>NC_045438.1:103475418-103515878 GCF_002776525.5 Piliocolobus tephrosceles
AAGAAAGAAAGAAAGAAAGAAAGAAAGAGTATTCTGCCACAACTGAAATCCATTACCATTATTGGGCCAAATCAATTTCTACACTATCTTAACCAGGTAACTAGTTCCATATTTCAATTTTGATTTCTTGTAATACCAACAGTGCATTATCTTGCATTTGTTTATATATTGCTTACAAATCACCTCAAATTTTTATGCCTACATTTTACCAATTGAATCATAGGTTTCCTAAAAGCTAAAAACCTTTTCTTATAAATGCCTTTTTTCCCCCACAGTATCATACATAAGTTGATGTGGGATGAATAGTAAGCTAATGATAACTGAAATGAATTGATACAAAATTAAAGAAAATAATGAGTTCCCAGTTATTAATATCACTATATCACATCCTCAGGGCACATTATGTTAAATAGATGGAGGGCTTATAGTTGTGTCACACCCAAATTTTATGCTCAATAAATAACTGCATATCCTTACTAATTAAAATAATTACAATATGCCCCCTTGCATTTGTGTTCTCAACAGACATGAAACAAGATTTTTTTAGCACTGAATGGATTTCAGTTTTGACAATTATGATGGCTACAAATAGATGGGGGTATGAGGATAGTATATGGGTTTTTAAAAATACATCAGTTTTTCTTATTTCTGTTCAGGTTGCCTTTGGATTATTTGAGGGCAAAATGCTCCCTTGGTATGGGGGAAATTTTAATAAGACTTTTGATTATGTAAATGTATTATAATAGCTAGGAGACAACCATTTGCATAATAATATATTTTTAAATAGAGTTCTCTCTTTCTCCATGAACTTACATCACTTCATTTCATTTCATTTCATTTTATTTAACTTGAAGACTGAGCTGTGACTGGGAAAGAAGGAGATAAGATGGAAACTTGTTTTCTTCTGTGTGGACTCAGCATATTAAGGACAGTGGGATGGGGGAAAAGGGTAGGTGGGCATAAATTCTGTTTGCGAGTGACCTGGTTAAGAATATTCTTATCAAGAGGGATAAATTGGCCCATGAAACACGGTAGAAGTCTAAACTATGAGAACTCAGTGAGGAACCCAGTGAAGAGTTTCATGGTATGGAGCATGAGAGCAGTTATATCTAGAATTGAGTTTGATTATTCTTGTCTGTGTCTGACATTTTCAGTAAGTAATATTAGGTAGTAGAGCCTGGACTTAGCTATTCTCAAACAGACACCAGGTAACCTGCATCCACATTTGCAGAAGCAGCAGTACAAGTGGAGGAGCAGTGTCCTGAAAGAGGAAAGTTGCACTCAAGGGATAGAAGATGACATCCAAAAGAGTGGAACAATAGGCTTAGCTTAGGACAGATGGGCCAAAAAGGTAAGATCTCCTTGGGACTGCCGGAAATACATGGGAACAAATAAACCTAAAAGAGGACTAGCTTCCTGAAGTCAGGCATGCTGTGACTTAGACAATGGTTGTTGTCTAAAGGCTAATGACTGAAGTCTGCAATATATAGGTTACGTGCTTTAAAACTTTTCTGGATGACATTATTCCCATCTTTCACTAACCCATACTGCCCATCCTCAGCCAGCACTCTCACTGTTCCCACCCCACCCTCACTGGCCAATGGTAGGTTTCAAAACACACTGCAAAAGAGCTCATTAAAAATAAAGCAGACAAGGATAGAAGTCTTTGCAGAATAAAAAGTTATCAAATGGCAGAAAAAGAAAAAAAATTTACTAACAAAGTTGTAGGCAAAAATAAAATTAAAAATTAATCAGCCATTACTTGTTAATATTTTGCTTCAGTGCAAATACATAGATTAACTACCTTTGATAACATGCAAAAAGAGCAACCTATTCAAATTAATAGATTCATTTTTTTCATGGAGTCAAAACCTCCAGCAATACAAAATCATTCTTGTTGCAGTGGATAATACATATGTCCTATTTTGATGAGCCATTTTCTGAAAACTCACCCTATCCCCAAGTCACATAGATTGAAATTGTATGTTGAAATGTTGCTAGTTATTTTAGAACATACGAAGCTTTTGTAAAAATTCAGTGATCACAAGAAAACTAAGTGTTTAATGAAAAGCTTGTGATTTAATACTAACTTAAATATATCATACTCTAAAACTTACTACTTTTTTTGATCAATACTTTTTATTCCTACTACAAAATATGTGGATACTGATATTTATGGCAGCAATGTTAATTGTTGAATTGCAATAAACCCAGTTTCATAATATACCTGCTGATATTCTAATGTATTTTTTTCAATTATCAAGCATGGTTACAAAATGGATGTTCACTAATCAAATATTCTGATTAACATAGAGCGGTTACCTGTGGGTTACCTATTATCCATGAATAAGACCACATTAAATTGTTATAAATAATGTAATACTTTGTAGATTCAGATTACAATTCAAGATCCTATATTATTGTAGTGTCATCAATATGACCATCAATATACTTATTGGTGTACAAGAATTCTGCCTAACATGCCAGATACAGATTATTTTGACTTCCTCTTCAGTAGTCACAATCCTTGCTTTAGAATGCAATAGTGTTCTTTTTTAAATTTATCCTTCAACAGTACTATGATTATCACTGAGAAAATGTTAGAAGAGGCAATCATAGTGATTAAACTATGGTGATTTATGAAATTTAATAACTTTTTTCTTGACAGCCAGAGAAATTGGACAGATGCACACACAGAAAACTTAATCATGATAGTTACTTGAAACCATTTTTATTCAACATTAGAATATGTGACAAATTTATATGCAATACTGTCAATAAAATACAAATACTGATGTATTAGGTTTCTCTTAGAGGGACAAAATTAATTATACCCACACACACACAAATATATATAAAGGGGAGTTTATTAAGTATTAACTTATATGATCTCAAGGTCCCACAATAGACTGCCTGTAAGCTGAGGAGCAAGGAGAGCTAAGGGAAGCAGAGCATAAAAGTTTGGAAAATTTACAGCCTCACTATGAGACAGAAAAGAAAAACCCATTTTCTGGGGATAAATTCAAGCTGGCTGCAGAAATTTGCATAAGTAGTAAAGAGCCTATTGTTAATTCCCAGGACCATAGGGAAAATGTCTCCAGGCCATGTCAGAGACGTTCATGGCAGCCCCTCCCATCATAAGCCAAGAGGCCCAGGAGGAAAAAGTGGTTTCATGGGCTAGGACCAGGGTCCCCATTCTGTGTGCAGCCTGGGGATGTGTTTCCTTGTGTCCCAGCCTCTCTAGCCATGGCTGAAAGGAGCCAATGTACAGCTTGAGCTATGGCTTCAGAAGGTGGAGGCCCCAAGCCTTGGTGGCTTACATGTGGCACTGGGCCGGTGGATGCACAGATGTTAAGAACTGAAGTTTGGGAACCCCCACCTAGATTTCAGAAGATGTATGAAAATGCCTGGATGCCCAGGAAAAAGTTTGCTGCACGGGTGAGGGCCTCATGGAGAACCTCTGCTAGGGCAGTGTGGAAGGGAAATGTGGGGTCAGAGCCCCCACCCAGAGTCTCTACTGGGGCACTGCCTAGTGAAGCTGTGAGAAGAGGGCCACCATCCTCCAGACTCCAGAATGGTAGATCCACTGACACCTTGCACCGTGCACCTGGAAAAGCCACAGACAATGCCAGCCCATGAAAGGAGCCAAGATGGAGGCTGTACCATGCAAACCCACAGAGGCAGAGCTGCCCAAGACCATGGGAACCCACCTCTTGCACTAGTGTGACCTGGATGTGAGACCTGGACTCAATGGAGATGGTTTCGGAGCTTTAAAATTTGACTGCCCTGCTGGATTACAGACTTGCACGAACCCTATAACCCCTTTGTTTTGACCAATTTCTGCCATTTGGAATGGCTGTATTTAACCAATATCTGTACCCCCATTATATCTAGGAAGTACCTAGCTTCCTTTTGATTTTACAGGCTCATAGGCAGAAGGGACTTGCCTTGTCTCAGATGAGACTTTGGACTGTGGACTTTTGGGTTAATGCTGAAATGAGTTAAGACTTTGCGGGACTGTTAGGAAGGCATAATTGATTTTGAAATGCGAGGACATGAAATTTGGAGGGGCCAAGGGTGAAATGATACTGTTTGACTGTATCCCCAGCCAAATCTCAACTTGAATTGTATCTCCCAGAATTCCCGCGTGTTGTGGGAGGGACCCAATGGGAGGTAATTGAATCATGGGGGCCAGTCTTTTCCGTGCTATTCTCAGTGATAGTGAATAAGTCTCATGAGATCTGATGTGTTTATCTGGGTATCCACTTTTGCTTCTTCCTCATTTTCTCTTGCTACCACCATGTAAGTAGTGCCTTTCACCTCCTGCCATGATTCAGAGCCCTCGCCGCAAGCCATATGGAAATGTAAGTCCAATTAAACCTCTTTTTCTTCCAAGTCATGGGTATGTCTCTATCAGCAGCATGAAAACAGACTAATACAACTGCTAATGACAATTTTTGCCAAATGATAATTTAAGGGCTATGGGCATTTTGTTGCCAAGAAAACTCTCAACTAGGTAATTCTGACTTTTTCTAGATGTCATAATCTCCTATAAACTATTCAAAGATTCTTCCATTTTACACTTTCATATCAATCGTCTTCCTTACTCTATGTTTAGTGCCAGATTTGCAAATGCAATTGGCTGAAATGATTCCACTTAAAGTACTTAGGTGAATTATAATAAAGCATGTGGAAACAGTATGTTCAGATTCTGAGTCAAGTCTAGAAGATTGCTTCAGGGCTTGAGAATGTATTCTATAGGTTCAAATGGATGGAAAAAATAATTAAGCATGCTATCTGATTGCAGATTGCAATAAAAAGTTATTTATCAATTGATCCATTAGCAGAAACTCTGCCACAAATATGAATGCTATATAACTGTTTGGTATTGAGTGATTTCACTACCTTTGCTGCTGACAATGCATTAATGGATGATTCATTGCTCTCTGAGAAGCAACAGATAGGGCCACTTACACACAAGCCTAATCTTTTGTCCACATAGCCTGAGTATTCATCCAGATAGGCTAATAGCCTGAAAGAAAATGGTCCTAGCCCAACTGTTTTTTATTCAGGGGAAATATTTTTATATCTAAGGCATATTTTTCATGTAATGAATATATAATTTCATGCATTATATGTGATTATATAATTTAATTCAATGAAGGTAATTTTATTTCCTAGTTTCCAAGGGGCTCACTGACTCTTATCATTCTCACCTTAATTCTGTGTAAGCCTTCACTAGTGCAGGCTGCCTTAACAAGGTAGTGACTTATGGAAGCTGTAAAGATGACTCTGAGCCTGCTGCTTTTATGATGGATGTATTCTGTCCAAAAGACACAATAACCCAATAACTAAGCAAATACAACAATCCACAAGGGAAAGCAAATGGACTACGGGACTAAGAACATGAAATGAAATATTTAGAGGATGTAGAAATCAAATTATCCCCAAACAATATTAAATAAAATAAAAAATGTTAGTTTAAAAGGATTAGAGAGTCAAAAAAATTACTAAAGAAATCAAGTGAATATTTTTGGAAAGACTGAGAAAAACTACAGACCAGGGACTAGGGGAAGAGGGAAAGCTCAAGGACAAGTAAGAAAAGGCCCTACTAGAAATGGAGAGTGAAAAAGGAGAACAGGTTAAAAGAGAAAGAACAAAGAGAAAAACCAAGGGTCATTGAGAGAACAGCCATGTCACAAGTCATAATGGAATGAATTCTATTAAGATATGAGAAACAGGATTCTAATTATGATGTAGTATCATGTGTATTTCTAACAAACTCCAGTTTATTTGATTATGTAAAAATTATAAGCATTTTTATAGTGAGATACTTCCTAAACATAGTTATAGGAAGGGCTCTTGCGAATCAAGAAGAAGACAATAATAACTTAAAAAGGGAGAAATTGGTTAAGGATACAAACAAGAGGTAGTCAGAAAAAATACAAATCACCTATGAACATAGGAAAAGCTTCTCACCTCACTAGGAATTGAAGAAAGAAAAAATAGTAATGTGATATATTAAAAATTACATTAGTAAACACTTTAAAATTTTTAGATAAATTATTTAAATTTATATTAGGCAGTGTTGGCAATGCTATACCAGGAAGGACATTTTCAAGCTCTACGAAAGCTAATTTGGCAGCCCTAATATTTAAAAATGGGGAAAAGTATAAATGTTCATATCTGTGATCCAGAATTCTACTCATAGAAATACATCCATGAGAAAATTTTTATAGTTGTTTATTGTAGCAATTTTGCAATAAATAGACCCATCAATAAAATAATCAAAATAGTGTCTTGCAAATACTATGGTTTCAATAATTGTAAAGTTATCATCATCAACAGTACCGTTATTACAAATTGTAATAAGGAAACATGGAAGGAAAGCTGTGTTATATTGTGAAGTGGAAAAGGTCAGCTACAGAACAAAATAAATGATAAGCTCACATCAAGGGGAAGGCCATAACTAAATATGTGTGGGGGGGGATATATACATATATAATGTACATTCTAAATTCATTTCTAAATATACAAATATATATAAATATATGATATAAATAAGATACATTATTTTAATATAAATAAGATTACATAGATGACACATATATATACATATATAATTCTTAAAGATCAGAAGGGAGAACAGAATATATACTGAGAGTATTTTTTAATTCAGGTAAAAAACACATAACAAATTTTACTAATTATTTTTAAATGTTACATTCACATTGTTGGGAAACAGATGTTCACAACTTTCTCATCTTGCAAATCTGAAACTCTATACTCATTAAACAACTAGTCTCTTCCCTATTTCCCTAGTCCCTGGTAACCAGCATTGTTTCTGTTGCTATAAATCTGACTACTTTGGATACCTCATATAAGTGGAATCATACAATATATTTTTGTGACTGGCTTATTTCACTCAGCATAATGTCCTAAAGCTTCATCCATGTTGTTGCATATGGTATAATTTACTTCCTTATTAAGGCTGAAAAATATTCCACTGTATGTATACACCACAATTTTTTTATTCTTCTGTCAATCAATGGTCAGTGGGCACTTATGTTGCTTCTACCTTTTGGCTACAGTGAATAGTGCTGTTGTGAACACAGATGTGCAAATATCTCCTCAGAACTCTGCTTTCAATTATTCTGGCTGTGTATCCAAAAGTGGGATTGCTGGAGCATAGTGATTTTTTAGATAGTGTAACCACTCACCCACAGGCTGTGGGTAATAGGAGACCTGGGGTACTTTCCATCTTTTTTTTTTTTTTTTTTTTAACTGGATTTGAGGCCTATTTCTACTTTGTTAAAAAATTGCTTTACTTAGATTTTCAAATTGGGTTCTTTTTTTTATTTCACTTTGTTTATTCCTATTTTTTAAAATTATACTTTAAGTGCTGGGTTACATGTGCAGAATGTGTAGTTTCATTACATAGGTATACACGTGCCATGGTGGTTTGTTGCACCCATCAATCTGTCACCTACATTAGGTATTTCTCCTAATGCTATCCCTTCCCTAACCCCATACTCCCCCAAAGACCCTGGTGTGTGATGTTCCCCTCCCTGTGTCCATGTGTTCCCATTGTTCGACTCTCACTTGTGAGTGAGAACGTGTGGTGTTTGGTTTTCTGTTCTTGTGATAGTTTGCTGAGAATGATGGTTTCCAGCTTCATCCATGTATCTGTAAAGGACATGAACTCATCTTTTTTTTATGGCTGCATAGTATTCCATGGTGTATGTGTGCCACATTTTCTTTACCCAGTCTATCATTGATGGGCTTTTGGGCTGGTTCCAAGTCTTTGCTATTGCAAATAGTGCTGCAATAAACATATGTGTACATGTATCTTTATAGTAGAATGATTTATAATCCTTTGTGTATATATCCAGTAATGGGATTGCTGGGTCAAATCTAGTTCTAGATTCTTGAGGAATTGCCACACTGTCTTCCACAATGGTTGAACTAATTTCTATTCTCACCAACAGTATAAAGCTTTCCTATTTCTTCACATCCTCTCCATCTTTTATTTGATATATTTATTCATTTAAAAAAGTTTTGTTTTTTGTATTATAAATGCAATTAATAAGAAAGAAGCCTTCAAGATAAAATAAAATGTTTTCTTCTTTTCCTTCATTCTTAGCTCTATTCTTCCCCATCTCTTTCCAACACTTCTTGTCAAATTTCATTCATATACAAATCTTTTACCCATGAAAACAACCTGCCATTTTTCCATGAGTGAAAGATACTCTACAAATAAAATATATATGCATATATACATATATTGTGTTTTAAATTTTAACAGACTCCAGATTGTTTTACAAAAAAATGGGAGGGCTCTAACCATTCTCACTTCCACCAACAGTTTCTAAGCAGTACTCTGTTCCCCACACATTAGTGCTATGATTCTTAATTTCTGTTATTTAATTAACATAAATTATAGAATTAACAATATAACAGAATTAACAGTTTCTGTAAAACTGCTACAATTCTTTAGTTCTCTTAATTTCTTAACAGAAATGTACTTGTTGGTGTAGAATTAAGTCTCATTTTAATTTGTATTTTTCTGGCAGGTTCTGATTGTCAGTTTTATTTCTTATATTTTGGGGCATTTCTATTTCCTTTTTAGTGAATTTCCTTATTTCTTTGGAGAATGTCTATGTCTAGTGTAACCCAACAACTTTATCAGAGCTGACTTAAGAAAAGAAGATACGAACATGCATATATACACTCACACAGTTAATAGTGAAGGAAATATCAGCCTCAAAAAATAGAACACATGTCCAAGAAGACATGTGTTTTCAAACTATTTGGACAGTCAGGCAACTTCTTGAACAGAAGAAAAAAAAAAAACGGAGCACTTAAACATTTTCAAATCTACCACTAAAAAGAATTTCTGGATATCCACAAAAAAATAAACAAGTAGAAGATTTAGATGCCTCAACTTAGGAAATCAGAAGATATATTGAAAGTGAGCAGTCATTGCTGAGATCTTAATCAGTAGCCTGAATGATCCAGAAGAGAAGGAAAACATGAGAGAAAAGATGAGACTTAGCAGATATATTCAGGTGACCTAATACCCAAGTAATAGGAATAACAATAAAAGAAGGAACAGAGAAAGAAGCTATAATTAAATATTTAATAGAAGCAAATTTCTGAGCTAAACAAATGTGATTCTATAGACTGAAAGAGCCACAAAATCCAGTCTAGATATATAAGAAAACATATATGCATGCCTAGTCATACCTTGTAAATTGAGCTGTAAGAATAAACATAAGTACTATAGAACTCCAAACAGGGGTGAAAAAAAAGTTGCTTAAAAAGATACAAGAAATACATCTTTATTACATAAAATTTAGGAAAAACTAGAAAATTTTAAAAAATATATTAAAATTACATGTATCTCACTATATAAAATATTAATAGATGTTTTAATGCTCACGCCATTTAGTTTATTTTCTTCTTTGAGGAAAAACAATATTTAGAAGTTTACATGGCTACTTTATGATCATATTATTTCTTAAGACTTCAATCAATATTTTAGGATGATTTAACATTTAGTAATTCCCTGCTTAGTGCCAGATATTGTGATGAAATATTCACCTCTCCTTTATTCTAATTTAACCTTCACAGAAAATCTATGTGGTAGGCATTTATTATTCTCTGTTTATTGAGAGTGCAGATGTGGGAAGCAGAGGAGTCAGGTCTCAATTTCTAATCCAAATTTTAAACCTGTCTTTTCAACTATAACGACTCACTTTTCAAAGAATCAGTCTTGTTCCTGAGAATGATTAATATAAATAGTGCTTTTATTTTTCATTTTCCCCTCTGTTAGAGTCAAGTCCTGAAAGAAGTTAAAAAAAAAAAAAAACTGTAAGAGTTCCTCTAAAATGGGTATCACCTGTCATATAAAGGATTAAATTTCCATTCATACATTTATGTTGAGACATAATATATAAACAGTGTGCTTAGTGAGAACTGGAAGAATTACAATATATGCTGAATTTGAAACTATTTTACATCCTGAAGAAGCTACTCATTAGCAATGATTTGTGATAAGACCGGGGAGAAACCACCACAAGCAATTTATCTCCTAGGATTTCTTCAGAAGTCAGTTGCAAAGCAGTAATAGTCAGTGAACGACATCACAATTTTAACTTATTTCAGGGAAAGTGTTTCCGTGTAGTTTTCTTCATATTTTAGGCTAAATTCTTCAAATAAAAGATATATGAACATTCAGTTCTTTGCACTTTCAACACAGAAAATTGTGTTCAAAGTTTTTCTGAATTTTCTCATGTGGTCCCTCTTACTAAAACAACATGTGAACTTGGGAATGATAATGAATTTGCATATTTAGCTAAAATGTTACAAGAAGAAGAATGCAAAAAGGAATGTTGAAAAGAATTTTTAAAGAACATTTCATCGGAAGCAAAAATGTTTCGGTTGTAAAAAATTGATGACAATAATTCAACATGTCACCTTAATAAGCCAGTTTGATATTAGATTACTCTTCTATGCTTATGATAGAAAAGGTAACAAACATAGTGGTTAAGGCCAGGGCAGGCACAGTGCTCAAGCCCTGTAGTTGCAGAACTTTGGGAGGGTGAGGTGGGAGGATCACTTGAGCTCAGGAGTTTAAGACCAGCATGGACAATACAGTGAAACCCTGCCTCTGCAAAAAGTACAAAAGTTTATCTGGGCATGGTGGCACATGTCTGTAGTCCCAGCTACTCGGGAGGCTCAGGTTGGAGGACAGACAGCTTGAACTTCTGAGGTGGAGGTTGCGGTCGAGCCATGATCGCATGATCACAGCACTGCACTCCAGCCTGCACAACAGAGCCAGGCCCGGTCTCAAAAAGAAAAAAAAAAAAGAAAAAAAAAAAAGAAAACCCAGACTGCTTGTATTCAAGTACCAGCTTTCACATTTGATACCTATGTGACCTTTGACCTTAGGAGGTTACCTTATCTCCAGGTGCCTTAGTTTCATAATCTGTAAGATGTGGATAAAAATAGTTTTTGTTGTGGTAGTTTCATGAGAATTAAATGTGTTAATGTTATGCCCAGACCGTTTATTCCCCAAAGAAGACCACCAGAGTCCAGAGTCAAAGCCAAGCGGCAAGGATCTTTATTGCAAGTTCGAACTTGGTCCCTCCGTTCCACAACATACAGGAGGGCCTCGAACAATGCGTGCGCTCGCTTTTTATAGCCCGATGTAAACAGGATATGTAAAGTTACGGAGGCATATGGGGGGATGTGATGTGTCGGGCTCAAGGCTGTGATATATGGAGGAATGTGTTCTTTCATTAACAAATGTAAATACTTATAATACTGCCTAGCACATAGGAAGCCCTATGCAGACACTAGATACACCATTCTGTGTCCATGCATGCATTTGCTTCATTTTTTTTTTTCCTGTCAAGCAAACTGATAAATGATTTTTCACCAACTTCCACGGTTGTCCCAAAGTTCCAAAACTCACAAGCTCATTCTGTATTCTCCTGCTTCCTTCCCCTTCTTAGAAAACCAAAACATAAATCATTGTATGCATGCACTTCAGAGAAACAGGGATTCGGTGGGGGTAAGGAGTTCATACAGAAGACTGACATGGCCTATCAACACTTAACTATGTTCCAGTTCCAGCAAACTCACTTTATCTTTGTTAAGGGAATAGGAGAAATGAAACAAATGGTTCTGCCCCAATTTAAATCCTACAAAGTATTTCTGACATCATTCTATAGATACACCAAAGATAGTTTTGCACAACATAATGGATAAATATTATGTTTTACTAACACATAATATTGTTAAGGGATAATTTTAAAACCATTGCATGCATATATTATAGCAACATGTAAAAATTAACACTGACATTGTGGCCCGTACGAGGACATGATTCCTATGAAATATATGCTTCATTCTGAGTAGCCAAATTGGATTTTGTTTAAATAGTTGTATCTAGTCCAAAATCTACCCTTCTACCATATTTTCATCCAAGGTTAATGATACAAATTGATGTTTTTTTTTTTTTCTTGAAGATGCTCTAATTACCCATAAGAATATTTATTTGCTTCTTGTTGATATTTATCTCCTATTTATCACATTTTCTTTTCCTTTATAGAGACCAGGTCTCACTATATTGCCCAGGCTGCTCTCCAACTCCTGGGCTCAAGCAATCTTGCTGCCTCAGCCTCCCAAAGTTCTGGAGTTATGGCCTGAGCCACCATGCCCAGCCTTATCACTTTGGATTAGTATAACCAGAGGTTTGTGAAAAGCCTGCCCAGGCACACAACACTGTATGCAATTTTTAGTAGCACAGACTTCCATTCCCTAAAACATAGCCTGATATTTGTGTAAAGGAAATTCTTTATTAATTATCACAAAGTTGCAGAAGTAGAAAATGTCATATAAGCCTAATCAAGTATACAATAACTGATAAAATAGAGTGTCAGAGACTTTTGTATAGACTTGCCACTTCTGAATAACTGGCATTAGTCACTTACAGTTGTACCTGTTACTAACATTGTTTTTCACTTGAAAATGCTAAATAAGCATCTCTATTAACAAGCTACAACCTTTCAATACTAACAGTACACAAAGTTAAACAAAAACATAGAAAGTTAATTAAAACCAAACAAGTGAGATAATGAAACTAAATGACTATTGATGGCTTAAACTCTACAGCTAAATACATGATGGCTTGATGTGTGTTCATAATTAACCTATAATTTGAATATGTAAACATTCTGTAGATTCCATTTAGTACCAAAATATTTTTATTTTTAGAAAATAAATCAGAATTAAGGAATGAGAATTCACTTTTCTGGTCAACCATTTCGCTTTTCCTCTCTTTTCAGATCTTAAACATCTGCTATCCTCACTGTCAGCTGTTTATTCTAAAAAAATGTGAACAAATAGAACAGAGCTGCCAACGGCTCTCACCCTCATGTCTATCACCTACCTGCATCTAGACCTGTGCACTCTGACCTCTCTCATCTCCCTTCATTATGCTATCTGAAGAAAATCCCTCCAATTGTGCATCAGGCCCCATCCCCTCTTACCTACTTAAAGACAAGCTCTTATTCTCTTGGTTTCCTATGTAATCATTTTTCAAATTCTATAGAAATTCTAGTAAGTATATAAAAACATGAAAGACTTCCTCCCAATCAAAACCAAACAAAACCGTCACTTGACCACACATACCTTGCCAATATACAAATAATTTGCCAGTTTTTTTTTTCCAACAAAATTCCTACAAAGATCTTTCCTTACTCATTGCTTCTGATCCCTTTCTTCCTATTTACCCTTAAATCCAATCCATTCAGGTCATTCAGATGTCTACCTTTTAAAACTGCACCAGAGGTAAAGTACTCTTGGTAAGGTCGTCACCAATGATCGCCATGTTTCTAAGTCAGTAGTCAATAATTGGTCCTCATGTTAGTTGACCAATAGCAGAATTTGAAACATTTGCTTGCACCCATTCCTTTTACTTGACTTGACACATAAGGCATCACATTCTTAGTTTTCTACCTTACTGGCCAGTTCATGTTAGTCTCCTTTCCTGAATCCTCTTCGTGTCCCCAATCTTTCATGTTGGAGTGACCCAGGTCATAGTCCTCGGGCCCCTTCTCTATTTACAATCACTTTCTTGGTAAGATTATACAATTTTGTAATTGTATATATACACTGACAGCTCCCATATTTAACCTTTGCTTGGACATCCCTCTGAAACTTTGTATTTGAATGTGAAATATACATCACAGACTTACATTGCCTCAAATCAAACTAGTAATCTTTCTGCAAAATTTGTTTTTTCCTCATCTCAGAAAGTAACTCCATTCTTAAAATTGCTCATGCTGAAAACCTCAGGGTCAGTTTTGTTGACAACTCTTATTTTCATATTTTATACTTAAACATTTAGGAAATCTTGTTGGTTCTTCCCTCAAAACATAGCCAGACTCAAATAATTTTTCATTGTCTTCATGACCTTCTCCTTCTAGCCAAAATTATCACCTTTGTTCAGTCCACTGTCATTTTCATCCCTAGGTTATAGGAATAGCCTCCCAACTTATTTCCCCCTTAATTGGTCTCCCTGCTGCTACCCTTGTCCCCCAGCTGTTCTCAGTCTACGGGACAGAGATATCAATTTAAAATGTATGTCAGATAACGTCACTCTTTGACAGAAAATCCTCCCGTCAGTCCCCATTTCGCTCAGAGAGACAGCGAAAGTCCTCACACTGGCCTGCAAGATAATACAAGTGCTCTCCCTCTCCTCACCATTGAGATCTCATCTGCTATCAGTTTGTACAAGCCTCAATAGCTTCCTGAGTTTGCCACAATGGCTTTCCTGCATTTCTTCCAAATTCCCAGCAATGTTTTATTTTTTTTACATATTTGCATTTGCCATTTCTCCTGATGAGAATCGTTTATCTCAAAACATTAGCATGGCTCATCCTTATTCCCTTTCAGATCTTTGCTCTCAATTCTTCTTAGTAAGGTCTTTCTTGATCACTTTAGTCGAACTTGTCCATTCTCCCCACAACACCTTTCCCTTTCTCCTTTATTTTTCTTCATAACACTTCACCAACTGTGATTATATGCATATATTTAATTGATTAACCTATTTATTTTTGGCCTCACCCACTAAACCATGAACGCTCGTAAAGCAGATACTTGTTGGCTACTTTGTTGTGCTCTTAGGTCCTGAAGTAGTACCTGCCCTATAGGAAGCATTCAGTAAATATTTATTGTTGAAGACTTTCAGTCTCACCTTTTTTCGGCTTTCCTTTGGAAGAGTCTTTTATAGGAAGCTGAGTTGATTTGTAATCACTGAGAACCATGAGATTACGAGCTCATCAAGGCAACAAAGACAATTTATATTTGGACCCTCTTATTCCAGGGCCCACAGTTCTCCTGGACCCACTTTCCAATCTTGGTTCTCTATAGTCACTCCATTTCTTGTTGTCTATTTAGTGCTTGATAACAATACTCTTATTGTATGGGGAAACAAGTGGCAAGAACTTGCATTTTTAGAGTCTAAAGACCTGAACTTAAATTCTGATTCCAGCTCAAAGGAATCAAAACACTTACTATTGAGAAACAATGTTCTTATATTCAAAATGGAGATTTACATCAAGTAATGACAAAAATACCTTTGAAAAAAAATACACATCTCTTAAACCTATGAAAAATGTGTAACATCACTAGTAATTAAATAAATGCAAAAAAAAATGTCTTTTTTCCCTACTAAATAACAAATTACAAAATACTCAGTGCTATGAAGGATGTCGAGAGCTGGCTCCTGGCAGGGGGACAATTATTTGATACAATTCTTATACTTGATTCATAACTCGTAATACAGTAATTCCACTGATGACCAATAATAGTCTAAGATGCATATACAGATGTAAGCATGAAAACATTTTTCTTAGCTTTTTATAATACTGGAACATTATTAAAAATGACCAAAAATAAAACAAAATTTAAGCAAATTATAATTTGCTCACAGGTTATAACACAGCCATAAGTAATATTTGCTACTATATAGGAAAATGTTTATTACAATTTACTGAGGGAAAATATCCTTATCAAAAGGTATAACATATTAAAATACTAAACATGACTAATTCAAATTGTTCAAAAAAAAAAGAGAGAAAAACTGACAGAAAATAAAGCAACTATTAGTAGTGACTAATAGTTGACACTATTAGTGACCCAGCTTCTAGGTACTGGGATAAACTTTTCTGTATTAAAAAATGTAAAAATAATAATTTTAAATATTTTCCTGCTTCCCTTAGGAACATAGAAAAATTTTAAGATACTTTATTAACTAAGCAACTAAAATTATTTATTCAATATTTAGCGTTTCGTTTTTACAAAATTTAATATTCATTCTCTTTTGGTCATCTCTAAGCGTACAAGTCCTCTAAAAGCTTCCCAGTCTTGTTTTGGGGACTTTTCAAGGCTTTCTAGCCTCAGTCTCTCTCTGTTATCCATCCAGAGATCTTTTTCTCAAAGTCCTCATTGAAATCTTACACAGAACAGTAATATATCTGCATTTAATTAAGTCTAATTAGTAGAGACACTCACACTGTGGGAAAACAAACCTTGCTGTCAACTGACATCAGCAACTACAGATAAGTAGAGTGCCACTTAATACAGTTTATTATATTTTATTACAATGGAGATATTCAATGTTATTTATGTTGTAAAATTTTTAAAGAATTATTTTCCAGCTGGGCATGGTGGATCACGCCTCCAGTTCTAGCACTTGAGAGGCTTAGGTGGGTGGATAGCTTGAGCCCAGGAGTTTGAGACTAGCCTGGGCAACAAAGAGAGACCCTATCTCCACAATTTTTTTTTTTTTTTTAAATAGTCAGTCATTGTGGCAAGTGCCTGTAGTCCCAGCTACTGGAGAGGCTGAAGCAGGAGGGATCTCCTGAGCCCAGGAACTTGAGGCTACAGTGAGCCATGATCATACCACTGCATTCCAAACTGGGCAACAGAACAAGACTCAGTCTCTAAATCTACAACAATAACAACAACAACAAGACTCAGTCTCTAAATCTACAACAATACAACAATAACAACAACAATGCAATATTTTCTTTTCTTTTTTTTTTTTTTTTTTTTTTTTTGAGACGGAGTCTCACTCTGTCGCCCGGGTTGAAGTGCAGTGGCCGGATCTCAGCTCACTGCAAGCTCCGCCTCCCGGGTTCACGCCATTCTCCTGCCTCAGCCTCCCGAGTAGCTGGGACTACAGGCGCCTGCCACCTCGCCCGGCTAGTTTTTTTTTTTTTTGTATTTTTTAGTAGAGACGGGGTTTCACCGTGTTAGCCAGGATGGTCTCAATCTCCTAACCCCGTGATCCACCCGTTTCGGCCTCCCAAAGTGCTGGGATTACAGGCTTGAGCCACCGCGCCCGGCCAATATTTTCTAACTTCCTAAAAGATTGATAAGCTATTTTAGATCACACAGTTCTTTACCCATAATGCAAAATTCAAGGCAAAGAATTGTAATAAAATATTTTGTAGCACTCAGTGATTGTTGCTCTATAAAGACTGCAAAATGTTTTAATCCAAAACCTTTCATCAAAATGGAAAAATTCATCTATTTTAAGACAGAAACAAACTTAGATATTAGGAATTTGCTGCTAATATGGGTTTATGCAATCTTGAGTTCCTTTTCTCTGTAAGATAAATTCCGTCTAATGCCGTAAGCATCCATGGAATAATGATCTCACATAAGCATGGTAAAAAGACAATCCCTGGGTTGTTCAGTTTAAAAGCATTTTCCTCACAATTTCGTTATAACCTCAGAACTTAGTATGCTAAGAAGTTCCAAAATTGTGAATCAATTTAATTTGACAAATTTAAATTTATCAATGTATGAGCACAACTATATTCTGAAATCAACATAATCTTTCTGGTACTTTTCAAATATTTGCATAATAAATTAATAGATATCTTTTCTATTTCTAATGTGTAAATGATTTCCTATATTCTTATCTATCATATATATTTACACAGTATATAATTCTAATTCGATTTAATTCCTCCAATTGTATCAAGTCATCACTTTATTCTCTATTGCAGAAAAGTAAAAATATGTTAGCTATTCCAAGCACTGATGAAACTTTCAGAAACTAGGCAAACACATTTTTCATGACAGATATGTCTTGGATTCAATTATTTGTATTTTATATTTTAAGTAACCTTCATTCTGGAATTTAACTTAATTATTCATTAATTCAACAATATTTTTGATCATGCACTATGTTATATACTAGGCATGCCACCTATACCAGTGAATAAGACAGACTCAATTGCTTCTTGGAGGTAGCAAGCTAGAGGTGGAAAAATCATTGAGCAAACAATCACAGGTATTGTGAGAGTTACAAAGGAGATGGTCATGAGTCTTAGTGATTGTTGCTCTATAAAGATCCTATCTAGTAAAGAGGTTTTGGAGGATAGATGAAGTGAATAGTATTCAAGGTAAAAAAAAAAAAAAAAAAAAAAACAAAACAAAACAGTAAAGGCCAAGAAGCATGAGAGGTCAAGGTAAATTTTTAATGACTGAAATAATTCCTGATAGCTTGACTTTAGAAGAGCCAATGAGTTAGACTTGAATAAGATGAGCATGGTGATGTAAACATGTATTTTTAATTTTTTACTTGTAATGAGAAACCAAAGCTTTTAAATTAGCAGTGATATGGTCAGTGACATAAGCTATTACAATATTTGAAATTTTCTTTAATCTTTGCACTGGTATTCCATATTTTCATAGTATTATTTGACCCTGTATGATCTCTATGTTTTTATCACTTCACTTTATTCCTTCAAGTGCTGAGATTCCTAGTAGAAATCCAAGTTAAACTCTTTCAGTAGGAGGTCCTTTCAGATGACCTCATACACTGATCTCCTACTTTTCATTACATCAGTTTAATTGTCACATCTGAACTATACCACATTCCTTTAAACTCTTTCAAGAGTTTACCATTCTCCCAAATGTTTCGTTAAAAGGATAGCTCAGAATTATCTTCATTTTTCTTTATTGTCTCCAAGACAATACTAACCAGGTTGCCTAGTAGCTTCCTTCTGGAATGCCCTTGTAATTGGTTTAGATCGTCCTCTCCTCATTTTCTGTACCTTCCTCCCAGCGTTCACAATACTTCTCAATGTTTTTACACAACATTTTTCTTCTACATTTACATCACCCTGGGTAAAATGTAAATATACAGACGGCTCTTTCTGAGATTCATGACCTCAAATTCAGTGTTTGTTTTCTGCGTTTTTCTATTACGTACATGCCCAAGATTGAACCACATCATTATGATAAGAGGAAGAATCCCTAGTTATGAATATGAAGAAGTTGACAGAAGGTAATCTTTAAGTTTGCAGTGCTCAGAAAGGAAAAGTGGAAAAGGAATCTTAAAAAAAAAAAAGTAAATGTTCAAATTCACCCTACCTGGGAGAGGCAAGGGAGATGTCCTTGCTCCTTTCCACCTGTATTCTACATTCCTTTAACATATGGCATAATTCATTGTTCCTTCTTTCTCATGTCTCATGAAGGAAACAAAACCCTATAGTTTTATTTATAGTAGGAAAATATTTCTATAAGCTTTGTTTTGTTTTCAAATGTATGTTTACATATTTATGATACCAACTTTTTCCATGAAGGCTTTGAAAAAAAAATACCACAGTTGCCGAACAACATTCTCTTGTACCTTAAAATTAACATTCGTTGTTCTTTTAAGATATTTTATTATTTTTAAATTTTTTATGCATACCTAGTGGGTATATACATTTCTGGGATCTATGAACTGTTTTGATACAGGCATGCAATGTGAAATAAGCACATCGTGGAGAATGGGGTATTCATCCCCTCAAGCATCTATCCTTTTAGTTACAAAAAAAAATCCAACATTACTTTCTTGTAATATACATTCTTACATGTACATTACATTGTACTTGTACATTCTTACATTCTTTAAGCTATTTTAAAATATAAAATTACGTCTTTATTGACTACAGTCATCCTATTGTGCTATCAACTAGTAGGTCTTACTCACTCTTTCTATTTTTTGTACCCACTAACCATCCTCACTGCCCTCCAACCCCCCACTAGCCTTCCCAGCTCTGATATCCATCATTCTAGTCTCTGTGAGGTACATGTGCAGATTTGTTACATGGGTATATTGTCTAATGTTGAGGTTTGGGCTTCCAGTGAACGCATTTCCCTAATAATGCACATAGTACTCAAAAGGTAGGTTTTCAATGCTTTCCTCCCTCCTTCCCCCTTTTTGAAGTAACCACTGTCTATTATTTCCATCTTTATTTGTATCATTGTTTAGCTCACACTTTATAAGTGAGAACATGCAGTGTTTTGTTTACTTTTCTGAATTATTTTACTTAGGATAATGGACTCAGGCTGCATCTATGTTGTTGCAAAGGACCCGATTTCATTCTTTTCTATGACTGCATAATATTCCTATATATATAGAGAGAGGAATATGTATATATGTGCATAAATGTATATCAATGTATATATATATATATGTATGTGTGTGTGTATATATATATATATATAAATGTTTCTTTATCCAATCCACCACTGATGTACACTTAGACTGTCCATTATTTTGCTATCGTGCATAGTGCTGCAATAAATGTATGAATGTAGATGTCTTTTTGGGAAAGTGACTTCCTCCCCTTTAGGTAGATACACAGTAGTGGAACTGCCAGGTGGAACAGTAGTTCTATTTTTAGTTCTCTGAGAAATCTCCACACTGTAAAACCAAAATTCTTATAACGATGGTGGTAAATAGTGGTTCTCAGAGTTTGGTTCCCAAATCAGCAGCATCATCATGAGCTGGATGACATTAGAAATAAAAAATTTTGGTCCAGCTCCAATCTTACTGGATCAAAAACTCTGGAGTGGGGCCCACGGAGCTTTAACAAGCCCTCCAGGAAAATTCGATGCTGCTCAGAGTTTGAGAACTATGAATAATTGTTCTTAATCCTGACTATACATTAAAAGTACCCGAGTGCCTTTAGATAATATCTCTGAGTAAGAATCACCACAGACTATGGAAATCCAAACATCAGGATAGGAGTCTGCAGGTTTCACAAAGATTCTGCTACACAGTGAGGATGGAGTCCCATGGTCTCCTTCACCTTGCAGAACGATCTCAGGCACTCTTCCACCTCAGCTGAATGCTCTGCAAAGTCATCCCAACTTTCGTTTTCTAGTTCTTCATACCATTTCTCAGGCTTCGTGTTTCCCAGCATATCTTTCATACCATACCATAATTTTAACAATGGCCAAATGATATGAGGGAATTGGTTTTTATCTTCTTTATTTCTGAATTTCAAATTCTATAGTTTTTATAACCAAAGTAACTTTCCTTTATAAATAGTTCAGTGTGTATTGTTCCCCTCTATGTTTCTATGTATTGTCACCATTTAACTTCCATTTATGTAAGTGAGAACATGTGGTATTTGGAGGGTAGGAGGAGGGAGAAGATCAAGAAAAATACTTGGGCAATGAAATAATCTCTAACAAACTCCCATGCCACAGTTTATGTAATAAACTTGCACTTGTACCCCTTAACTTAAAAGTTAAAAATATAGTCCAATATTATAATATTTTTAAATAGTTAAACTGAACAGAATTTTAAAGACTAGTAAGTTGTTTCAAATGACCAATTATTTAACAAGGAGTTATTTCATTATTATAAGATGTAATAATAAAATAAATGCATGCACTATGTTCATGAGTAGATAAGTTAAATATACTCACGCAGGTACTACTGCACGTTTCCTTACCCTTTTAAAAAATAATAGGGAAAACAACCTCGAACCTTGAAGATATATGTATATATGTGCATAAATGTATATCAATGTATATATTTAAATGTTTAGATTTCTTAATGTATTCAAGCCCATTACTTTACAAAACAATTATACATTTTTGGACAGTAACAATGTGATTCACATGCCTATAAATCATTAATATCTAAATACATCATTTCTTTCTTATCCTTGAAGTGAAATATAATTTTACACTAAAACAGTTACTCAGATTATATGATTATGTTATTATAAATAAAAATATTTTGGTTTAGGCATATGTCATTGTCTGTTGTAAACTATGTTTGTGACTAATGCAAAAAGCAGAAGTATAAAACAGGAGCTTGAGCATTAATGATACATCATATTATTAAAAAGTAAAAAACCATATTTACTTGAACTGTATCATATTTGAAAACATTTATATTCTAAATTTCAAACTTTTAAATAAAAGTATCAGCATTATGGATCACATTCTAAAATTATATTTTGAAACTACAGGCTTTTTTGTAACATTTTTATGTACTCATTTTGACATTTGGAAATTCAGCTTGTTATGTATTCATTTTATTACTTTATTAACTTATAATGCATATTTTTTGTAAATGAACATAAATAATTTAAATTACTGCTTTTTGGGGAAAAATGTTTACAATATATAATTGACCTGTATTAAATCAGTAACACGAGGATTAAGTTATCTACAGGAAAGATATCTTCAGGGTAAAATAATTAGATATAAAATTATTTACCAAATAGTAACTTATATATGTTTTAGCATCATTATTCTTCTTCAATTTCTTTAACTTATAATACAGTTGAAAGAAAGGACTTATATATCTTTTGCATTTCTTTCCTATAGTTTCTCAAACCTACTGAAACAACACATTAGACTTGCTTGTTGCTTGGCTGCAGTCCTTATTTCTTTTTGTTTTCTCCCGAAATAAGCTTTCTTTCACTTTCTGAATAATTAAGTTCCTTTCCTCCATTTCTGAATGTAACCCTGAAAGTCAGTGTTTGATATCCAAGCAAGTATCAGTGCTAGAGAGCAGTGCACTTTCTCAATCTGTAGATTAACATCTGAAATAAAAGCTAACTACAGACTTTTGGCTAATTGAAAACTGGGATACTCATGCATGAATGAAAGCTACATATAATTTAAAAGTCTCATTTAAACCATTAGTTTTAGTGTTTTCCCCGACTACATCTCTTTATAACTGAATTGTTGAAAATTATGGAATTGACTCTTGAGTTTTACCTTCTTTTGGTTTCCTTTTATTCTGCTGTAACTGCAAGAAGAATGAGCCTAGCAACGACCAAAAGCAAAAAGTAAAACAGGGAAAATAAAAAAGACTCTATAATTCACAACTCTTTAATAGTTAAGAGTCAACTGCATATGAATTTATCCATGTGTATCATTTCAATATTTATGTGCCCATATTTTCTCCTTCTTTCTTCAGGCACCACAGTGCCTGAGTCATCAACTTTATTAGATGTTTGCTAGATTTGTGTCATAATTCCATCTTAAAATGCAAATTTCTGAAGGAATGAGGCTTCATGGTTTTAGATTCTGTATAGCACTGTGGATATTAATAAATATTATACATCCATAAAGTGTTATTCTCCTTATTGGATTTATTTTGTTTTCCTCTTATGATGGTTCATCAACTTCTTATGATAGTTCTAGATAACTGAATGTACTTGTGTGAGGTCGCATAATTGTTTAAGGATATAAATCCACTAAAATTTAACTATAAATTTACTGTACATTTAACTAAATATAAGAATTTAAGTATTAATCTGATTAAGTTTTGAATAGATTCTATGTGTACTGGAAATATAAAAATGAAAAAGACCTTTATCCTATTCTCCAACATTTTTCTATTTAATTATGGAGGCCAACAAGTAAACAGATTGAATAAAATACAACCTTATTTCCAAAATACTATTTGACTTATTTTTCAAGCATCCTTTTCCACTAGATTATAAGCTCCTCAAAGGCGAAGCTAGTTTCTTATTCATCTTTGTGTCTCCGGAGCTCATAAGAGTACTTTGCCAGTTTATAACTTGGCCCAATAGATTTTTGGTGTCTAGAAGTAGGATCTATAGTGTAAGAATATAGGAAAAAAATGTGCATTTGTAAATGAGGAATCAATAAAGCATAGAGAAAGCCATTATCTGACTATGCTTCCGTCAGCACAGGACTGATGTAAGTGTTCGGAAAAGTGTCACCATAATAGCAACAGTAATTGCAACAACCACACAACAATAATTGAAATTTTGGCCCTGAATCTGTAAATAGCCTGGGAAAGAGATTCTTGGGGATTCTTATATGACCTAAATGCGGCTCAGCACGCTTAGTTGCCTGCCTTAGAGCATCAATATACCATGTAAAATTCAGGCTATGGATCTATGGGGCAAGAGAAATCTCTCTGGATCTGATCCCTGCTGATCATTCTGACTCAGCATGCTCTGACTTTACATCCACAGTATTCATCAGGCTCTCCAGCAAGAGGTGTAGCACTCTTTCTGTTTATCTCGATGACTGATCAGATGGCATATCATTTCTGTACTATAATCAAGGTACATTTAGAAAGAATTTTAAGTCCAGGATTGCACTTTCCAAAAAGAACTCATGTTTTCCTAATTACTTATCCCAGGGTATTTCTGGTATTGACTTCTAGATTTAGCATTGGTAACACCAGGAATGCTAACAAGGAAAGCTTTCACAGCAGCTCTACCACCTAAGAGCACAGCCCAGAGAACGGCAACAGGACAGAGGGATGAGAACTCCTGTGAGATGACTTATATCTCCCCTTTAATTATGCTTTTTTTATTAACCTGATAAGAATATAAAAATGTTATCAATTTCCTTACCAATTTAATGTTTGTATTATTCTATCTTATGTCCTCTAATTTCTTTGCCTATGTTAGAGTGGCTTATCTTAGTTTTTAACAAGTGGAAAAAAGAAAGGTATATGTATGCTTCTTAATAAAAAAAAAAAATCACATTGCAGAATTTTGACTTAAGTAAGAACTTCTGATAAATATGCTGTCTGACTGGGCAATACATTCTGACATCATATTTTGCCTATTAAAATCAAGGCCACATAATATAGTTTATTGGCAAGGTTCCAGGACTCTGGAACCACCATATTTTGTTGAACTCTGGCTCTGCCTTTCCTTGTTGACTGTTTGACTTTGGGCAACTACTTAGCCTTTGTGTTTATTGATTTCTTCATCTGTAAAAAAGGGCTAATGATAGTCCCTACATCATAAGGATGTTATCAGGATGAATGAAATAAAGATATCTATATCTACATCTATATATATATCTATAGGCACACATGCTTACATATTGTGTGTGTGTTTGTGTGTGTGTGTGTGTGTAATTTAGAAGAAAGCCTAGAAAACAGTGCCAGAAAAATGTTTATATGTGTGCACGAGTGTTTTTAAAAATATTTTGTAAAGCAAATTAGTCTCTGTGTGGTCTGGAAACTTCAGTAGCTGTGGAAAAGATTTCTTTGCTATTTCAGAACGTGCTTTTTTTTTTTTTCTTCTTTTTTTTCTGGTCCCATATTGTTAGTCTGGGAGATAAGAGTTTTGTGGTTTTCATAGACTGCCAAGAACTCAATTTGCATACATAAATCTAGACACAGAAAGATGTATTGCAACATTGTCAAATCTCATCTGGACATGTACTGGAAAGTATAGCTTTGGGAGCTACCAAACATCAGCAAATATGTTATCAAGCTGCAAAAGAAATCAAGTGCACTTTAAAATGTCCCTTTAGTGTACTCTGTCAAGATCTTTTTTCAAAGAACATAGCCTCTGTTCTAGGAATTTCATTAATGTGTTAAACCATCAAAATGTCAATTTGAGTGAAACTTACAAGTAAAAAGGCATTCTCATAGAAGAGTCAGAAAATTAAATCAAGTACAATTCAATAAAAACGCCCAGATAAAATAAAACAGAAGAAATTTATATTTAGCTCCTGACAAATAAATGCTTGATTATTTTATTTTCAGAAACTATTAAAAGTTCAACAGTCATCTTTGGTGAAGGAGTTCAGTTGGACCCAGAAGAATTGTTTCATGTCAGCTGATTGAGGATGAGAACCATTATATCACCCAGAATGACTTGCTGTCAACTGGTTCACTTCACTAAATTCACACAAATAACTCCCAACACCAGTTTTCTAGTTTTTCATATGACATTTGGATTTTCAAGAAAGGCCTACAGAACATAAAGCCCCAAATTTCACATGGAGGATAAATCTTATAAGCCCTTTAATATTAAATTGAGAAAGACTCAGTGAAAAAAAGTATAAAACTGTAGTGATGCTTCAAAATGATGAACTTTTTTTTTAGTCTAAAAAGTGACTTTTCAAGAAAAATAGGAGGTTAAATTACAATATACCAGCATGGATTTCTTGGTATACATCTTTTACTTTTTCTCCAAACTTTGCAGAACAGTATGGAACATAATTTGGAAAGGATGCTTAGAAACAATCAACCAAGAAAAAGCATATTATTGATCACATTTTGGTGTAATTTTTCTGATAATCTTCATATAACCTTAATTACATTCAATGACATATGTTTCTTTAACCTGAAGAATTCTTAATTTCTAGTCTTAAATTATTTTTTTCAGAAGTTTTCAACTGTATCATTACCACAACAAACAATATGCCTAGAGAATAATTCTGAGTTTATATTAGATATTTTGTTGCACAGATACAGCTTTAAGGCCTTTGTTTTGACCATTTCAACCTAATAAATGAATACTTTGAAAACTTTGCTCCACAGAGCTACTAACACTGATTCCTTCTAATGTAGCGTCATTGAATGACAAAGCTGAAAAGGAACTAGATATTAGGGATCACAAACTCAAGTGCTTACAGGGGCTACAACACGGATATTGGACAAGAGGACTTAAGGTAACCTGGGAGACCATTTCTGATTAAAGGTATTAAAATTCTAAAAGCTGTGTGAAGTTGACTGAACCAATCTTCAGGGAGCTTCAAGAGATCTTAGTTTCTAACATTAATTTTATCCAATAAGAAAATTGCAGCCCCCAGAGTGTGCAGCGTCCAAAAGCACATAATATATCACAGTTGGGTTTAGAGTACAGTGACTTCCATTCCAGTGCCCTGTCTGCTTTATAATTTTCTTCTTCCAAAAGCAATGTTTTCTATTGTACTCCCACTGCATTTTAACAAACACAAAATACCGCAAGTCTAACAAAAAGACATGTAGGGCCAGAATCTTATAAAACAGGATGTCAGATCTCAAAAATTCTATAGCTCTGGGCTCTTAATCTTGTCATAAATATTTTGTATCTTTTATTTTCCATACAGGGAAATAACCAAGCCCTCCAAATAAAGGATTTTCCATGCCCTGTCCACATGGTCCATCTAAATGCAGCTCAGCAGTCTCAATTCCTAGGAGTCCAGATTGAGCTTTAAGACAGATGGCAGCAAACCATGCAGAACATTTCTGCAATGACACAGCTCATTTGTTTTTCTCTGCATAGAAATGACCTCTATCTTTTTGTTCATGGACTAATGGATAACATATCAGACCAGGAATCAGGAGATCAATCCCAAATTTGGTTTTGCAACTGACTATGTGCACATCTTGAGAAAGGTACTTTTCTAATTTTAATTTCTTCCTCTCTGAATTGAGAAGGCAGATTAAGATAATCTCTAAAGTTGCCTTTTAAATCCCTGTTATATTTCTACGTAGATTTATATACTTTTAGATGAAAACATGTCATGTGATCAGAAAAAAGCTAATGGAAGAAAATTTTCCAGCATATAATATTTGATAAAAAATCTTCACTAGAACTAAATTTGAAGTAAACAGCAACCCTCCAACACTTACTTAACTGCACGAACGGTTTTCTATCTAGAAATCATACGGGGAATTTTATAGGCAATAATATTATTAGATTCCTCACTGCCAAATCCATAGACCCTCTTTAACAGCCTTTAAGTTCTGCAAAATTGGACACTGTTGTTCACCTCCACCCTTCCTCTATTTTAATCTTGACTACCAAGACAACAATCTCTTGGAAGCTCTCTGTATTTCCTTAATTAATTAAATTTAATTTCAGGCTCTTGGCTCCTTTTCCTAGGCCCTCCTTTTAAACATCTGTCAATGGTGCCCCTTGTTCACTCTGCTCTGTGCTAGTGTTGACTCATCCACCCTCAGAATCACAACCACCACTTGTAGTTGCTAATAATGCTCAAATCTTGATTTTTCACCCTAACCTCTCTCCTGAGATAAGATCAGTTTTTTTATGTTCCCTAAATATTGTACAGGCAACTAACAACCACCTGCTCTCAAAACAGTTCTTCAGTGTACTCGGCATCCTCCATGTTACTCAGGCTAAAACCATCGCATCATTGTTTTCCTCACCTCTGATATCAAACTGGTCATCAATACCTTTTGATTTGTGGTGGAAATGTTGTATGAATACATCTCATTCTGGGTAATATCATCTTCTGGCTTATTTCATATCTTTGACATGGGGACCACTTCACTAGCCTCCTAATTAGCTTCTATCATTCTAGTTTTCCTTCTAGCAAACCAATTTTCAGGGTTATTGCCTGGATTCTCTTTCTACAACAAAAATCTAATCATGTGATTCTCTCTGCCTTAAACATTTAGGTATCTACATTATATGTGGGACAAATCCTAAAATTCTCAATATATCCTCTAACATCCTTCAAATTCTAGATTGAAGCCCCACTTCTGGCTCCCATTGTTCCTCCAACAAAACAGGGGATGAGCACAGGTTTATTCTTTAAGAAAGATGTGATGCATGTTCACACTACAAAATGACTTTAATGTACCATCTCTTCTGCCTAGACTATACAAACACTTTTCTAATCTGTGAAGCCTTCTTATACTCCCAAATGTGCTTGATGGCACAATTCTATGACTCCCAGTAGCATTCCCACAGATCTAATAAATATATATATATTTATGGGAAAAAAAACCAGGCCAGATTACAAACACTAAGACAGGTCTACAAATTCTAGTGTGTATGTTAGTTGTATACATGCCTTTGTTATAAACTTTGTAACTATATTTCTGTAAAATGCACAGACCATGTCTTGCTCTCATTTATATTCCTAGTGCCCAACACATTAAATTAAATAAATGGTTCTTAGATTTTCTTTCTAATGATAAAAGTTAAATCAATGAAAAGAATGGGAAAGTCTCTTTATAAGGAATCTTCAAGAAAAGTGAGTTTTTAACCAAAAAAAAAAAAAAATTGTGGGTTTTTACGCTTAATTTTTGGATGCAATAGCCTAGACTGTCAGATTCACATCTCTGAAAATCAAAGAAACATAGTCAGTAGTGAACTCTTTTATTTTGCGCATAGGAGGAGTTCAGATTAAAATTTTATTTTATTTTTTTTACTTCCAATACAAATTTTATGGGCTTTTCTTTAAAATTATAAAAAGATGCTGCTAGTCTCCAAGAAGCAGAAATGTTTGTTTTTACCACAACCAATGATTTATTAAATTGGAACTTTCTTCCTAGGACAATAAACGATTGAAATATAGAAAACTGACCTGCAGTTGACCTATATGTTGGCCATTCCCAAAAGTCAGTAACAGTCCATGGAATCTCCTATTTAGTTTCATATTCTCCATGTTACAGTTAAAGTCTGTTTCTTGTTAGGAATTTTGCATCTGTGCAATATGGCTAAAAGGACTTCCAATGTGATAACGTGACCTCTACATGACTCTGGAAAGTACTTACCAGGACTTTAACATTTCTAGACCAGTACCTAACAAACACCATATGAAATTTAAAAATCAACTGTATAAAAACAATCTTTCCACTGAGGCTGTTTTTTTTTTTTTTTTTTTTTTTGGTAATATTTCAAGTACACTTTCCTTAGAGACCCTGCTGTCATGCTAAAATTTATTTACATTTGTCTTAACATCTAGGTAAATGTTTTAAAACTGTAGCACTGTTGAGCTGTATATTTCTTTGATGTGGAAGGTTGTCCTGTGCATTGTAAAATATTTAGCAACATCCTTAAATCTCACTAGATGATAACAGATGTCAGTACAAACCTCTTAGATATTGACACTCAACTATGTTATCAAGCATTGCCAAATGTTCACTAGGTGACAAAATAACCTCCAGTTGAGAATCACTGTTTCCAGTGGTGACCAACTTGATTTATACTTCTTTATATAGTCTTCACATAGTACAGTGTCAGGCAATAGGTATTGAAAGAATGTCTTTAGAAAAAGTTAGTAAATGCTAATATTTGAAACTTTATGTCGTATTCTATCTCAGCAATTCTATAAATATGTCTTAGCCCCAAGGTATATCCAATTCCTAGTGCTGATAGTTGATAAATTATCCTCGCTCTTGGGAAAACCTACAAAACCAACAGCTTTTGACTTCCTTCTCTATATGTAATTAACACAATTTTTTATGTGAGGCAGAACACAATTTATAACCACTCATCTTCAGGGATTATAGACTCCTAGTGCAAGTGGGAAATAAGATTGCCCTCTGTGAGCTAAACTATGGAACTATCGCTTACCAGATAAGACAGAAGTCATAAAAAGTCATCTTAAAGAGGTCAGATGTCTCCCACATTGGCTAACCTTGGCTGTGATTTCACTGACTCCATTAACATCTGAAGATAGAAGATACCAGTTAAAGAAGAACCTCATGACCTGAGAAAAATAGACAAAAAGGAAAAGCATAGAGGAAACTAGGCCTTGCATCAACATGTAGGGTCTAGTTGATGCAACAACTGACTCCAGGTGGCACATTATCTTTTACACGTCACGTCTTCATATTATCTTTTCATTAATAAATTACATGAAAAGCTAAATTATCAGAGGTTTGCTTAGCTTGGTAGAAAATCAGAACCAACTGAAGTCACTATATGACAGAAGGTTTACTATCTTTAAACATTGTGATATGAATATGGCCATGTCCAACAGGCAAAAGTTCACGAAAAGAATGCCTGTAAAAAACCCTACAATGTCCCTCCAGAGTGTACCATGACTTTGCGGGCCTTTTGGGAATGTATTTTTCTCCTTGAAACCTTTAATTTTTTTGCCTTTTTTGTTTGTTTGCTTGTTCTCTTCATCTGATTTTAAAATGAACAGTACCATATTTAGTAATTAAATATAGACAAAGTGAAGTCACTCTCTAAAATACCCTTTAAGAAAAAAAGAGTTGATTTCTATCTGAGCCTTCACACATGTCTCATGTTATAGGACAGTCTGTAATCACTTTATTTAAAAAAAATAATAAAATGTTTTTTAGGAACACATATCTACCTGAAATGTACTGGAGCAATGATGGGTTTTGGAAAAAGAAGTAACCCGATAGATTCAGTTAAAAAAAAAAAAAAAAAAGAAAGAATAAATTTAACACAAATTGACTCAATATCCAAGGTGGTATGACTTCATCTTTTAAGCATCAGTGAAGTTTTGTGGCAACCGCAAATAAATACCTCAAGATCAATTTTTAAATTACTATTATACTTTAAGTCCTGGGATACACGTGCAGAAAGTACAGGTTTGTTACACAGACATACACATGCCATGGTAGTTTGCTGTACCCATCAACCCATCATCTATATTAGGTATTTCTCCTAATGCTATCCCTCCCCTATACAACACCTGCCCCACCCCCACCGACAGGCCCTGGTGTGTGATGTTCCCTTCCCTGTGTCCATGTGTTCTCATTATTCAACTCCCACTTATGAGTGAGAACATGTGGTATACCATCATTCTCAGCAAACTAACACACGAACAGAAAACCAAATACCACAAGATCAATTTTTTAAAATATTCAGTTTGTGGAAATTAATATGTGTGGCTTGGAATAAAATCATACATAGATTTCAAAAGTGCTAAATTTCTAATAACTTAGTAGGAAATTATTATATTGTAAATCTGTGTTAGATACCTAAAAAAAGAATAATGTAGACACAACTGTAGAACACATCTATAAAAAGAATGAAGAAAATTGTTTCATAAAATGGAAGTAAAAAATGATTAATACAAATTTATTGTGTAGTTGCATTAATAAATTAAATATCATACATTAAAAAGATACTTAATCCATATTTCTAAACATTTATTTTTATTGTCTTGTTCTCCCCTCTGTCATTTAAAAATCTTTATATTGGGAAAGAAGAATTTACTGAATACTAAACACCTTGTTGGGCATATAGACCCATTTAAAGTAGAACTTTCCTTTCCTTTCCCCTGCTAAGATAACTTAGGGGAGACCGAGCACTTTATTATAAATATATACATCTATAGCTTACTGAAGCTGAGATGATAATTTAGGTATATGTCTATTCCATTTTGAAGAACAAAAAAGTTTCAGAAAGCTTAAACATTGTATTAAAATGATGATCTGTGACAAGAAGACAACAATGATTATCATCATCTAACCTGGTATTTTATTGCTCTTCAGACTCTGAAAGACAACAGCAGAAACACCTTCCTTCCACCCTGTATGTGTCACTGTCTACAGCAGCATAGAGAAACCAGGCAAGTTTTTCCCACAAATTCAGTGGGATTCTTATGGAAACCGTAGGAAGAAGTGAGTGCAGGACTAAAATAAAACACATATGGCCGTTTCTTTTCTGTTTTCATTTTTTCTTGATTTGAGATATTGTACTGGATTCTATACAAAGAATTCACTTGGTTTTATAAGCAGTAATAGATTCAAGATTCTAAGACTCATTTCTCAACTTGAATAAAGAGACTGTATTAATATAATCAATTAATCTCACTTGTATCTTTGATAAGTCATACTTCCCTTCCAGAGGTTAGAGTTTCTGATATAAATTTCACTGAGTACTTCTGTCTTCAACATTTTTATTGAACTCTAATCAGGTAAAATTAAAAAGCCCAAGGTTAGACATAAGAAAAAAATACAATTATGAGAAAGCAATGCACAGCCTGAGGGATGTTCTTGCAGATCAGGGAGGTGTGCCATGGATTTATACCAGGCATATGAATTTAGGGCAGTCTTAGCAGTTGCTGCTAAAGAATTCACCTCTTTCTACTATGGTTACATTCTAGTTTAGCAGTTGAAGAACCAGAAAAACCAACTTCCAGAAAAATTACTCCATTTCATCATATGCAAGCTAGGTCTCTACTCTCTTCCCCAAAGCAGGTCCACAGGCTTAAACGTATCAATTCATAGTTGATTCCTTGATTTTGCCCTTTCCACAGCTGTAGGATTCATATCAAATATGTTCATGTGCGCAAGAAAGTTTAATGAAATTTCAGTAAACACAAGTGGAGTGATGGTAATTACCTAAATGAGTTGTTGAAACACGAAAGCCCTCCTTTTCATCACTACCAGTGATAATGCACCCAAAGCCCTCAAGCAGTCTCTCTCTCTTCTTTCTGTTCCTTGTCACTCCTCCATGCCCAACCTCGGCATATGTATACTCACACATAGGATTTGTATGTGAAGCAATGGGTGTTTCTAATTTCCTTTTTTTTTTTTTTTTTCACTTTATCTCGGCATCATTTGCTCTTTGAATTGATGCCAATTCGTCAATGAAATGCTGCAAGACCACTAAAAAAAAAGGTTTTTCGTGATTCCTACAGATTCAAGAGAAACAAACAAACCAAAAAAGGAAAATATGAGAAGAGAAATTATATCTGTAAGAGCTTTTCTAACTTTTGGAACTGGTTTCTAATTTCTTTACTTCTAAACGTTGAGTACTTAGCCAAAACACAACTAGGGATCACATAGAGTATCTGTCCAATGCATAACTGTTAATTAAACAGAGGCATCAGAGTTCTCTGATAGAATTTATAATATGACTTAAATTAATTTATCTTACCCTCTCATTCTCATTGTATGCTGTTCGTTTTGAGGTGTAATTATTTGTGCCCCTATCTACATTGTCCAATATGGTGACGTCTAATCACAAAATCTTAATTAACTTTATATTAATTAAAATTCAATAAAGTTAACATTAAATTATTCAGTCATAGTAGTCATACCTAAAATGTTCCATAATCACATAGGCCTAGTGGCTATTGCATTGGACAGCATAGGTACAGAATACAGTATAGATATAGATCATCACAGAAACTTCTATTGAAGCACTAATAACATCAGGTTCAGGGACTTAAAAACCAACTAATGCAAGAATAGAAAAAGAGTTTATATTCACCCTGTTGGCATAATAAACATACATTTCCAACTCATTCTTCATCCTTTCACCAAATACTTTATATAACTTACAAGAATACCAACTCTCTACAAAACATTCTATTAAGTGCTAGTACATAATTAGGACACAATACACCATACATTTTAATTCAGAGGCTAGAAAACTCTGAAGAACCATATGGTAAATATTTTAGGCTTTGAGGACCATTCATCCCTGTCACCACTACTCAACTCTGCTGTTACAGTGCAAAGGCAGCCTTAAACAATGTGTCATCAAATGGACATGGCTGTGTTCCCATAAGACACTATTTACAAAACAGGCAGTGGGCCAGGTTTTGCCTGCAGACCATAATTTGCCAACCTCTTGCTCTAGTTGATAGATTAGCACTTACACAGAAGGTAAAATAACTCCATATAAGTACAAGGTACACTGTGATAAATGCTGTATGTGCAAAGTCTTATGGAAACACAGGGTTGAGAGATAGATTTCGACTGAGTGAACTGAGGAAGATTCCCCAGAAGAGATGAGACATAAAATGGGTCTCGAAAAATGAATATGACCTCAATAAGTAAATATGGAGAGAAGGGATTTTCAGCAAGAGGGAACAACTTGAGAAAATACAAAAGGCATAACGACGTAAGACTTGTTCAATGAGTCAGTGGTAGATCACTGTAAGTGGAGCTGACAGAGGCACCAGAACATATTTTAGTAGAAGGCAGTCATGTTTTGTAAAATTATCCTAGGATGTTTTTTCTCGACATCAACAAAAAGCGGTAATTCTCTAAGTGGTCCATGGCTTAGCTACATTATCTCTGGTATTTGTTAAAATTTAGATTCCTGGACTCCAATCTCCAAAAATTCTAATTCAGTAGATCTGTAGTAGGGCTTAAAAATCTCCATTTTGGGCCGGGCGCGGTGGCTCAAGCCTGTAATCCCAGCACTTTGGGAGGCCGAGACGGGCGGATCACGAGGTCAGGAGATCGAGACCATCCTGGCTAACACGGTGAAACCCCGTCTCTACTAAAAACTACAAAAAAACACTAGCCAGGCGAGGTGGCGGCGCCTGTAGTCCCAGCTACCTGGGAGGCTGAGGCAGGAGAATGGCGTGAACCCGGGCGGCGGAGCTTGCAGTGAGCCGAGATCCGGCCACTGCACTCCAGCCTGGGCGACAGAGCGAGACTCCGTCTCAAAAAAAAAAAAAAAAAAAAAAAAAATCTCCATTTTGAACAAACACTGTTACGATTCTGAACACATGAATGTTTGTGAACCACTGACATCCATGGTTATTTAAAACATCTCTAAACACCCTTCCTTAATAATTTAAGAGAGAGTAAAGAGCTTTAACATTTAAAATAGACAAAACAGTTAAGAAAGGCTGAACAATGTTAGAATGATTTCTGAGCCTCGTTTGAAACTTTATCCCTTCTTCAAGAAAGGACTTCCAGAAGTTTGGTATTTACTGTTTAATAGGATTTCAAGAAGTTCCTCCCCATTCTATCCTATTTCAACTCATTGAATAGACTGTGTTCATTATATCATTTCAACAATGAGTTTTTGTTCATCAGTTATTCTTTCTTCCAGGCTCAGCTTTCTGAAATAAAATATACAATTCCTTTTCATTGTTCTCACTCACATCCTTGCCCTCGCATTTTCTAGAACAAATCATCTGTCCACATATTTCTTTGAGACACATTAATAAAGCTTATATAACATGGTAGATAGAAAATAATGTTTTATTAATTTATAAAATGTAAGAAATATTTAGTTTAATTTTTATATCTTTATTAAATATGGCTAGTGATATGAAGAACACTTGAACCAATAGAAGTACATGAAATTATTCTAAAAAAATGGTGCTTCCAGTCCTTTCCCAGTACAGGAGCTCTCTTGGAGCCAATTGCCTTATAAGTAGAATCACTTTTCCCTAAGTACATCACCTTGTACTTATCTACACAAAACCTCATGTTTATTTTACCCATTTAAGAAGACTTTCTATAAAATAACTTTCATTTTATTTTCCTCATTTTGGATACCTACAACATTTTTAGATTAAAATTTGTTATGATGTAGCATTCTAAAACATATCATTTTTAATGCCAAGGCTTTTATTGAGTATAATTTGAATTGGAGACATTAGCATCTATAACTGTGGCTATAAATTTGGAATTATTATAAAATGTTATGAATTATGTATAGATATGTTGCTGTAAGAACCTTTATAAGAACTGTGCATGTTTAACATTTAAAACTGTTGATACGGCAGAAGTAAAATTTTCCCTTAAAAACTGTCCTTTACTGAAAGGTTGTTCAAGGCAAATCGAAGCAATTTATTTATAAATACATTATAAAATGTAGTGGTACTTTTTGAAAGAGAGGGACATTTCAACAAAACATTCTTGAGTAGAACTTGAAAACTGCTGAATATCCCATGTAGAAAGATAAGCACCTAAGTGAGAAATGAAGAACGTCAGCTTTATCACAAAGTCTCTTCATGGAAAATAAAGAACATGAGAATATTAATAAATCATATAATAAAGAAAAAATATTTGAATCTTAGGTTTACAGGTCCATAGAAAGTAAATCATTTTCAGAAGTCAGAGCTTATCTCTAGGGAAAAGGAGCATAAAATATTTTGCCTAGATGCAGACTCTTCACAAATCACCTAAATATGTCAGCAAGCTTCCTGGTAAAAGAATTAGGAGCAATGATGAACTCAAAAAAGTTTAACAATTAGCTCTTTCAGGGCAGAAGGTAAGAAGTGGGCAAGGGAAGAAGGAGAAAGCTCTCATTTGTAGTGTTTGTCAATTTCTATGGTGTAAATACTCCTACCACTGGTGATTTCAAGCTACTACTGTGATATCCCCGAAAGCAAAGTTGGAAAGAAATCCTAGTTCTGTAGGTTGCTCTGAATTGCTCCCCTACAACTCTGGAAAAAGAAAAAACTGAGTTGTGATGCAAATTTTAGCCTGTCAAAATAAGTTTGGAAAATACAGTCTATATATTACAAAACTAGTAAAACATGGGCCCACAATTCAAGAGAACTTTAATATATTCAGGTTTCTTGAGCACAGACATACTAAGAAGTTGGAAGAATCAGGCAGGATAATAAGAATTCAATCTTTCCAATTAGATTCCACTTACAAATATTGTCCAAATAAATAAATAAGTAAATCTCCACATAAAATGAACACATGAAAATCTATCCTGTATTTTAATTAAAGCAGCTGAATGGATCACCTTCAGATATTCCAAGGCATTTACATGAAAAAAATGATGTGGTCACTGAACAAACTACAGATTTTATTTAAATTAGAAAAACTTGGATTTGAATGCCCAGTTTACCAATTATGATTTGTATAACCTTGAATAGTTCATTTGACATAGCTGAAGTTCAGTTTCTTCTTTATTTAATCTATATAATGCCAATCTTGATAAGATAATATAAGTCAAATATTTGGCATTATTTTGAAGTTTACATAGTTTAAATCTCAAGGGTGGTCAGCATTCCCCTGCCACCATATGCACACACCCCAAGACACCCACTCCAAGGAAGAGTATAGTGGTTCCTGCAAGTTGTGGGCTCAATACTACTCCTTTCTATTCCTATTTTGGGAACACACTGTTATGTAAAATTGCTTCCTTTTTTATTATACCATTGTGAGTTTAATTCTTTTCTGTTAATTGTAGCCAGTGGAACCCTAATGGATACAAGGGAAAATAAAATGGCTGATTTATAAAGTTAGGGTAAGAATTAGCATGTATGTAAAGCAACTAATGGAATGCTTTAAAACAAAGTATATTGATTGCCCATATATTTACTAAACAATTTCTTTCCCTCCTTTCAAAAATTTGAAATATGGACAAATAACAATCTTTGAAATATCATGGAAGATTAGTGGGAGAATGAGCTAGGCAATGAGAAAAACCTTGGCTCCAGTATGGGTACACCAGTTATTAGTTCACATGACTATAGCAAAGTCATGCCCTTCTCCAATCCTCTATTGCTCATTTATAGAAAAGGATCTAATATTGCTGAGTGAAGAATATTATTGTGAGAAGCAAACAGAAAATATAAGTGAAAAGATATCACAGATACTTGGTATTTGATAACATCAGTACACCTTCTCCACAAGCCCCTATAATGGGAGAGACAAAGAAGCAGGATAAAAATAAAGTGCAGACGTGTGTTAAACAATCTGGAGGACTACAAATGAGAGGCTTATAGAAACTATTACACTCCTCAGTGATCCAGTCAAGTCTGGTGATGCAATTTCAATACATAGAACCATAATGGTTATTAATATTAATGTACTTTCCAATTATTTTCTTATCAGACTATATTTTTGCTGTACTACCTGCCCTTTGCAATGAAAGAAATAGTTTCAAAGTCTTTTATGTTTTGTCATGAATCAAAGCTATTTTTAATGCAGAGCTTTAATGATGATAAATATAACTACTATGCACTGTAATGTTCTTTGCTAATACACTTGATATGCACTAACTCATGTGATTCTCCTCACAACTTCAAATGTGACATGGGTTATAGTAACCTTTTTTTTTACAGATAAGAACACTTAATCTCAGAGCACTTACTTCCCAAGGATTACAAAACTCAAAGTGTCAGAAAAGAAAAAGAATTCCAGATGTAATTCCAAAGTCTATATATTTTTAAGCATTTACTATATTATACTAGAAGATATTTTAAGATAAAAATCAAATGCCTTTTATATTTTCCAGTCTGTTGAAAATGAATCACTGTTATTCCTGAGACATACCATATATCAAATTATAAAATGTATTCTCTCACAAGCCTACCATTTTATAAACCCTTATTTTTTCCTTTATCTTCATTACATGTACATTTTAGATTGAAAACACTTTCAACATAATTTTTCAATATGCCAATGTTTTGTGGTACATAGAATATTCAATCAAGCTGTGTTTCTTCTACCTCCTCAGTATTTTCCATCATTATTTTCCAGATTGGCTATTAGGCAAAATAAATAGATGAGCCTAGGTGTAGTTAGTGCACACCTGTACGTCAGCCATCCCACTATCACCATATGGTGATACAACTTTTGTAAACACTGACAATACTGTTATATGAATTAAGCAAATGAGAAATACCATTTGTGCAATAATCTTTTGACAACAAAATTTGACTAATTAAAAATGTCCTTATTGTTTTGGATATGTTCTCTTTGATACGTTTTTGTTTTTTGGAATTAAAATGTTCCTCAGGTTGTCAGACTGCCCTGATGAATGTTCAGCAAGTTTTTAAAATAATATATAAATAGTGATTTCTTTTGAAATTCATAAAGCTATCAGAGATTCAAGTCTGAGGTACAAATCAATACCACAAAGGCATGCAAGTATTTTATAAAAGTTTTCAAGCAATGAATAGTTTTTATTTTATAGTTAAAAACGGATACAGGCCGGGCACGGTTGCTCACGCCTGTAATCCCAGCACTTTGGGAGGCCGAGGCGGGTGGATCACAAAGTCAGGAGATCGAGACCACCCTGGCTAACACAGTGAAGCCCCGTCTTTACAAAAACACACACAAAAAAACTAGCTGGGCGAGGTGGCGGGCGCCTGTAGTCCCAGCTACTCAGGAGGCTGAGGCAGGAGAATGGCGTGAACCCAGGAGGCGGAGCTTGCAGTGAGCCGAGATGGTGCCACTGCTCTCTAGCCTGGGAGACAGAGCAAGACTCTGTCTCAAAACAAAACAAAACAAAACAAAATAAACAAAAACAAAAACAAAAAACCATGGGTACAAATTACTTAGATTGTATGTTGCCAAAAAAAATCTCTTAGAACATCAACTATTTACTGTCCTTCTAATGAATAAACCTATTCCTTACTAATCCTTTTATATAAAATGCCATATATAAGCATATATAAGTGTAATGCATTTAATATATAATGTATAAAAAATAATTATTTTAATTCAATGATTGTTGTAATTTCTATTTGAGAGTAAATCTCTAAGATCTATATAATGGTTATATAAAATTGATTCATAACTATACATACAAATAAATAGATAAATTATCACGGGGTAATAAATATGAATTTCAAATTCATAGATGTAAAACTAAAATTATAGCTTGGGTTTAAAGATAGAGTTGTGTGTAAATGAAAGGAGAGGAGTTATCCTTTGCTACTCTTGGAATATTCAGTCTAAAGAAAAGATACTAGATGGGAGGTTACAATGTAGGGGCAAAAAGAAGGCAATCTGTTAACAAGAAAGGTACCATTGGAAGAACAACATGAGAAACGGAAGTGTAATTAAAGTTGGGAAAGCAAATAAAAATGTTAGATAGAGTTATGAAAGTTTCAGTTGATTCAGAAAGCAATGTATAGTCAGAAAGGGAAAGACTGGCAGACTGAAAAGCAGAGATGGAGGCAGAAATCGAGGTCTAGTGGACAGAATGGTTCCAGTGCTCAGTCTGGGAATGATTTTGTGACCACATAAAATATGCCTAAGAATTAGGAAGCATCAACTCTAGGAAACCAGAAAAAAATGGAAGTTGGAATCTTCCAGATATGAAGTATTTTCAATGAGAGCAAGTAGACAAATGCCAGATGCTTTGATTATTTGATTCAGAAGAACATTATCTGAATAATTTGTTCACAAACATTGAAAATCGTGGTGGCCGGGCGCGGTGGCTCAAGCCTGTAATCCCAGCACTTTGGGAGGCCGAGACGGGCGGATCACGAGGTCAGGAGATCGAGACCATCCTGGCTAACACGGTGAAGCCCCGTCTCTACTAAAAATACAAAAAATTAGCCGGGCGAGGTGGCCGGCGCCTGTGGTCCCAGCTACTCGGGAGGCTGAGGCAGGAGAATGGCGTGAACCCGGGAGGCGGAGGTTGCAGTGAGCTGAGATCCGGCCACTGCACTCC
>NC_045438.1:103515978-103748394 GCF_002776525.5 Piliocolobus tephrosceles
AAAAAAAAAAAAAAAAAAAAAAAAAAAAAAGAAAATCGTGGAAAACTGCCTAATCCATTGATCTCTCAGCCATTTTATTTCCATCACGGTATCATTGTGTTATTGTTGGTGATACCATACGGTATCCCTAATTAGATCAGAAACCTAAGTTTTATCTGAAAGAAAAGGCTGAGACGTAAAAAAATCTGCTGATTCAAAGTATAACCTTGAGCTAATTTGGAACAAGGCAGCATTAAATATTCTGCTGTATAAATAAAAAATTGCTGTCAATATTTGAATGTCAAAGAGGCATTTAAGCATATAAACTGACCAAAATCTATAAATTTCCAAAATGAATTTATAAAAAATTATTTTATTAATTAGTAAAATTATCAGTACCTAATAAGGTTTATTTTTAAAAAGCAAAACTCTGAACTTTGAAAACTAAAGCTGTCACACTACTTTCAAGTAAGCAAGAAGTGCTCTTATGGCCGGGCGCGGTGGCTCAAGCCTGTAATCCCAGCACTTTGGGAGGCCGAGACGGGTGGATCACGAGGTCAGGAGTTCGAGACCATCCTGGCTAACACGGTGAAACCCCATCTCTACTAAAAATACAAAAAACTAGCCGGGCGAGGTGGCAGGCGCCTGTAGTCCCAGCTACTCAGGAGGCTGAGGCAGGAGAATGGTGTAAACCCGGGAGGCGGAGCTTGCAGTGAGCTGAGATCCGGCCACTGCACTCCAGCCTGGGCGACAGAGCGAGACTCCGTCTCAAAAAAAAAAAAAAAAAAAAGTGCTCTTAACTACTAAACAGTAAGTATTCCCAACAATGATAAAAATAGAAAGTGTTTATTATCTAAGTAAATAGGGAAAGCAAAATCCATTCAACTGGTCTCAACATCCATGATCATAATTTACTGAACCTCTCTCTAATGCTTTTCCCTCTGTTTTTCTTTGTCTCTCTCCCATGTCTCCCATTTACTAGTCCTTCCTCCTATATTTCTACATGTTTCTCTCTGTCCCTCTTTTCACAAAACATCTTTTCATACCCTCTGACTTTGTTCATATATTCTTTCTCCTTCTGATTTCTGAAAAATGTAATGTAGTATTAGAATAATACAAATTTCTAGTGATTTTGACAAGGTAGGAATAAAATACACTACAGGCAAAATTTCACATTTGTATTCTAGTGTTAGAAGTAAAACTATTAAAATGCAAAAAAGAGTTTAAAATGAATTTGAAATAGTAGCTACTGAATGCCTGTGGTGTAGATCAAGACCAAAATTCCTAATATAGCTGTGCCCTTTGCCTTTTTTTCAGTCACCAAAAATTGCCGCCTCTTTATTTATTAAAGGAATTTTATCTCTGCTGAACTCAGATAAGTTGCAAAATGATGTTCTACATATAAATTAAGCCTATGTCCAACTCCCGTTTCATAAAAATTTTAGGGTACTTTGAAATTCAATAAGTTTATTAATAATATTTTGCCCTCAAGTCATTATTTTTGGAGCCTTAAGTCTTACTTTTTAAAAATATTTACCCTGGAGTTACGTTTTGTTTCCATAGCCTAATACTTCAAGCCAAGAACAGACAGAATCTTTAAGATACATTCCCATTAAAACTATGCTTTCCCAAGAAAGTACGTTCTGCTAAAAGTAACACCTCCCAATCCTACCTCATTAGGTAAGATATTGTCACTGACACAGAACTTAGGTATTTTGATAAATTTTCATGCTAATTATGATTACCTTGCTAAGGAGTAAGAAATGTGTTTATCTGACTAATGTGATGACTGTGCAGATATAAACTGAGTGATGACTGAAGCCATGAGTATGAATGAATCAATCACATGTCTAAACAGAATGAAAAGAGAAATGGGCCATCAAGCATGCTTTTGAAGGGATGGGCTAACAGCAGACCCAGCAGTCAAGTCAACATCTGTTTTGCTGAAGCTAAAATGTAATTAGCTTTGTTGGGCTAGCTGATTCTTCAGCCACAAACAAACAAACAAAAACAAAACAAAACACGGATGCTGGCAGAGGAACATTTATGCAGAAAGTCAAGGTAGGGACAATTTCCAAAGGCACACTAGAAAGCAAACCTAGTTCCTATTTCATTTTGAATTAAGACTTCAGAGAACTGCATATATATGTTTTTTTCTGGCATTTTCATTGGTCTCAACATTTGCTAAGTTTGTAAATTCTGTTTGTTTTCTTATGAACTAGCCATAATCACTTGTGCAAAATAGAAATTGTTTTTGAAAACCTCATTGTAAAATAGAGATTGGAAATCACAGTTTTCCAGCATTCTGGAAGGAATAGGAATTCAAGACAATTTTATAATCACTGTAAAAGAGAGAAGAGAAAAATCAATCAGGTCACGCTCTTGGTAGGAGGAAAGAAATAAGGTCTTGGCTTATGAATCTGAGATCTGGAAAGATAAAGATAGCATCGATTGCCCTCATTCCATGAGGATGCAGAGAACTGGCAGGGAGAGAGCTGGCCTGGGTAGAAAAACAAAGAATGTACTGATACATAATGGAGACTTGCTGGGGTTAATTTCACAGTAGAGTTTGAAGGGTGAAAAGGGATCAAGGAAACTAGAAAGTTTTTCCCTTTTAAAGGGAACATTTCCCCACCAGTCTTTTGATTATTTCAAGAAATGGGAGGAAAGAAGGAATAAAAGGGGTCCCAGAAAGAAAACTTCTGTGGGAGTCAAGAATACAGGGAGATTTAAAACTGTGGACTGCACACCTCCAGGAGTTCAATTTCCATAAAGACGCCAGCTGAACCTAAGGCAAAGAAATGATGAGAAATACTGGGCTAATAGGAATCCCCAAATCTAAGGCTCTGAAACCAGGGTTGGAGCCAGGGTGACCTGTTAATCATCAGTAGTTTCTACAAAGGAATCCCTTTTAGGAAGGCCAGAGTAGAGATATACCCTGCAGAGGCCAGGGTGGTGCACTGGCACTGATTCCAGTCATTCCCTCAAGGTCATTGTGTCAGGAGAAGAGAAGGGTCTGTCTTAAACTAGAAATATTATGAAAATAGTTTAGATGTAGGAAACAGAAGCCGACTTCTTTAAACACTCAGCAAAAGCACATCTGCAGCCAGGAGAGAGACCAGATCAACCCAAATAACAGATGGCATTTGTCATTAAGAAATGCCAACGTCAATACAAAAAATTAGTAATAAAGGCAGGGGCGGAAGAGTGAGAACTACCCCAAATAAGAGCTGCAGCAGAAGTGGGAGCCTGGTGAGCCGGAGGGAAGGAAAACGGAAACCCACAGCACCAGAGTTAGAAAGGAAGTAAGTAATAACATTCAGAAAACCAGAGGGAATGATTCTTTTGTTAAGATCTCAGGTTAAAAGTTATATTCAGAACACTTTTCTACAAAAGCGTTATCTATATCTCCATCCTCCCCACTTGCCAGCCTTTTTAGCCCCCTGATGAGGGAGAAGTTAAGAGCATGAGCTCTGAAGTTGGACCACCTAGGTGCACATTTGCTGTCCACAGAGCAGCTCCAGGACCTCTAGATTACCCCAGAGGCCAGTAAGTGCTCAATATGTGTTAACATGTGTCAGCTATTACCATTATTTTAAAGTAAAATTTAAAGGTAAAGGGGAGAGAAGAGCAGTAAGGAATGCCATGGGCAAGGGCTAAGAGGGGCAGCCAAGAATGTAGTGGTTTTCAGCTTTTCAAACACTGAAGCGTGTAATTATTTCACCAAGAGAGAAATACATCTACTAGAAGTTGTTCTTCAAGATAAATATGATATTTAGGTTATTTCTATAAACAGAAACTTCCCTTTGCATATGTAGTTTAACACTAATAATGTATTCTGGTTTAATATTTTAATTTATGAGCTGTGTCCTTGATGGAAATGATATTCCTTCCAGAAAAAAAAAAAAAAAAAAAATGACACTATTTGAAAGAAATAATTGCTTTCTTTTCTCAGTATAGCCATTCACATATTCAACCACATGGACAAGCGCCACACCTCCAGCTGAAATGCTGAGGCACAGTTTAAACACTGAAAGTTTCTGAAGCTTGAGAAAACTAATAAGAAAAGCCCCAATTCCCCTGGCAAATTCGTTAGTGGAAAAACCACTTAGTATTCAAGGTGCCTTATTGTTATGTAAAAATTATTTTCTTAAACCTGATGCATTTTTGTATGGAATGAAAATGTCATGTCATATAAGTATTATAATTTTTGCAAAGTTATATTAATTTAAAATAGTGTGATAGAGCTTAATACACATTTTACCTCTTGTAAAATGCATTAGAATACGATTAGTATGCAGCACTCCATCTCAACTGGAAAAGAAAGAAATCAGTGTGACCAATGGCAAAGCTATTCGCTATTAAATAGCTGAAATAGCAGCAGGTCTGAAGTATCTGCATCTCATTTTGGATTTAATTATTGCAATAACATCTCATTTGCTTCAAGGTATCACAATTATCTTCTGTTTTAAATTGGAAGGTATTTTAGAATGAATGCAGCTAATGCAGCAAAAGGTTCAAAATGTCCAGAGCATTGAGCTTTAAAGTAGAACAACCCACATTTTAAACAAATCCTTACTAAAAGACTGCATGAGAAATGCATTTCCTTTCATCAAAACCCCAGTGTATGTGCCTAGTGAGATATAATGATTTTTTTTCTGATTTCAATGTTATTAAGTTAAAAAAAAAGTGACATTAGGTACAGATTGATAATAGGCATCGACATTAATGAAAATCAGAACGAAAGCTCATTTTCATAATTTCATAATACTATTTGCAAGTATGAAATAGTCACTTAATTTTCGGTAAAACTATTTTAAAAATGAAATCAAATGAAGCTTTAAATCTGATATGGATCAACAGTAAGATATTTTCTTCTTCTTAATTAGCCACTCTTGAAATAATTCAAAACATTTTTAAACAATATTTAGCACAGATATCAGTGGTTAGGAACTTTTAAATGTTAGATCTCTTTAATTGGAAGTCTTTGGTTTTGTTTTTAAAAAATCTAACCATGTGAGATGTTTCAAACTTCTGTTAATTTTACAGATTTTATGTATCCTTGAACTGGGCCCTTTAGGAAATTTCACTGGAGAATGTCATTTTTCTTAGGTAAGGATTACTCAAGGACAGGGAATAGAAATGCTTTCAAAGAAGGCTGAGTCAAGGCCAATTTAGCCGCTGGGCACAGCGGGAGGCACAGGGTCCAGGACCCCAGATACGTTTTGAGGTCTTTAGAAATGTCTTAATTTCTTGTGAAATCAAAAGAAGAAAATGTTCTGGACATTTTGAACCTTTTGCTTCATTAAAAAGTTGAACATAATATAGCTTGGGTTATATTTCTCATTATTCTAATGTCGTTACAATATAATTTTATTATTATTATTTTTATTGGAAGCCAGAAACCACAGAGTCAAAATTGCCTCTGGCCAAGGAATGTATGAGTCAGTCCTGACTCAAGTTCAAAAAGTCTGTTACCTGAAAATTTCATGGCCCCTAAGTGCACAAATTGAAATTCTGCCTCAGAATAAGTAGAAATTCTCCAGACATTCTTTGTCTTTTTTGCTCTTGGTCAATCATCAAGCTTACCTGGGTGCTTGTCTGTGTCTCTCTGTGACTTTACTTTCTTGTGTCTCTGCTTAGCCACCCTCTTGCAAAGGAACTTTGCCCCTGAGGCACTGACTTTCGTGTTCAGTTCTACAAAGTTAATGGACTTAGTCTAATTGCCCTTCCTTGTGTTAGTGCTGTACCTATGCCTTCCCTCTTGAGTCCCTGAGCACAGACTGATTGTCTAATAAAGGAAAGGTAGGGAGGATGATAATAACTAATTTCTTCACAGTTCTTACACTACTGGAGTTCTTTCTAAAATAATTCACTCAATTTTATCCATCAATTTACTTCATATTGTGATTATTGTGAATTGATGAACTTATTTTAAATAAGAACAAAGATTATTTATCAATAATTTATAATTATACAATTAATCTCACAAATACAGGAAACTATGTTTTAATCTTTAGCCTATTTGATTGGATTATGTCAATTGAGTATGTTAAATGTAAGCAACTAATACATAGGTAAAAATAAACTCATTTTTTCATTGACTATCATTTTATACTAATAAATTGCATATATTGGGAATGTAATTCCAAATACACACAGAAACACAGATAGACACAAATGGTTTTACCTCACTAGAACAGGAAATATTGCTGAAAAGGAGTTCCTTAAGGTATCTGGATGAATCCAGATGTGCTGCTGGGAAGGAACATATCTAAGAGCACAACAATTCAAGCAGATGTGATTTAAACTAGATTTCAGCCTATTTCAAGGCCAATTTCAAGATAATCCATTAGACAATCAGTCCAAATAGACCATACAAAAATGAAAAGATGACTTTTAAATTGTCAGCAAATCCTTCCATCGAAACAATCTTAATTATAAATGACTAGCTATGGGTAGACTACAATATTGTATACGCACTGGAAAAGAAATTATTACATATGCCTATAGCAACACTAACATTTAATTAGTACTCATTAAGTCCCAAACTTATTCTCAGAACTTGTATGTCTCATACTATTATACAGCAGACAATACCATTATCCTCATTGCAGAGATGTAGAATTAATGCATAGAAATGTTAAGTAACTTGCCCAAGGTCACATTGCTAGTAAGTGACAGAGCCAGAATATGAACACAGGTAGTGCGGCTCAGAGCTGGTGCTCAAGTCATGCTGCTACACAAACAACACAAACATGCAGATGCACATATGTGCCGTACACATACAGTCACCTCCACTATTCATAACAAGCTTTTTCTTATAGGCTAGGTATAGTAAAATACTATGTTCACCAAAATGAATGTGTGCTGCTTTAATCACATAGCCATATCTTTTATGGCGAATTGAGGTATTTATTTTTCACTCCCCAGTCTTCCCCACCCCAGTCAGCTCCCTCATTGCTGGGTCAAAATTTTAGCAGTGGCTGCTTTCCTCTAAGTCCCAGACCCTATAATGTTCCTTCTTCTCTTTGCTCCTTTGGGGGTGATAACAGCTTCTCACTGTTGCTAGTGAAAAAGACTCTATCCTTGACCAAATTCTACTCAAGCTTCCTCTGAACGCTTTTCTTAACTACATCTAGACCTTTCAATCTCTGTGACAACCCTTGCATCATCTAATTTTAGCAAAAACCCTAAGTCAGTTTAGAGAGAATGCCCCCACTTCAGTATTTGATCACCTCAGTTTTTGATCAACTTCCTCATCCACCATCATCCTTTAGGTGATATCTGAACACCGTGGCCTACCTTCACTAAGAATCCTGTCAAGCTGGGTTAGCCAGAATCACTCCTCACCCCTGATGTTTCCTCTTTGTAATTTTCTATCTACTGACTCCCACCCTCCTCTCTGCATGTAACTTCTCACTTGCCCAGGCTATATTCGGAACTGACTCTGAAAAGACTAAAAGGCAGAAAGGAAATCCACAGGCAGACAGCCCGGATGGCACCCTGAGCCTGGTTAAAGATCGACCCCTGACCTAACCGGTTATGTTATCTATAGATTCCAGACGTTGTATGGACAAGCGTTGTGAAAGTTCCTGTCCTGTTCTGTTCTGTTCTGATTACCGGTGCTTGCAGCCCCCAGTCACGTGTCCCCTGCTTGCTCAATCGAAACCACCCCCCTCCCACCCATAGTGAAGCAAGCAGTTTGTCTAAAAAACAAAAACCCCTAGACGTTTGTGGTTTAAAAAAGGGCGGGAGCCAACCAGAAACTGCCGAATGTTCAAACTTCAAAATGTCAACCAATCCCAATCTTGTAACTGCAAAAATGCTCTAATCTTCTGTAACCTGTTTGTGCCTTACTATAAAAAGTAGACTTGAGCTGTGCTCGAGACCTCTCTCTTGCCCTCCTGACTACGCCTGTACGGAGAGAGGTCCAGGTTCGAACCTGCAATAAAGTGATCCCGGCCGCTTGGCTTTGACTTCGGTTTCTGGTGGTCGTCTTTGAGGGGGGTCTTGGAACTCAGGGCACAACAACTCCAGGACTATGTTGTGGTATCTTTTCCGCGATTGCAGTAGCTCCTAAATAAAATCTGTGCTTGTCACTTTAACTGCAGTCTAGCTCTGTTATTTCTTCAGCACTTGTCCCTGAATGTTTCCCCATCTCAGATTAATCCACTTAGCCCTGCCCCCACCTTTAAATAACCCTTTCATTAAACTCTCTTCAATTAAAACTTCACACGTCCATCTGGTTCGGAGGTTGTGTGGTCAGGGGCACTGACAGACACAGAGTGAGACTCAGAATTAGAAGCCTAGATTGTTTGATTCCATCATGATTCTTCAAACAAATACACATTTATATTAAAAAGGAAACGAGGACATCCTGAAATTCATTTTCTCCCTTTCACGACCACTGAAATGCTGATTTACATTACAACGACTTTTAGAGAAGAAAGGCTTCAGAACTTAAGTCAAGTATTCCAATTTATTGAACATTTACTCTGTGCAGTTGAAAACACAAATAGCAATGGATAAGCATTGGAGAAATCACTGTCCCTACACTCTTTGAGCTTAAATTCTAGTGGAGAAAACATACAAGCAAACATTATATTGAGTGCTACAGAATGCTGTATTTGAAAATATGACATAGCTAGGCTACTCTTCATGTTTAGGGTAATGAGTTAGAGGGAATGACTACTAAGTTGATACCTAAGAATAAAGAGTAGCTGGACAAATAAAAAGGAAGCAAGAACATCCTAGAAAAACAAAAATCTGTGATTTGTTTTAAATACAACATTTCAAAAATGTAGCATTCTTTTCTCTGGTAACTATAAATGCATTTTGTAACTTAAAAATATTTTTCCAGTATTTCTCTAAATATTTAATCATAATAAATATAGGCAGATATGATTAAAGATTAATTAAAGATATATTGTTTATGATATCACTAAATTACTAACCAGATGTTATAGATTTCAAAGACTGTTTTTTTAATTTAGATTTGAGACTAAACTACACCTAATGATACAGGATTTTACTTTCATTAATGGAATTTCAAGCTTCACCTGTTAAAAGGAGCCCTTTGCCATAAAGCAAGGTTTTCACAGATTATTTAGAACTGATTTATGAAATCAAAGCATAATTATACATATCTGTGGACTCCAATTAAACTGGACATTTCAAAGTTTTTGTTTATTTTTAGCGCAAATATGTACATTCTGCTTCTTCATGTAGGCTGCTCTTAAGTAAAATAATTGGTTCTCATGAATTCAGTCAGAAGGGGAAAATATCAGAATATTGTGTTATAAGACTGTGAACTGTGACCTTAATAGACTTCTAATCTCAAAGTTATTGATAGAAATATTTTCTAAAAACAGCATAAAGCTTTAAAGTAGGTGAATTCAAATTTGTCGCTGTTAAAAATAGCTGCTTCCTAGAGCATGCTGTTCTCTTCTTAACTTTTAATGAACTCTTGAAAGCTCACTTGAGAATGATAATCAGGTTGGCATTATTCTCTAAGTGCCCCAAATCTAAAAGCAGAGCAAAACTTTTAAAACAACAAAGATATAATATTTTAGGTTAATATGCCTAGATGCTTCAGTAACATCATGCTTACCTCAATAGTCCAGGTTTCTTTCTCATATTTTATAATAAATTTGGACAACCTTCAAATTAAATGTACACAGTGTTTCATAATAATTTATGTTTAAAATGTTGAAATGTTATTCAATGGTAAAATACTGTATAAATAATCAAATAGGTCATAAACATGTATTAGGGACTAACACATTGACAACTTTTCACTTGTAAGTTTCCTGCTGAAACCCCGTTTAAATGCAAAGATGACATTTAAAATTAAACTTTGCAGAAACATATATCAATGACAATAAACTAATTTTAATGGCCAGGTGCATTGGCTTACACCTGTAATCCCAGTACTTTGGGAGGCTGATGCAGGAGGATCACTAGAGGTCAGGAGTTCGAGACTAGCCTGGCCAACATGGCAAAACCCAGTCTCTAATAAAAATACAAAAAATTAGCCAGGTGCCTGTAATCCCAGCTACTTGGGAGGCTGAGGCAGGAGACTTGCTTAAACCTGGGAGGTGAAGGTTGCAGTGAACCGAGATCGCACCATTGCACTTCAGCCTGGGGAACAAGAGAGAAACTCGGTCTCAAAAAAATAAATAAATAAAAAATAAAAAATCTTAATGAATGGGGTTCTTTTTATTTAATATTTTAGGTATTTTGTAAATCTTTTTTTTTTTTTTTTTTTTTTTTTTGAGACGGAGTCTCGCTCTGTCTCCCAGGCTGGACTGCAGTGGCCAGATCTCAGCTCACTGCAAGCTCCGCCTCCCGGGTTTACACCATTCTCCTGCCTCAGCCTCCCAAGTAGCTGGGACTACAGGCGCCCACCACCTCGCCCGGCTAATTTTTTTGTATTTTTTAGTAGAGACGGTGTTTCGCCCTGTTAGCCAGGATGGTCTCGATCTCCTGACCTCGTGATCCGCCCGTCTCGGCCTCCCAAAGTGCTGGGATTACAGGCTTGAGCCACCGCGCCCGGCCTGTAAATCTTTAAAACAAGAAAACTCCCTATGTATAGCCATAATTTAATTTAGAAAATTAGTGTGGAATAATAATTCTTCTGGAGAATTATTATATAAATTATAGAAACATATATATATTTAATTTCAAGTCTGAATCTGACCTTTATGACTATAAATTGATATACTCAAAATTTCAAAATTATACTTTTTTGACCCACACAATGGTAGCAGTTTATGGGAGAGGGTTTATATTGTATTTAAGCTTGCTTTTCAATTTTTACCAAATTAAGGGAAGCAAAAATATTAATTTATAATGCTAAATTATTAATTCTGAATGACAAAAGTTTGTTTTGAAATCCACAAAGTGTAATTTGTTCCACATTATGAGCATTTTCAAACATACAGCAGAGTTGAAGTTATTTTACAGTAAAGAGTTATACAACCATCACCTTGATTTTACTGCAAGCATTTTACTATACTTGTGAGTTAATATCTATCCTTCATCAATCTTTCCAACCATCCATCAATGCATCTTATATTTGATCCATTTTAACATAAGTTAACAATATTGAATAGCCAAAATGCCAAATTTAAAATATCTAGAAAAACATAGGTATATTTTAAATACCCTGCAATAATGGCCAAAAGTCACATGAATGCTGTACAAGTTCTAGCTACATATATATGCATCCAGAAAACAAAAGCAAATCCTACATGTTTTATATTCAGTCAAGTGCAGCAGCCAGGGTCTGATCAGAAAAACAGAAACTACTCTGAGTGGTTCCAAAAGACCAAAATATTACCATAAGATTTGTATTGATTCTTTTACCTTGGCTGACCGTAAATTCTCTCATTTTTCTGTACATTCTTATTAATTGAACTGAAATATTAGGAGGCTCTTATATTTAAAAGGAAGGTAATTAGAGTGCTGAGTTCTCTGTCTTTTGGGATTTGAATCCTTTCCTAGCTCCTTCCTGCTTTACTCTGTAGAGCAGCAAAACTGACCCCTGTAGGCTGCCTCACTGACACTTAAGTCAATAAGGAGTCTAAAAATAATTTGATATATTGAATTAATGCAGTCAAAGACTATATTTCCAATTTAATTTTGCAGACTCATAAGCAATTTATTATCGGGAGAACCCACTGAGCACAAGAGAGAGAAATTTAAAGCTGGGTGTCTGGGGGAGACATCACATGTCGGCAGGATCCGTGATGTTTCCTTAGCTGTAAAACCAGCAAGTTTTTATTAGCAATTTTCAAAAGGGAGGGGAGTACAGGAATAGGGTGTGGGTCACAGAGATCACATACTTCACAAGGTAATAAAATATCACAAAGCAAATGGAGGCAGGGCGAGATCACAGGACCACCGGATGAGGTGAAATTAAAATTGCTAATGAAGTTTCATTGTCATTGATAACATCTTATCAGGAAACAGGGTTTGAGAGCAGACAACTTGTCTGATCACAGTTTATTAGGTGGGAGTTTTCCTTGTCCTAATAAGCCTGGGAGTTGCTATAGGAGACCAGGGCTTATTTCATCCCTTCAGCTTCGACCATAAAAGACAGCACGCTTTGAGAGGGCCGTCCAGAGGCCTACCCTCAGGGCGCATTCTCTTTCTCAGGGATGTTCCTTGCTGAGAAAAATAATTCAGCGATATTTCTCCTATTTGCTCATGAAAGAGGAGAAATACAGCTCTGTTCCGGCTCACTGGCAGCCAGTTCAAAGTTACCTCTCTTGTTCCCTGAACATGGCTGTTATCCTGTTTTTTTTTAAAGATGCCCAGAGTTCATATTGTTCAAACACACATGCTCTACAAACAATTTGTGCAGTTGATAAAATCACAGGGTCCTGAGGCGACATTCATCCTCCTCAGCTTACAAAGAAGATGACCGGATTAAGAGATCAAAGACAGGCACAGGAAATCACAAGGCTATTCTTTGGGGAAGTGATAAGTGTCCATGAAATCTTCACAATTTATGTTCAGATATTACAGTAAACACAGGTGTAAGAAATTATAAAAGTATTAATTTGGGGAACTAATAAATGTCCATGAAATCTTCACAATTTATGTTCTTCTGCCGCGGCTTCAGCCGCTCCCTCCGTTCGGGATCCCTGACTCCCCGCAACAATTTATCAGTCCTGCTGATATGGTTTGGATCTGTGTCCCCACCAAATCTCATGTTGAAATATAATCCCCAATGTTGGAAGTGGGTACTGGTGGGAGATGATTGGATCATGGGGACAGATTTCTCATGAATGGTTTAGCACCATCTCCTTGGTGCTAGTTTTTCAAAAGTGAGTGACTTATGAGATCTAGTCATTTAAAAAAGTGTAGTACTTTCCTCCCTCTCCTCTCTCTCTCTCCCTTGCTCCTGTTCCTGCCACGTGACATGGCTGCTCCCTCTTTGTCTTCCACCATGATTGGAAACTGCCTGAAGTCTCTCCAGAAGCAGATGTTGCTATACTTCCCGTACAGCTTGCAGAACCAAGAGCCACTTACTCCTCTTTTTCTTATGGATTACCTCATCTCCAGTATTTCTTTATAGTAGAGCAAGAACAGCCTAATACACCTGCCAAATCAGAATCAACTGTGCTTGTCCAATAGCTCTTGTATCCCGTAGCTTGAAATAAATCACCAAAAAAAAAAAAAAATCTAAAATCTTCATATGTTTATAAACATCTGTCTTTAAAGAGTAATTAGGATAGTGGATAAATATGAAAAAGGAAGATGTTTCCTGGTGTGTTATGACTGTGCCATTTGATGTGGGAAATTTCTGAGTGTCTTCTTTGAGGCAGAACAACAATAATGAAGAGCCAATTTAAATGTTTTTCACTGCACAGAAGAAAAATGAACCTGTTTTGGTCCTGTTGTTTTGCAAGCCATCAATCAAAAGAGCCTTGAACCAAGATGTGGTAAAAAATGAGATTTGATAAAAGAAGCAAGTTTTCAAGAAACTGTTCTGTGAATCTGACATGAGGAGGACTTGTAATCATAGCCACAACACCTTGCAAATGCAAACTTTTTTTCCTTCTGATTAAATTATCTTGTAAAGATGTATACTTCACAAGAAGGTGAATAGGTTTCATGTTATGTATCAACTCAGATCAATTGGTAGTGACAGCCTGGAGCCCTGTATTGAGTGTGACTGTGGATTCTCAGTTGGACCAGGTGAGGAAGAAGGCCTGACTAATGATTGATGTCTACTGTTGGAAAGGATGGAGGGAACTAACAGTGAGTCATGCTTATTTGTCAGCCCAGTCCCAAACAATAATCTGAGGCTATGTTTCAGTCAGTGGCTATGAAACATCGAGGCAATGGAATTGATTTATTGGCTTTAATATTGTACCATTTTCAACACTGCGAGATTTAGTCAGAAGCCATTTTCTTGCTGATAAAAATAAATGACAGTTTCATAGTGGCAACTTTCATTGATTATTCTAATCATTTTGAAGTGCTTTTTATAATTTAAAATTAAATTTACTCTAATTTCAGCATAGAATCAAAGATATTCATTAGGATATTTAAGTCTTTCATATGTTCTATGAAATTCCTCGACTAAATCTACAAAACAAATTCTTTACCTTAGTTACAAGGAAGAAAAAGACCTAAAATTTCCTCAATTCCATGATAACTAACAAGTTACTCGTAAAGGGGTTTCTATTTGCTTTTTCTATACTGAAATTGCTTAATTATGATGGATAAAGGGAAAACACACTAAACATAAAATAAGACTGAAGATATTTGGTATTGTTTTAATGGCAGAAGTTAGACGAGAAAAATTACAGCAGATCTCATCTATACTTTCCCAATCCCTTTTCTATGATTGGACATGCTAAATTGACTCCAACTGTTTATAGATTTCCTTTTTAATCTCCTCTTATATTGATTGCAGTGAGTAAAAAGAAGTCCTTTATTTCAACACATGTGCAGGATTTTCCTTTTTAACGCATTAGACATCTGCTATTACTAATGGGGATAAAATGTCACATGTTAAAAACAATACAAGTTATTAAAAGCATTCAGATTTTAAATATTTTGAAAAAAAAGAAAAAAGAAAAAAAAGTTGTTTTGAAAATAAAGTAGATCTACTCAAGGGAAAAAAAAGGTAATGTATGCCCTTAAGGACTATAAATATTTGATAGTATACTTATTTAATGTCTGTTTGAAGATTTCTTGTTTGGATTTGAAACTTCTGCCCTGTGTCCACATTAAAGTCCTATTCAAGACCCTGTCTCTCCCTCTACCCTGGTGGACCTGGGCACCTGAATGTGTTTTTGCATTATCTGTATAAGTATCAACATTTGCATTAAGGTGAAGACCACATGGTGTTTATTTACCTTTTTTTTTTTTTTTTTTTTTACCCCTTTTTTTCCTCTAGACCCTGGAGGAGTTTGTGTGTGTGTGCCTGTATATGTTTCACAGATTCCCTAATATGGTTATTATATATCTTCACTATTCTATGATAAAGGAATGATTTGAGTCACACAGTTAGAAGTGAAGATGTCTTTGAAAATAGGAGGTACCCGAGAAATATCAGTGTGGATGACTGCCCTTCGCTTGAATCACTTACTGCAACTCCCTCTAAAGGCAGGGACTTGGTTGTCTTCTATTTGTCCATGTCCTGCACCCCCTGCTGGGTGAAGGGAAAGAGGTCCCTAGGCCTGTTGTTCATAATGAGCATTGAACTGCTCTGGGTGGTGATGCGCAATCAACTTTCCCCGGCTTATTATGTCACTCTAAGAGCTCTGGGTATTTGTATTCTCTTTGTGATTTTGCCCATGCCCTCAGGCCTGATTTGGGTCTCCAAATGAGAGATTCTCTTAATGCAAAGGAACCTATGGGATGTTAAAAGAAGTGGTTGTCTGAGTAGAAATAAATGTAATCAATCAAGTACCAACAACTATTACAGACAATATTTTTAGTTTCTCATAAATATGTCTCAAAATATTAAAAAATTTGTCACCCAAGCTGTGAAAGTTCCTCGCCTTCTGCCAGTATTCAAAACAAATTAATACATCCCAGGAATTATTTGCCTTATTTTATAAAGATCTTTGAAATACTGATCTCTGAAAAATTCTAGGAACAAATTAGCTGGATTTACTCTTTAGAATTGCCTCATTTACGTGCTAGTTTTTCTCTCAATAGAAGTAATTTACACAAATAGATGCACCCATCTGGTCAAATTTATTGGCCTGAAGTATCTGCAAAATATAAAGTAATGATTCAAAGAACAAGTTTCTCTAATTGTTGTTAAATACAGAAGAGCTAATGTCTATTCATATGGTAGAACTGGATGTTTCACAATTTGTGATCCAAAATATGTAGAAGCAAAGGGAATGTTTTCAGTACAAATAAAAGCTTCATTTAAAAATAATATTTTAATATTCATTTTATTAAATTTCCTCCAGGGAAAAATTACACAAAAGTTAGATAAATCTGTGTTGAAGCAAAAGGAATCATAGATAAAAATTAAAATCACCTGGGAAAATTCATACAAATAATCTATATGCCCAGATCTAACTATTAGAGATTTTCAATCAGCACATCTAAGATAGCATATTTGATCCTTCCATTACCTGTGACTATTACCTGAGTCTTTCATAGAAATCACAAAAAGCAGGTCACAACACCTTCTATTTAGCAGATCTTCCTCAAATCCACAGGCTAGAATAAATACCTTTTCTATTTGCTTTCCTAGCACCCTCTCACTAAACCACATTTTAATCTCATTATCAGTAACCATGTTCTCTCTAAATTACCATGTTCTTTTTGTTAAAGGCTCCTGGGCTTATTACTAACTCTCATAAAGGTAAGAATGATGCTTTTGTGCATGTCATACAGCAGACATACAATGATGTCACTGAAATAAAATAAATTTAAAAGATAGAACAAAATGAATGTAATAAAAAATCTCAAATAAAATAAACTGACACAATTAAGCTATTAATATACAATCCTTTCTAAGAATCAAGAGTTCCTATTTATTTTGAAAAACTCATTCCAGTTCTTTATGGTATGATTTAAGTGCTTACTTGTTCATCCTTCCTCATTGGTTTCTATTTTTGTATTACAATCTTTCACATTCTTAAATGAGCACTATCTCATTTAAACATTCTCTAAACCTTGCATTTCTGTGTTTTAATTGACCTTTCCCAGTTTTCCTCACTACCAACCACATAAAAAACATTCGGTTCAAAAGTGTTCTAAATTGCAAGACAATTCAATAAAATCAAAATATAATTTGTATTTCATTGGTTAGTTTTAAATTTGAACTAACTTGAAATAAGTGGCAATATTTATAATATATATTATAATATAACCATAATAGTTACAATACCATATGCTTACTAATCTGTATCTATATTTATCATATATATATCATTTGTGTAGCCAGCTACTATCATCTATCTAGCTATTTATCTTATATCTGTTTATATCTATATCTGCCTCTCTATATATCCATTTGATCCTCACAATAAAACAAAATAAAATATATTATTAATTCAATTTTACAGATGAAGAAATATAATTTTATATTATATAAATAACTTGTACAACATTATATGACTATTAATTGATAGAGTCAGAATTCAACCTCAAGTTCCTCTGAACGCAAATCCTCTGAAAGTCTTCAACAGCAAAGAACTAGTCCTATATCTGATAAACAGGGCAATGTGGAATAAAAAGAAAGGTGTCTGTTTTGTCAAATCCTAAAGATTAAATAACAGGTGGCAAGCAATGACATTGCCCCTATTAAAATGAGCGACAGTGCTGTACAATTTGTTTCACTAAAAGAGAAGACAAGGAAGGCTGAGGATGCTTTCTAGACAGGAATCATCATTATGCAGAACCAAGTAGCTAGGTCACTCCATTAGACTGATTGAAATTATTAAGATAAGTAGTATGAGTCAATACTAAAAATATTACTATGAAAAGCTTAACCTCCTGCAATAAAGAAGGATGAGAGAACAAAGAAATCCAGCACAAAAAGGCATTCCATGGATTTTTTGAAAGAACAAGTATATAAATGAGTTTATATTCTCGAAGAGAAAAAGTCACTTGCCAGTTAGACTAGTATTATAAGCAAATGTATAAACAATGATGATCAAAGCAGGCCGTATATACAAATTTCTAATTTTAAAAGTATCAAAAGCCTTACTTTAAGAAATCCATCGGCCGGGCGCGGTGGCTCAAGCCTGTAATCCCAGCACTTTGGGAGGCTGAGACGGGCGGATCACGAGGTCAGGAAATCGAGACCATCCTGGCTAATACGGTGAAACCCCGTCTCTACTAAAAATACAAAAACTAGCTGGGCGAGGTGGCGGGCGCCTGTAGTCTCAGCTACTCGGGAGGCTGAGGCAGGAGAATGGCGTGCACCCGGGAGGCGGAGCTTGCAGTGAGCTGAGATCAGGCCACTGCACTCCAGTCCGGGCGACAGAGCCAGACTCCGCCTCAAAAAAAAAAAAAAGAAATCCATCTTACAATAAATCTCAAATAAACTGGTTAATTGAAATGAAATAGTTATTTATGAAATTTGCTTTTGTCAACAAAATGCAAAAATAATGCTCTTCCAAGAGAGAACACTGTAAAACTTATTTCTAGACATTAATATGGGAAGCTTTCTTTTTAACATAAACTCAAAGTTGAACATTTTGATCTCAAGGTTTGATCCATCCCACACACAGTTCCTGAGAGAGAGAGAGAGAGAGAGAGAGAGAGAGAGAGAGAGTATCTTCTTAGAATTCTTTGTGGTTCTCTGAGGTCTTTTTATTTTTACTGACTGAGCTGACTGAATAGCACAGGTGATAATTCTCTAAGAGTAAGAAGTACCACACTACAAGACATTTGCACAATGGAATCCATTTACAGGAGAATGAAAGGTTTTTTAATTAATCAAAGCAGTCTGGAGTGTACAGATTTTCTTTAAAGAAAATGCTCATGCAAAGTTAACTACAATTTGTCTAAATTTGCTTCATGTTGACCTCCTGTAATATAAAAATAAATGGTTAATTTTCTTTGACTAAAGGACCTGACACTCTATGATTGCTAAAATCATTTAAAATTTAACTATTTGGAGCCAAGTTAGAAACTGACTTTTAATTACCGGTAATCATTAGAAAAAAAATTACATAAATTTGTCATACAATGTGAAAAAAATATTCTTATTATATTATAAATGTAAATGTCTTAGAAGAAGCTCATGAGGAACTTTTTCCTCCATGTCAAAATAATAACATATCAAGTTTAGGAATTTCCTTATCCAAAAACTTTCGTTAACTCAGTTGTGATTTTGCTTTTATTTCTAAATTAGGTTGTGTAAAATCTCATAGGTTTTCTTTTTTAAAATTTTTAGAAGAAAAGTAGCAAATGTCAATTTTCAAAAATGCAGAAAACTATAAAAATTTAAAATCCAACTTATAGATAGCTTTATTAACATTATTGTATAGGCCTTTGTATCTTTAATGCAAAAAAGCAGAGAGTAAAAAAATCTACATTCAGCTTTTAATTTTTTTTTTGAGACGGAGTCTCGCTCTCTCACCCAGGCTGGAGTGCAGTGGCGGATCTCAGCTCACTGCAAGCTCCGCCTCCCGGGTTCACGCTATTCTCCTGGCTCAGCCTCCTGAGTAGCTAGGACTACAGGCGCCCGCCACCTCGCCAGGCTATTTTTTTGTATTTTTTAGTAGCAACGCGGTTTCACTGTGTTCGCCAGGATGGTCTCGATCTCCTGACCTCGTGATCTGCCCGTCTCGGCCTCCCAAAGTGCTAGGATTACAGGCTTGAGCCACCGCGCCCAGCCTCAGCTTTTAATTTCTAAAATAAGCATTTGATTCCACAGTGACACAATAATCTTGAAAGCCAGGATTTACTTAAAGAGAAAATGAGAAATTCCAAAAGTTCCCTCTAAATATTAAGTGTTAGTCTTGGCTAATTTGGATCACAAAAGCTTACTGTAAACCATTGATAACAGGATTTCAGAGAAGTTCTGGCCAGGCAAGAAGAATAGAAAGCCTTCAGAGAGGAGGAAGGGGAGATTCAGATAACCAGAACCTGAAAAGAGACTACCCCTTTGGGTCACAGCCAAATACAGGAAGGCGCTAAGAAAATCCACAACAAAAATCCTAGATATGCAAATGGGGAAGCCAAGAACATTGAGAATCCAGCTCCTTTGCCTCACAACATTTAATGTGTGACACGCAGTTATTTTACCTCTGTGGGGTCAAAAGCACTGAAAAATGACACCGAGATTGTCTATTTGGGCTCGGTCATCCCTGTATGTGCTGTATGACAGAGCCAGCATTTTGGTCCCATCAAGGTAGCAGTCAGATTGGGAGAGGACAGCAACAGCAAGACCCACCAAGAATGGACGGCGAGTCTCACTTGCTGTGGACTCTAACAGTGGTTAAGCAGTTGCCCAGACATCACTCGTGTCCGGTCCCAGTCTTTGGGAAACCAAAAGAAACCCAGAAAATGGCACTCAATCCAGGGGGCCCTTCCCTATCACAAGAAGACATGTTCCTAGGTTTTCTTTTACATCCTGACGCCATCTTGGAAGGAGAAAGCAAACACTCGCATAAGAGACTGGTAATCTACTCAGAAGAAGCCTTTTGCTGAAAGTTTAGAATTGTTCCCTCTTTTCTCCCTGCTACCTGTCTCCCATTAGTGGTAAATGAGTGCAAGAAGAAACTACACTCAGAAGGAGGGCCAATGTTTTTAAGGCAATCTGAGTTACGGTAATTTCAATTCAATTTTGACATGCTACACAGATGTGAAAAGAAATTCTCAGATATGATTTCAGGACTGGATGATATTTTTCAAGTATAGCCATTTTTTAAAAGCCTCACATTTATCACATTGCTCCCCTTTGTCATTTCTCTACATTCAAGCAGCTATCTGTGCTATCTCACACTGTAGTCACTAGCCACGTATAGTCATTTAAATTAAAATAATTAAAACTGAATATAATTACAACTTCACTTTCTCAGTCACATTAGCCACACTTCAAGTGCTCAGTTGCCACATGTAGCTATTTCCACCATCACAAGTTTTATTAGATATCACTGACAATAGACTATACCATGCCCATTACCTCCTAAGAGGGGATATAAAATAGCCCAATACAGAAAAGGATGAGTATTGCTAACTTTGATTTCTAAAACCCTAAACCCATAGAGACATAAAAAGAAGTCCAAGGTATTAAACACAATGCTTGGGAAAATGGTGTTTAAAAAGACTGATGCTTTCTCCAAGGACAGGAACCCTGGCCTAGGGAGCAAGAAGATAGTGGTGAAGGGATAGAATCTAGAGATGAGGGACAGGAGCAGTTGTTGAGACTTAGGAAAGTTCAAAATACTCATTTTCTTTCCGTAATGTAGGCTAGAGACAGCAGAATGATGAACAAAAGGGACAGAACACCAGAGTTTAAGGGATCAGGAGGAGAGGAACACAGCATGCCTTTGAGGTAAACTATAGGAAAAATAATTGAGGGCCACATGGGATAATGGACGTCTCAGCAGACATCTGTGTGTGTAGTCAGAAGACTAAAAAAACAAGGTGAATAAGGCCTTGGTGAATAAGGCCAAGGTGAATACACACCTCCCCCACCTCACTTCCATGCCAATGCCTTGATACTAGTTACCCTCTCAAACTTGGAAAAATCTCAGGATAGTGGTGGGGTTGGATATAAAAAAAAATTCACTTAAGTTAGGTTTCTGCCACTCAAACGGATGGTTGGTGGTTCTAAATGTATCTATATGTCTTATTAACCAAGTTAGGAAATAAAATTATATTCATCCTGTGTATACTTTCTTATAATAAGGTTCAATATGTCAATTCACTAGGACCCTGGCATCATACCTCCTATAAAGAAAAAATTTTGTCAACAGTCCTAAATTTGCAAATGATACTTTTGAGTGCTTTCCAAATTTGGGGGCAGATGCCATGTGTTTCTGATGATTAATACGCATCTAATTTGTCAATTAGTATAGAACATCCAGTCCTGCTGATATCATAAGTTCAGAATGAAAAATATTGTTTTGGTAATTTATAAATATGCATGAAAATCAAAGACCAATATACATCACAGAAAAGGAACACTAAGAGAATGAGATATCTTGCATTACTTAGTTTTATGACGCTCCAAAATTCTTTGTAAGGAGTCAGGGGAAAATGATATGCTATGGTTCAGTTAACTGGTTTATATAGAATAATATGGAAGGTTCTACCACTACTGTTTCAAAAATTTGAAATTTTTATACTGAAGACCATCGCTTAAAAACATAGCAATGCAAAGTTTTCTTCACTACATTCATGATACACTGCGGTATGCGTCAATTGATAGTCATACCTCAGGCCTGACAATTTATTTCACTCAGTTCATTTGGTTGGTTGTGTAGTTAATTTTCATAAGCCTAAAACCCAGAGTTGGAATTACAGGGATATACAAGAAAAAACTGCATCCACTGAACCCACAAATGAGTAGGCATTTTTATTAGAAAATATTTGACTTCAACAATTTTCCCACTATTATTTTCTTTCTTAATCTCACACTTACCTTTAAAACTGAGGACACTTGGCTTTCAACTTGAGTTTCCTTAAATCGATCCTGTGGAGCTGAGTCATCAGAGAAGCCCCATTGACCACTTTCTTTGTCAGTATATGTTTTTAAGCTTTGATTTTTAAGAGCCCTTCTAAAAACATTATTTCACTGTTGACATTTTTAAAGAGTGTACACTAGTAGCTACCATTTTCATTTGTCTTTACAACCTCTGTGCTGCAGGAAAAATCATTTCCCCACCCATTAAAATAGGAGTAGGAGTCAAAAGGCAAACTTTTAAAACACTGATATCAAGTTTCAAAATTCTACCAATTTCAAAATTACTGTAACACAACATAGCAATAGAATGTTCAATAACCTCCAATAGACAGTATTAGTCTCAAACAACCACTTTAAAATATCCCTAAGGCTTCCTTTGCTGGTTTGATTTTAGCATTAGTTAAGGACCACTGCTAGTAAATGTGTATTTCATGGGCTTTTGGGTACCCAGAGTACAGGTTTAAGTAACCCCTGGTGTATTTTATGTTTTAAACCAAGGTGAAGAAACAGTGTAGCATACAGAATATTTAAATGTATTGTCTCACTTTTTAAAATTAGAGAAAAAATTATAAAAAGGAAGAGTTCAAGATCAAAGAGTAAATATACTTTGAGCAAGATGACTTACATTTGTTCAGCATCCTCACTTGCTGTGTTGTTATTCTTTACTTTTTTTGTAATTTTAAATACGGAAGAAAGAAGATTTCATTGCTTTAAACACCAAATTAACTTCCTAGGGGATAATCAAAGTAGTTATTCCATATGTAAACAGCATTTGAAATGACATCAAAGTTAATGGACTCTAAAAACTGATTGCAAGTGATTTTGCATAATTGATTCAAATGTTAGAAAATGTTTATCCTAAATTTTCTAGGGAATATATTTGAAATTATTGTTATAAATAATTATTAAAATCCTCTATTTATAATTGTAATGTAGTTGACATATTGCAATTAATCCATAATGGTTTTTGTAGATGAGTATATATGTGCACAGTAGTAAAAACTCTGTACACATGGCCATTCTTTTGTAAATCTTCAATATACTAACCATTTGTGAATAAGAACAAGCTTCTTTCACTGATTTCATTAGTACTTGTTAATAAAATGTATTTGAAATTTATAAGCAATCCAGATATCCAATGGAGGCTATATATTGAGTATCTGGATTGCATATATATATAATTGTCCTTCTAATTAAGGATTAGGATAGTACTCACAAGTAGAGAAGAAATATAAATTGATACTTTAACAAATGCTTACTATTATTACTTAGTGGTGAACATTAGCACCTATTGTAGCTATGTACTGAATTAATCAGTGACATGATGCTCATATGTACTGAAAAAATTTATTTTAAGAATGTGAAAATGTGAATTAAATAACATATTATCCTTAAATCCTACCTAAAATTGTTGGTTAAGACAGTGACAACAAAAGTTAATGCATTTAAAGTCAGTTACATTTAGATTGTTGCATAACAAATCATAATTTTAAATACACTATTTTCAATCAGAGGATTCAACTGAAATAGTAGGTAATAATTAAGCTTCAAACAGTGCATATAAGTTGCTGCTAGCCATAGCCACATCAATTTCAAAATTTCCCTGAGAGGAATAAAACTCAGACACTACACATTCATCTATCAATCGACCAAATGCCTGGTCCTTGTTTCAAGGCTATTGAATATTCATGCAGCTGTGACTTAGCACTCTTACAAAGTCAGCAGCTATTTTCAGAGAGAAGAAAGAAAACATGATGAGAAACTTACCACAACGTCTATCACAATTCAGATAGTTAATTAAGAAAAAAAGTCATGTACTCTATAAAGTACATTCAGTTTTGTTAAGATCCATTCAAATATTCAACTGATACCCCTAGAACTGAAATGGACAAATAATTATACTTGATCCTATATGCATTTTAACCTTTGTCCTGAAGTAATAAAAAATGAAACAAAATCAGTTAAAAGTATTTTTGGCAAACATCAATTCCCTAATATGTGTAAAATAATGTTGCACTGCTGGATAAAGTGTTTAGTTGTCAGAAAAAAAAATCCTGGCCCTATTTAATGAAATGATTATTGGAATTCCTTAAAAGTTATTTGCATAGCTTTTTCCTTTCCTTACAAAACTGCAACCTAGAATGTGTTATCTATGAAGTAAATGGGAAAATAAAATAATAAAGCATGGCATAAAATGAAAGAAGGGAACTGTTGGATTTGGGATGATGGTCATATACTATATGCCAAATTAGAGGTTTAACCCATATAATTGTACTTAATCCTTATAGTAGGTAGCTGTTATCCAATCTCATATGGCTGAGGTTTTACAGATGAGGAAAGCTAGGCTTACAGGTTAAGCAATTTCATAAAACTAGTAAAGTGAATTAAACCGAAACTTTTCTAAGTCAAAGCTTTGTGTTCTTTCCATAACCACAGGAGAATGGATAGTATTCAGGGGCAAGAAATGCAAGCTAATCTTCTTAGTTTCTCTGTAAATCTAATATATACAGAAATTTGATCCTGTTCATGGAGATCATACCAGTGGGGCAAAAACAATCATTCTGACAATAGCAAATCCATTATTATGTGACAAAAAGGGAGTTTCTCCTACTGTGACAAATTTTGAAAGGAGGAAACTTGTATCCCTAAATATATTTTAGTCTGTGTTTCCATGCCTCAAAAGCACCCAAACCTAACAAAGGTACATTGTAACATTTCCAAGTCTTTTTAGGGAAAAACTTCCTGAACATGCATGAATTAGAGTTGTAGTTAGTCCTATAAATTGTTCTCAACAGCTCAGTAGCACGTAAAGGCTAAGCTTTGTATCTGCATTAACCACTCACTGCATAGAGGATTGTACATTCAATGACCTAAGACAGAAAAGGAGAGCAGACGACCCTACTTGCTCACTGCCTGAGTGAGGGTTTGCATCACAGCTTCAATCCAGGAGTCCAAGTGCTTCAATTTCACACCCACTTACGCCTATAACCACAGACACAATGAACAAGGACTGTGCTAAGAAGGCTAAAGAGAAAGTGGTTTGCAGGAAGTTCCTGATGCAGGAGTTGTGGGTATAATGACCAGAATGACAAAATATGTGAAGAGACGGGCAAAACAATCTCAGCAGGCTTGAAAATGTTGGCGTCAAGAAAACTGTTCTGAACTTTTGTTTCAGAATAAGGTATCTGGTACTTAAATTATAATTCAGCCACCTTTGATAATATGTCCCCTTCGTAAACATATTTAGTAATAAATTACTAAGTATTACATGACTATGTAAAATTAACAATTCATCAGCTTTTAAAAAATGTTTTCTTTTTCTTTTGGTCCATCATTAACAAAAAAAAAAAAGAAGAAACAACAAAACCAACCAAAAATCTATAGCAGTTTTGCTCTCTTTTTCATGGATTTCGAATTACTGGTAAAGATATTCTCATAATTTTAAATATTCACATAAACCTGTACCCAAGTATTTCAATAGTAATCTACATTATTCTAGACCTTATTTTAAGGGTATTCAGGCCTGAGCCAGTTAATCTGGGTTTGTTCCCCCCACTATATTTGTGGTCTGCCATTCTCTGCTCTGCTTTGTACCCTATGAACTGCAACATCTAAAGTTCCTTGGCCCCTAGCTCATATTAGTAGCAACCAGAGTCAGGAGGCACCAACAGGAATTTGAAGTGGTGGGGCCTGAGGGAGTTTTTACCCCTCTACCTGCCTGCCTCAGTGCCTTGACTCTAATGACACCTACCCTCCTCCAACCCTGCCCTTTAGGATCCTGAGCTCTCTTCAAGCTCAGATACCACTGATTTCTCCACTTGCTTCTTCAGGCATTGGGTAGCTGACAACTTCCCACTGTTGCTTTTCCTTGGGCACTTCACCCTTAACTCTGACCATACCTCTGTAAAAGGTCCTTATCCTTAAAGGACTATTTACAGAGGTATGGTCAGAGTTAAGGCACCCTCTAAGGGTTTCCTCAGGTAAACCCTTGGAAGGTGTCATCTGTGTCTTGGTGGAACTCCAATACAAGGCATTTTTGGAGGAAATACATAATCTGACAGAGTAAAATAAGAAATGATTAGGACAATGGGGAACCATTAATGAAAGGATTAAATAATGCCAGAGAAAATGGTAGACTTCAGAAACACATTCCAATCAAGTCCTGTGGTCTGTTGTTAAGGTCGGTTCTAAATTTGATTCTAAGCTTTCAGAAACAAGAGGTTCATTTCCTGTGAAGTCAACAAAGCTTAAGCTTAGGACCTTTCTCTTGCAGAGGACTTCTAAGGCCCTGGAAGGGGACCTAATAATATGTTTACAAGATAATTCATTTTGTAAAATTTATATAAATGATATATTTCAGTTATAATTAATAAAGACCATTGTCTCTTTCCAAGACAATGTTATCCCTATTACATTATCCCCTCCTATTAGGTAGTAAAACAATGGCCTTGAGTAATTTGAGATCCAGCTGTGGTGAAGGTGAATTTTGGATTCTTTATATTTGGGTTTTGTAGAATCTTTTCTAGATGTCTCATGTTTGGGCAAATATCAAGTATTCAACTCAACTAAGTTTAGGTTGGTGGAGGGGAAAGTATAATATCTTAGAATATAGAATATTTAAGTTAAAAGAGAAAATTAAATTTTTAAACATTAGACTCAACTAATGTTAAATGTATTGATCATGGCATATGTCAGAGTGAAAAGAACAGGGGACTCAGAACCAAGTCACCTGCATTTTAATTAAGCTTCAGCACTTTTGTGGCAGTAGACAAGACACTCGACCTGAATTTTATTATCTGCAGAATGATGGGGTTGGCATTGTGTTTCTTAGGTTCTTTCTCCATCTTAAACCAACCATGACAACTTGGTCTTATAAATAGTGCCTGGATGTAAATAGCTCCAGCTTCCATGACTTATTTTTTTTGGACAAGTTACTCAATCTCCTTTTGACTCAATTTCCTCAAGGGCCAAATAGAGATAACATTGTATTTCTCTCTTTCTGAATGTGCTTGGCAGGAATGGTGAAAAATTATATTGTTCTTATACTAAAACCTAGTGTACCTCAGTGACTAATGTACCTCAGAAAACTCATTTTATACATACTAACATTGGGGAAAAAATAATCTTGGGAACTTGCAGGTATTTTACACATGAAAACAAAGTATATTAAAGTACATGTTCATTCTCATAGAACTTTCTTTTTTTCCCTCACAGATCTTATCAGAATTGTCAGTTGTACATTTATCTGTGTGAGTTATATATTCCACTTTTTTTCTCTGAAAGGTGATGTTCATAGTGAATGGCACATAATAAATACACAGTAAGTGTTTGTTGATTATTCATGAATTAGTGAATGAATGCTGGCTAATTATGTGCTTAACTCATATAAGGCGATAGAAACAAGCATGGCCACACATTTTTTTTGTTTGTTTTAAAAGAAGATACCTAGCTCATTTTCAAAATTTAGACACAAATATACATGGCAAAATATGCATCTCAGATACCTGAAAACTGATACCTTAGCCTTCTTAGTGCCTCAGGTCAGATCCTGTTCAGGCATGTTATAATAAATTAGTATAAGCTTATTTTGGTGCAAAAACATTTAAAATCCATACATAGTTTTTTCATAATATATATTTTCTATGAACTTTTTGAAGATCATGTATATAAAATATGAGTGTGTATATTTATATGTACAAAACTTTCAAAAGAAAAATATGTGATATGAAATTGAAATGTCTTTCTTCATGACACTAATAATGGAATCTTTTTCTCTGAATCAAACCTGATATTTAGGAACCTTAAAATATATTTAGGCTTTGTTAGAAATTCTGCCACATGTATATAGATATTTTCTCTATATATATGAGAAAAAATATATGATATATATCATAAATGTATATATTTACGTATGATACATATATAGAAAGAATATCTATATCCATATGGCAAAATGTGTTTGTAAATATAAATATATATATATCCCAAAATTACTTAAAGTCACTGAATGCACATTTTTCAAAAAGTATATTTTTAAAAATCACTTTTAAATTCATATAATAGCTCTTTAGATTGGCAGGTTATACCTTCTGGAGAACTAGAATCTTTTTTTTTTTTTGAGACGGAGTCTTGCTTTGTCGCCCAGGCTGGAGTGCTGTGGCCGAATCTCAGCTCACTGCAAGCTCCGCCTCCCGGGTTTACGTCATTCTCCTGCCTCAGCCTCCGGAGTAGCTGGGACTGCAGGCGCCCGCCACCTCGCCTGGCTAGTTTTTTGTAGTTTTTAGTAGAGACGGGGTTTCACCGTGTTAGCCAGGATGGTCTCAATCTCCTGACCTCGTGATCCGCCCGTCTCGGCCTCCCAAAGTGCGGGATTACAGGCTTGAGCCACCGCGCCCGGCCTGAGAACTAGAATCTTTTTAATGAGACAATATATTATCTGAAATCATTGATGTCTTATGAAAAGTTAATGTTGACAATGTCCCAAAGAAATCAGCAGCTTACAAACAAATGACTTATTTTAAGAAGGGAGATGATGTGATGTTCAAAATGAAGCCAACCACATCAATTTGTGAGGGAAAATTAATCTTGTTCATGCCCTAAATGAGAAAGACTGACAACTGACAGCACCAACAACAGCCATTATCTTAGATATCTCAGTTTGTTCAGCTTACCCAATTCTAACTGAGAAAGTAAAGTTGAGAAAACTCCACTGATGTGTGCTGAAACCATTGTGGCCAGACCAGCTATGGCAAAGAGCAGAGCTTTAAATGGAAATTTTAAACAAGTAGGATCAGGATCTTGTTTGCAAAAGAAAAACTTCTTTGCAAAAAAAAAAAAAAAAAAAAAAAAAAATTGTAACAGGAGATAAACATGGCTTTACCAGTATGATCCTGAAGACAAAGCACAATCAAAGCAATGGCCACCAAGAGGTAGAACTGATCCAGTCAAAGCAAAAATGGATCAGTCAAGAGCAAAGGTCATGGCGACAGTTTCTAAGGATGGTCAAGACATTCTGTAGTTGACTTTTTAGAGGGCCAAAGAAAAATTGCATCTGCTTATTATGAAAGTGTTTTGAGAAAGTTAGCCAAAGCTTTAGCAGAAAAATATCCAGGAAAGCTTCACCAGAGACTCCTCCACACAACAATGCTTCTGCTCATTATGCTCATCAAATAAGGGCAATTTTGCAAGAGTTTGATGGGAAATCTTTAGGTATCCACCTTACAATCCTTCTTTGGTTCCTACTGACTTCTTTTTGCTTCCTAATCTTAAGAAAGCCTTTAAAGGGCACATATTTTCTCCAGTTAGTAATGTAAAAAGATTATATTGACATGGTTAAGTCCCCAGAACACTCAGTTCTGTAGGAATGGAATATCACTTACAAAAGTGTCTGGTATCATCAAATACAAAAGGGCTGGTATCATCATTAACAAAAGCGTCTTATACTTTAGGAAGCTTGTGTTCAGAAATAAAGTACATATTTATATTTTTATTTTGTAGTTCCTTTTTTCCAGACTTTTGTGGTTCTCTCATGTCTGCTACATAAAAGCCAATAACTTTCTCAAGTTTGAGTCAGCACAATAACACAGAATTTGCCTTATATTAAAGAACTGTAATTTCTGGTTCTTTCCTTCCCCATTGTTTGTCTTTCTACTTTTTCTGTGTTCCATTGCTTGAAATTTTCTATTTCCACCTCATATACTGAACTTTTATTTTGGCTGTCATATTTTTAATTTCTCAAAGTTCTTTCTTGTTCTCTGAGTTTTAGAAATATATAATTTATTTTTTGTTTCAGAGATACAATATATAGTTATATTTAATTCAGGATAATAATTTATAACTTCTTTGAATTTATCTTTGGCACGCTGAAAGTCTTCATTTTTAGGGTTGTTTTTACATCTTTTATTTAAATTCTTAATTTTATGGGCATCCCTTAACTTATTTAGGAGTAAAGCATGAATAAGTTGATTGGAAACTCTACCTCTGTCTGTGTATGGTACATCTAATCAATGAGTTTCACAGAAATGCAAATTCAGCTTTCCATTAGAGATATTCAATGTTTAAATATGTCAAGAACTTCTAGTCTTAGTTGCCCAGGGTCTGCTGAGTCTTTCCTTGAAGGTAAATGGTACCAATATTTAGGGTTGAGAAGAGTAAGAAAATAAAGCATGCTCTCCTTTTTCTTTGAGTATTTTACTCAATGAGTTTGTCCATCATGTTACCTCAGGCTCTTATGATACTCAGGAACCAAGTCCCAATATCACTTGATTTCAGGAATATATGGTGATTTGACTCACTAGTAATAATTTATAAATTAAATTAGATGAATTTATGATATATGGCTCCAGTTCTATTTTAAAAAGTAATCTATTTATGTATAGCTAGTATATCATAAACACATCCTCAAAATGTCTCTGGAAAGTTTTCCCTATATTAACATTAGAATCGCTCATAGCTCAATTTATACTACATTGCTCTCATTTTTCTCCCAGTGGAAATCAAGTTCCTCTTAATAAAGATTATATTACGAGAGGGCCTAATTAAAAGTAGGCCAGACATGTTAATTCAGATTTCAATGACCCCATTATAAAATGCAAGATTAAATCTCAAGAAATGGTCCTATTCTGTATTTTTTAAATGTTGTCTAAAAGATACATCTTTTGTACCTTGTTTGCCTCTGAGTTAGCAAGATTATTATAAAAAGATGGAAATTGAGCTTTAAAAAAGTATAGTTTAAACTGCAACAATGCAATAGAATGAAAACTAAGAAGTAAATGGCTAGGAAAGGCACTGTGTAGACTCAGGAAAAAAAAATAAATAAGATTCAGATCAATAAGTAAGACAGACAAGGTAGATAAACCAAGTAGATTAAATCCAGAGTGACAGGGACAACCGGAGGGCAGACATGAGAGCTAGCAAGACTATACAGGAACATTACAAATTCTAGGACACTATGACTGAGAACAAGACAAAGATTGCAAACTAACAGTCCAAGCTAGATTTATTCCGTGTCTGTTGCCACATATTTCAGAAAATTTAAAATTAATAAATAATCTATATTTCCAGTTTTTCTTAATAACGTATCAGGTCAGGAAATACTTGCCCACATTTCTAAATGACTGAAGTCATCAGGAGCTGAGAAGCAGATGCCCTCTTCAGATAGTTTATTGGTGTTCCTACCAGTCACATAGTGTAGGTAGTCTATGAACTTACATCTGGCACTCTTTATCCACTTAAGTATCTGCTTGGCCCAAGCAGGCCACTGCACTTGCTATGCCTTATATGGGGCATTCACAAAGACAGAGGGACACTGCCTTACAGGTATAATGAAGGAAACCATTAGCAGGTATTTATAAACTTAAGTCAGACGTCACTTCTCTGCTCACAATCTTGCATTAGTCCCACATCTCAGAAAAAATGGAAGCCAAAGATCTTGCAATATTGACACAATCTCAGTTCATAGGCCACAAAATTCATTTTGATTCTAGCGGCCCATGAAATATTCTGAATATAAATGTTTCCTTAATATAAAGCAATACATAATGTAGAAAAATTAAATAGAAAACATGTAAAGGGAAAATATTACTCATAACTCCATTGCCTAAAACAATCACTGCACTAGGTGCTTTTAGTACATTTAATTTTTGTAAGTCAACTTTTAAAAATTTAATAATAACAATGCAAACGAATTTTCCGAGTCAACAAAATTTTTGAAAATATTTTTGTTTTATGGCTGTATCATCTTATCTTATGATATCATAATTTAATTATTGCCTGATGTTTGGGTACTTAGTTTCTAGAATAGGGTATTATAAATACTAGCATCATGTAAATCTTTATTAATATCTCAGATTACTTTTGCTTAATAAATTCTAGAAAACAGAATTATGAATCAATTTATTTTAAAATATATAGGTACATGTACCCAGCTTTATGTTTCCAGCAATGTATATATTAATCTAACCAACATCAACTATTTTTATTTAAAAATATTTATTTTTTTAGAAAACACTGAATTGGCCGGGTGCGGTGGCTCATGCCTATAATCCCAGCACTTTGGGAGGCCAAGGTGGTTGGGTCACCTGAGGTCGGGAGTTCAAGACCAGCCTTGCCAACATGGTAAATGGCAAAACCTTGTCTCTACTAAGAATACAAAAATTAGCCGGGCTTAGTGGTAGGTGCCTGTAATCCCAGCTACTTGGGAGGCTGAGGCAGGAGGATCACTTGAACCTGGGAGGCGGAGGTTGCAGTGAGCTGAGATTGTGCCACCACACTCCAGTCTGGGCGACAAGAGGGAAACTCCATCTCAAAAAAAAAGAAAAAAGAAAAGAAAAAGAAAAAGAAAACATTGCATCAGCTCCTTATGTGTCCTCTGTCATTTTATTTGTGGTGTTATACAAAATTTTTAATTGTGTGGAGTCAAATACAGCTATTTCATTATGGTCCCTCCTTTTGACTTTCATGATAAATAGTGCTATTGCTGCTAACAGCAGATAGTCTGATAAATTTCATTAAGAATTATAATTTTTTATTTCTTTGAATTAACAATATTTCTGAAAATTTGGCAGGCATATGGTAAGATATGAGTTTCTACACTATTTTTTTCTTGCAAATTAACTTGTGCAGTGCATTATATGATTGAAAGTTATCAAATTAAATAAAAATACTACAGTAATTTGTTCTTCTGAATTTATTTTCTTTGGTTCGATTTCAACCTTCAGGCTACCCTGATTGTTATCTTGCTTTATATTTATACAACAGTTTTTATCTTCCAATAGGGTATTCTCTGTTTGGAGGTAAAACAAAATAAGATAAAATCACTTCAAGTGAAAACAGACTGGGTTAGTTGTACACTTGAAATAATACTTTATTTTCAAATTGTTTGAAATACTACCTGATTCTTGTAAAATATAGTTAAAATTCAGTGAGGGTATCTCTGACCCATAGTGGGTTCTGGAAAGAAAGATTCACCTGTAAGTGTAGAGTGGGAAGACACTTATCTGCAACTGGTTCCCCAATTGCAGTGGCCAGTGATTTCTTCACTGGATGCTTGGATTCATGGTCAACCTTGACAGTGGATCCTCCCTTGACTGGCTAACTAAATCACCCAGTAACTTCCTATTATTTGACCTGCCTGTCTCACATTGCTCTTTACTTATAGTACTCGTGCCCATTCCCTAGGGCCAACACTTTAATCCAGTTGTCATACCAGAGTAAAACGCACAGGTTCCCAGGGTAAGTTTAAAATATACTTATGGATATCAAATTTGGAATGGACAGCTATTGAATCTCTGTTGGATTAAATGAAAATAAATTCTAAAGTACACTAACCTAGTGCCTAGTTCTATTATAGCCTTTTTTTTTTTTTTTTTTGATGCTGTTATGATTTGCTTGTGTAGAGACTTGTCTAAGTCTAATTCTATAAAAATTATCTAATCTTGGATTAGTAGTTTGAAAAGAAAGAGAAATATTGAGAAAAAATGCCTTTTAGTTAAAAGTGGCATGATGGAGCCAGGCGTGGTGACTAACTCCTGTAATCTCAGCACTTTGGGAGGTCACGGTGAAAGGACTTCTTGAGGCCGGGAGTTTGAGACCAGACTGAGCAACATAGTGAGACCCCATCTCTACAAAAATTAGAAAGATTGGCCAGATGTGGTGGTACATGCCTATAGTCCTAGCTGCATGGGGGCTGAGATGGGAGAATCACTTGAGCCCAACCTGGGAAACAAAGGGAGATGCTGTCTCTATAAAATAAAATAAAATAAAATAAAATAAAATAAAATAAAATAAAATAAAAGTGGCATGATATAGTTTGGATATTTGTCCCCTCAAAAACCTATTTTGAAATTTGATCCCCAATGATGTTGAAGGTGCAGTCTAGTGGGAGGTATTTGTGTTGTGAGGGCAAATTTTTCATGAATGGCTTGGTGTCCTCCCCACCATAATGTGTGCATTCTAGCTCTATTAGTTAGAGCTGGTTATTCAAAAAGGCTGACACACCACTTTGCTCACTCTCCCTTGTCCTCTTCTTTCTGCCTATTCCTCTTAGGCTTCCTCCATGAATGAAAGCTTCCTAAGGCTCTTACCAAAAGGAGATACTTATATCATGTTTCTTGTACAGCTTGCAGACTGTGAGCCAAATATATTTATTTTCTTTATAAATTACTCAACCTCCGGTATTCCTTTATAACAACACAAAATAGACTAAGACATGGAGGCACACAATCCAGTTTTTTCTTTAAAAGCTAGTTAGTTAAGTACATTTATGACAGATTTTTGGGTATTTGTTTAATAATGCTCTAAAACTAATCTAATTTCCAAGTCCAATAGAGGTCTTAATACATACGTATTATTTACCTATTTTATATACGTGTGTATGATTTACCTATTTATCTGAACGTATGCCTCAAAGGAAAAATGAACTAACTATAAGACCAATTGCCACTGATATCATGCAGCTCTTCTGGTTGCCAATACCCGGGTTTAGAAATTAAATTCTATCCTGTTGGGTTGCTCTAGTTATTTCATTCACAGTGGAGCCTCAAAGACTTTAGGATTAAAGGGGTTGAAGAGCTCTCAGCAAGGTTAACCAGCTCTACCACAGTTCAAATAGATGAAGAGTCCAAAATGCTCTAAAGGCCATTACCAAAGTGCATAGCTGGGCCTACCTTTCAGCACGTACTTCAAAACCTGCCTCTCTCTACCCTGTGCACTACTGGTCTCTTTCTCCCCTCTCTTGCCCTGCTGCTTACTTTGTACAGATCTATTTTTACTGCTTCTATCTTTTCTGCTTTCTTCTTTATTTCCTGTTCCTTAATTTATTGTGTTTTCCTTCTAGTTGCATTCTTCTTTCCTCCTCCTACACCTACCTGACAACAGTATACTTGTGTCTTAGTCCGTCAAGGCTACCATAACAAATAGCACACACTGGGTTGTTTATTCATGACAGAAATTTATGTCTCACAGTTCTGCAGGCTAGAAATCCAACTTCTAGGTATATCCTTTGTTTGGCAAGAAGCAACTTTCTGGTTCATAGATAATACCTTCTAACTATGTCCTCACATAGTGAAAGGGGCAGGGAGTCCCTCTCAGTCCACTTTTGTAAGAGCACTAATCCCATTGTCATGATCTAATCACTTCCCGAAGGCACTATCTCCTAATACCACCCCGTTGGGATTAGGACTTCAACATGTGAATGTTAAGAGGATACATTCAGACCATAGCAACCTATGAAAAGCATTTTTTGTTATTTGACTATTTTTTAAGTGTTTACTGTTCTCAATTATTTCTCTATAGGAAAAATATAGTACATTAATTTTTAAATGATGCTTTTCTATTGAACATATCACTAAAGTGTATTTTGGTTTACTTGTTTCTCTATTAAAAATAACGATGGCCTCCCTGATTATCAGAGCCACTTATTTTTCATAAGCCACCTCAGTGTAAACCTCATACAGACTGAGGTTTCAAACGGAAGGATTCATTAATGCTGGCAGATAGGACTGCCTGTGGTGGATGGCGTGTTGCCTACTAAAATTTGTGCTTCTCCTTTCATTTTCCTGAAAAGCAGCTACCTAGCCAGGGACTTTATTTACCAATACTCTTTGTGTCCAGGTGTGGCCATGTGACTACTTTTGCCAATGAAATTGTGAAGAGAAGTGGCTCTTCCATTCCAAAATGAGCCAGTGTGCCTTCTGTATAAGCGTTCCCCTTTCTCTACTTGAATTCAAGAGACCCTATGTCCCTTAAGGGTGCAGATCCACAAGGAAGAAATCTGAATCCTTGCATTACCCAATGAAGAAAAGCCACCCACAAAGCAGGAGCACATTAACTGAACTGTTACATGAGCAAGAAATAAAGTTCTACTGTGTTCGGTTTGGGGTTTATTACAGCAGCAAACATTACCCAAACTAGTGCACAACTGATTTTGGTGAATTTTTTTTTTTTTTCGTCTAGACTTGAATATTTTATATCAATCTAAAAAATATTTAATTTTATGCAAATGACTCATATAATTTAGAAATTAGAGAATTCTAGGATAGATATCTAAAAGAGAAATAATATAGAATGATAAAAATCAGAACTCAATAAAATGGGATAAGAAATTTTTTAAGTGGAATTACAAAAAGCCACCATTTGTATTTGTGTGCATAACTTCAAAACATGTCAGGTAAGTCATTGGACAACTTGAAATAATATCTTTTTGAAATGTTTTATTAGCATTATAATGTTTCTCTGATATTGTTATTACTACTATTAGCATTATTATTACAATCATTAAATTCAAGAGTTTCACTGACTCCTGTAATCAATGCAGTGTTATTATTTTTATAACAATACTATCAATCTTATGTAACAAAAATCAAGTGAAATTAAATGAATATGAGCAATTCACACACACAAAAAATAGATGCAAAACTGGCTGTTAGATCCAAAGGTAGGAATTCTTTAAATGATCTAAACCTGGATATATTCCTCAATTGCAGATCATTTACTTCACCCAAACTTTGATTACACTCATATTCTGAATGAAGTCAGCTTTTACCCATCACAGGTTTTCATTATATCCAACTATCTTTTATATGTTCTAAAGCAAGGATCACAATCTCAATAGTTGATAAGGGCTGGAGGGGTGGACAATGTCTATGCATCATACTTACTGGGAGGGGTGGGACTTGTGATAAAGGAGAAGGCTATGCCTCCTCAAGTTGATTGTTGTTTACTTTTTCTCACTTGAAAATAATGTTGACCTTCCTGTTTTTATCAAAGCCACTGTGGTCAGTATAGACTGAGGTTTTAAATGGAAGGATTCATTAATACTGATGGATAAGGCTGCAGATGCTGCAGGCCATGGGCACATGTTGTCTTATGGAAATGCTGGCATAGTGCTTTATCCATTTATTTATTTCAGACAGAGTCTCGCTCTGTCACCCAGGTTGTACTACAGTGGCGTGATCTCAGCTCACCGCAACCTGCACCTCACGGGTTCAAAAGATTTTCCTGCCTCCAGACTCCCGAGTAGCTGGGACTACAGATGCACACCAAAATTAGCACGCCCAGCTAAGTTTCGTATTTTTAGTAGAGATGGGGTTTCACCATGTTGGCCAGGCTGGTCTCAAACTCCTGGCCTTAAGTAATCAGCCTGCCTTGGCCTCCCAAAGAGCTGGATTACAAGCATAAGCCATGGCACCCGAGGCCTGAACATGTATTTTAAATTGGTGAAGAAAATAAAGACCAAAGATCATTAGAGAGCACAGATACTTTGGCCTGTCTTTTGACTTCGCATAATCTAAAGAAATATGGCACTTTCTAATGTTTTATTAACGAATGGATTATCAACATGGCTATTTTTTCAGGGTGATATCTCATCAAATTAAAAGTAAATCATGAATAAAGTAAATGAAGAAAAATTGGATGTGTCTTTTTTATGTAGCACCCACTTGATTATTACTTGAAATCCTTTAAAAATTCCTTACTTTCACCGGTAGATCAGGTGAGGTCAGAAGTTCGAGACAAGCCTGGCCAACATGGTGAAACTCCCTCTCTACCAAAAATTATAAAAATTAGCCCAGTGTGTTGGATCATGAGATCAGGAGTTTGAGGTCAGCCTGACCAACATGGTGAAACTCCCTCTCTGCCAAAAAATACAAAAATTCTTCCAGTGTGTTGGTGCGGGCCTACCGTCCCAGCTACTCAGGAGGCTGAGGTGAAAGAATCCCTTGAACCTAGGAGGCAGAGGTTGCAGTGAGCTGAAATCATGCCACTGTATTACAGCCTGAACAACAGAGTGAAAAAAAAGAAAGAAAGAAATTCCTACGATCCTATTTATATCAATAAATTCTGAATGATCCGTTGAAATATTCAAGTTGGGGGAAAGAAAGACTGTATAATGGCAAACTAGTGAGATCTCAAGAAGCAGATTCTAAGCTAGAGTCTGCAATGACAAGAAGTAAACAACTTAAAATAATTCTTAAGAAAACTAAGTTATCAAAGATTTGCATTGAACCAGAGCCAGTAGAAATGCACTGAGGACAGTACATCTTTCACTAGTTAGGAAAAGAAAACCATATGCAGCATAAAGAATAAACTTTCAGTTTTACATAATACACACAGTGTTCCGTGTAAGGCTTTTAAGAAATACAAATATCTGAATAAAATAAACAACGGAACCTCGCCAATATAGTAAGTATTCTTGCCAAATACTAATGTATGGAGTCCTTACTCTTTATGTATATCTCTGCCAAAACGAAAAGATGTGCACTACACAGGAATTATTTAAGATTTCTGGAATAAATCAGCAAAATGCAATTGAATAAACAACATTCTGAAATGGCTGGCTCCTGAGTAACTGTGTTTTATTTTATTTTTTATTTTTTTTATTTTTTGCTTGTCTGTTTTGCAAATTGGATTAGGGACTATTAGAATTTAGAAAAAGCTTATTTTTTTCAAGAAAGCTAGTCACTTTCGTTTAACTGTAGGTTGAAACCCTTGGTAATTTAGAGGTGCCACATGAGTCTTGTTATATGCACATAAGATCATTAATTCACCACACATTCATTAAAAAGTCATTTTACTCAGCACTGTACAAAGAGCTATGGAGGACATAAAATATACTGTCCCTGTCCTAGGGGATTACACAGTCTAGCTGGAAATGCAGGACTATAGAAATATTAGGAAACAAAAGCAAAGTGCACAAAAATGTGGCCTGAAACAGATTCACAACATAGGTAGGCGCTTAAACAGCAGTTCTCTGGCTATGAATTAGCTTCATTGCAATGTCGTTATTGCATTAGCATTCTAGAACGATAATACCATCCATAAAAATGGCAGACTTTCGTTTAAGAAACAACTAAATTTTTTTTGAAGTCAACTTCTTTCTCTCTCTTTTCTCTTTCTTTTTTTTTTTTCTTTTTTTTTTTGAGACGGCGTCTGGCTCTGTCGCCAGGCTGGAGTGCAGTGGCATGATCTGGGCTCACTGCAACCTCCCACTCCCTGGTTCAAGCTATTCTCCTGCCTCAGCCTCCCGAGTAATGGATTATACGCACGCGCCACCACGCCCAGCTATTTTTTTTGTATTATCAGTAGAGACGGGGTTTCTCAATGTTGGCCAGGATGGTCTCCATCTCCTGACCTCGTGATCCGCCCACCTCAGCCTCCCAAAGTGCTGGGATTACAGGCGTGAGCCACTGCGCCCGGCCTCATTCTCTCTTTTAAAGTACAGTACTATTTAAGTTGAAGCACTTTGTATAAATACATACAATTTTTTTTTTTATCTAAATGTTAAAATGAGGCAAAGAAAAGCAAATAGTATTTTAAGTGAAAGACAAAATGGAAGTAAATAGTGATATGTGTAATTAGAAAAATACGAGGATAAAAAGATTAGAGTAGCAGTAGTTTCATAAAAAGCAGATTCTTCAATTTCTACTGATTTGGAATTTTGATGATTGGGAGACGGTTCCAAATAAGAGAATGACTGAAGACCTTTGTCTGAAGCTTCGCCATCAGGGAGAAATGAGAAAAGCAGAGCATGCTGCGTAGTCACTGAGGCCTTCCACAGGAAGGCCTGTGGTCCCACTTACAGGGGAAGGTAACTGGAGAAGCTGGTGCCCTGGCGATGGAAACTCCCCATGCAGCGAATATCTCTGGAGATCTTTTTTCCAGTTCCATCCATTCACTCATGCTGCTTCTTTCTAGTCAAAATCTTGCTTCTACTTGATTTTTAGCTTTTCCTGTGAGTTGTCTTGCTCTTTCAATCATATGTGCATGCTTTAGCCTCTTCCTTCATGTTGATTTCAATTTTGTTTGTATTCTAACATTAATTTCACTCAAATTCATTTCTTAGTTCTAGATACGATTTTTTTGAATTTTAAGCCCCGTTATAATAATTTCATTTTTTTCTCCTTGCTTTGGATCTTCTGTATCTCCAGTTTTAAATCTTTTGTATACTTGTTTCACTATGTTCTATTTTGTTATTGCTTTGGGGCCAGAATCTAAATTTTGTCCAGTATTTTATCAACTTATCACATATTTCCTTTGTTTTCTCTTCTCTGTATTGATTGTAAGCAATATGCAAACCTGGAAGAGGTAATGTAAATATGTCTAAGGAGGATAGAAGGTATCTTACTTCTGGCTTCTCCTGGCCTTTCTAACCATGAGTTCAGAAGAAAATATTACCTTTTTTCCCCGACAACACCATCGACATGCAACTAAACTGCATCAATGTTAGGACTATGTAATAAATCTCACTATTCACAATACATATTGAAGGAAGAGCCTGAAACACATCAGTCAGACACAATAAGGACATCCCCTGAACCAGTGTCAAAAACATCATCTTTAAACTAACTTCCCTATCTTATATTTTACACTGATCCATACCCTATAATCCAGGTAGAATCTATGAGCTCTGAGAATGTTTCTCTGCTCTTCCAATATAGTTTTAGAAAAACAGATGATTTGGAGCTAGAAACACTTTGAATTAAATTTTGCCTCCTTTACTTAACTGCTTATGGCACTCTGGAAAAATTATTTCAGCTACTACTTTTGTGTTGGCTTCAAATGAATGCCGTTTTCTTCTTCCTTTTGTTCTTTGCATCTCTATAGACTGCAAGAGTTCTTCCTGGAAGAGTTTCGGCACATCTAAAACATGTTGAAATACAAAATGTCCTTCAAGGTACAGCTCATGGGTTACCTGGACTTGAAATAGATTTTCCCTTTGCATGATAAACCAAGAGTAGTACCGTATTTATAGCTCTTTCAAGCTGTGATTAAATTCTAGTTCTTTTAACATCTGCTTTGTATTTGCTTTGTCATGTCTAATAAATGGTAAACATCTCAAAAATAGAAAAATAAGATTTTCATTTGAATTTCCCCTGTGACACCTAGTATATTTATTTATACATGTTTGTGTAAAAGTGGTTGCATTTTTAATGTATAATATTTTTATCTCTATTTGTGGTGAAAAAATTCCCTTCTATTGTCTTACAATGTTTCGTGTTGTCTCAAAGTTTTTAGCTGTTAAAATCATGTTATGTTGCAACTAACTCATGTTTTTACCTAAAATATTTTGACAGCATTCCAAACAAAAATCAATCAAAGAAAGCACACTATTAACATCAGAAAATCCTCTCTCTCTCTAACCATGGAAGATGCCAACCACTCAAGACAGCCTCAGATAAATTGCCTGAGTATGATGTCTTAAGGTCATCGTATCCTATGATTCTAAAAATAGGTGTGAGATGCTTTCCAAGGAACTTCTAAATAATAGAGATCTTTAGAAATGGCTTTGGCTTTGGACTTTGAAGGCTGTCCCTTATTTTATAGTATAAGAAATCTAATTATTTTAAATTTCCTTTCCCCAAGGGTACTATAATTTTGGCAACTCTTCCAGGAATTATTCTCACTCAAAGGCACATAGAGATAGCAGAATAGGAAGTAAATAGTCCCTATTTACTCTCCATTTGAAGGACCAAAGATTTGTCCTAGGCCAATCTTAATGAAATATCCAAATGTAAAACCTGCTTCAGGAGAATTAGACAATACATTTAGAAATAAAAACCTTCCAAAGTTCAAGAATGGGTAACAAAAAATAAGGGTCTGGAAAAAAAAGCCTTTAAAAAAAGACTGGGGAAATTGTTTTATCATCTCTGAAATTAAGGGAAGTAGCAGGATAAAGATTGCTAGTAAAACCCCAGTGACAATTACGTAGGTTTTCAATAACATGTTAAGGTTTTATCTTTTGTCCTCTTCTAGTTTCCAGAGTCTCTTTTATTTCAGGAACACACTGCTCTCTCTCTCTAGCTAATACAAGGATAGTCAAACAATTCCTCTCACAAACAGCAGGTAGCAAGATAATCTGAGAATAGCAGAGGTTATGAAGACTGATAACACTGAGTTTTCAGCACTGCTTCATACCACACACTGCTGTACATACTATCTTTTCTGGGAGTGAGTTTTTCTCCTGTTAAATGGCAATAGTAATTAAACTTACTTCCCAGGGTTCGTATGTGAAGTAATAACTAGTAGTAAACAGAGATTCTTGAACTTGCTAGGTTACTTCCCTCACTTCCTTCTATGCTGTCTATTAGTCAGAAAGGGAAATGAGAGAACTTATCTACTGGGGATAAGAATCTCTTCTTATTTTCAGTTATTTTTATTCCCATTCAAACCCTGGAAAGTGACTTTAATTGTTATTTGTTTGGACGAACCGAGGCAAGATGGTGCACTTCCGGGTTCTTCTTCACCACCAACTCTTCCCGCACGCGCGAAAATGCAGCCGGCGCCCGGGAAGGTGCAGACCAACTGGGCATGCGCCAGTGACGTCAATCTGAAGAGACCAAGATTTACCTGGTTGCACCTGTGGAACGCCCCTGACACGCCCATGCCCCACCTATTGCCCTCCCACTCCTAGAAAAGCCGCTCTCCGCCATTGAGCCACGCGGCCTTCTTGCAGCCCCACTCCTGTCGGGATGTCGGGACTGTGGGAAGTCCGACCGAGAGCCCCACGGGGGGACTCTGCCGGCCTCCTTCCCCGGAGGCCGACAGACTTCTCCCGCACACCTTAGGTTACCAAAATAAACGTGCAGTTTTGCTGTTACACTTGCCTACCCGCTGGTTCTTTTGCGCCCGCTGGGCTGGTCTTAGAAAAAACAAGACATTATTGTCATTTAATTATTATTGCACTTAACATACACACACAAACATACACATAGACAGACACAAACACACATGTATGTATACACACAGAGAGAGGGAGGGGTTGGGGAAAGAGAGAGAGAGAAATTCAGTTTAAGGAATTTTGGCTCACATAATTTTGGAGGCTAGCAAGTATAAAATCTGCAGGGCATTCCTGCAGACTGAAGACGCAGGGAAGAGTTAATATTGCAGCTCCAGTTCAAAGACAATCTGGAAGCAGAAGCCTTTTTTTGCGGGGAGACCTTAGTCTTTTCTCAGAAGGCTTCAACTGACTGGATGATGCCTACCCATATTACGGAGAGTAATCTACTTTAATGAAAGTCTACTAACTCAAATATTAATTACATTAAAAAAAAAAAACCTTCCCAGCAACATCTAGACTAGGGTTTGATCAAAACCTGGGTACCATGTAAAAAAAGAGAAGATTCAAATAAATATAATCAGAGATGAAAAAAGACATTATAATTGATACTGCAGAAATTCAAAAAATCATTAGTGACTACTATGAGCAACTAAATGACAATAAATTGGAAAATTTAGAAGAAATGGGCAAATTCCTAGACGCATACAACCTACCAAGATTGAACAAGAAAGAAATCCGATACCTGAACAGACAAATAACAAACAAGATCAAAGCAATTATTAAAAGTCTCCCAATAAAGAAAAGCCTGGGACTTATGACTTTACTTCTGAATTCTACCAAATATTTAAAGAAGACCTAATATCAATCCTCAAACTATTCTGAACAAGAGAGGAGGAGGAAATACTTTCAAACTTATTATATGTGGCCAGTATTACCCTAATGCCAAAACCAGACACAGACACATCAAAACAAAACAAAACAAAACAAAAACCTACAGGACATCTCTGATGACTATTGATGGAAAAATCCTCAACAAAATCATAGCAAATCAAATTCAACAATACATTAACAAGAACATTCATCATGACTAAGTGGGATTTATTCCTGGGATGCAAAGATGATTCCACATATGCAAATCCCTCAATATGATACACCATAACAAGAAAATAATAGATAAAAGCCAAATGATCATTTTAATTGATGCTGAAAGTAGCATTTGATAAAGTTCAAAATCCCTTCATGATAAAAACCCTCAGAAAACTGGAGATAGAAGGAATATACCTCAACACAGTAAAGGCGATATATGGCAGACCCACAGCTAGTGTCATATTGAATGGGGAAAAACTGAAATCCTTTCCCCTAAGATTTGGAAAACAACAAGATTACCCACTGTCACCACTGTTATTCAACATAGTATTAGAAGTCCTACCTAGAGCAACCAGACAAGAGAAAGAAACACAGGACATCCAAATCGGAAAGAGAGAAATCAAATTATCCTTGTTTACAGATGATATAATCTTATATTTAGAAAAACCTAGATCCCCCAGAAAACTATTAGAACTGATAACAATTCAGTAAAGATGCAGGATACAAAATCAACATACAAAATTTAGTAGCATTTCTATACACCAACAGTGAACAATCTGAAAAATAAATTTAAAAAGGAATCCCATTTACAATAACCACACATCAGATTAAATACTCAGGAATTAACATAACCAAGGAAGTGAAAGATCTCCATAAAGAAAACTAAAATATTGATGAAAGAAATTAAAGAGGACACCAAAAAATTGAAAAATATTCAATGTTCGTGGATGGAAGGAATCAGTATTGTTAAAATGTCCATACTACTCAAAGCAATGTACAGATTCAATGAAATCTCTATCAAAATACCAATGACATTCTTTACATAAATAGAAAAAAAAAAATCCAAAAATTTATATGGAACCACAAAAGACCCAGAAAAGCTAAAGCTATCATAAGCAAAAAGAACAAAACTGGAAGAATCACATTACCTAACTTCAAATTGTGCTACAGGGCTATAGTCACCAAAACAGCATGGTACTGGCATAAAAAACAGAGACATAGACACATGGAACAGAAGAGAGAACCCACACACCTATACTGAACTCATTTTCAACAAGGTGCCAAAAACATCCATTGGAGAAAAAAGACAGTCTCTTCAAAAAATGATACTGGGAAAACTGCAGAAGAACGAAACTAAATCCCTATCTCTCATCAAGTATAAAAATCAAATCAAAATGAATTAAAGACTTAAATCTAAGACCTCAAACTATGAAATAACTACAAGAAAACACTGGAGGAAATCTTGTGGCCATTGGTCTGAGCAAAAAGTTTCTTGAGCAAGACTCTACAAGCACAGGTAACCAAGGCAAAATAAATGGGCTCACATCCAGTAGAACAAGCTTCTGCACATCAAAGGAGTAAAGAGACAACTCACAGAATGGGAGAAGATATTTACAAACTACCCATCTGGCAAGGGATTAATAATCAGAATATATAAGGAACTCAAACAACTATATAAGAAAAAAATCCAATAACCCAATCAAAAACTGGGCAAAAGTTTTGAATAAACATTTCTCAGAAGAAAGAATACAAATGGCAAACAGGCATATTAAAAGGTGCTCAATATCACTGATCATCAGAGAAATGCAAATCAAAACTACAATGAGATATAATCTCACCCCAGTTAAAACGGCTTATATCAAAAAGAGACAATAACAACAGCTAGCAAGGATGTGGAGAAAATAGAAGTCTCATACACTGTTGGTGGGAATGTAAGTTTGTAAAATCACTGTGGACAACAGTTTGGATGTTCTGTAAAAATCTAAAAATTGAGCTACCATATTCACTGCTGAGTATATACCCAAAAGAAAGGAAATCAATACATCGAAGAGATATCAGCACTCCTATGTTTGTTGCAGGACTGTTTATAATAGCTAAGATTTGGAAGCAACCTAAGTGGCCATCAAAAAATGAATGGATAAAGAAAATTTGATATATATATATATATATATAATATATATATACACACAATGGAGTATTATTCATCCATAAAAAAGCTGGATCCTGTCATTTACAACAACGTGGGTGAGACTGGAGATTATTATGTTATGTGAAATAAGCTCAGCACAGAAAGACAAACATGGTATGTTCTCACTTATTTGTGGGATCTAAAAATCAAAACAATTGAACTCACGGACATAGAGAGTAAAAGGATGGTTACCAGAGGCAGGGAACGGTAGTGAGGGATTGAGGGGTAGATGCGGATGGTTAATGAGTGCAAAATAAATAGAACAAATGAAAAAGACAAACTATTTTATAGCACAACAGGGTGACTGTAGTCAATAATAATTTAATTGTACATTTTTAAAAAACTAAAAAAGTGTAATTGAATTTTTTGTAACTCAAAGGATAAATGCTTGATGGGATGGATACCTCATTCTCCATGATGTCCTTATTTCACATTGCATGCCTGTGTGAACATCTCATGTATTCCATAAATCCCATAAATATATACACCTACTATACACCCATACATTATTTTAAAAATTATAAAAATAAATACATACATATATTCATAAATATTTTCTCAGTGCTAGCCTCTTTGTTAGGTGTTCCCATCCTAAAATTAATTTAGCCATCTCTTATTCACCAGACCACAGGAGGAAATATACAATGCTATGGGATGATTATTTTATAAAGTTTTTCTTATTGTAAGATAACCTGATCAACTCTGGGGGAGTCCGGATAAGTCTCTTCCAGAAAGTGATACTTAGGGTAAGAAGTGAAAGATGGGTATGTGTTAATTATACTTTGGAGGCAGAGAGAAAAGAAACTCAAGGTTCTAGTAAAGGTAATAGCTTATATATAGGCCTTAAAGCATTAAAAAATGGAAACAGTAAGCTAGCAGGTGACGAGGATGAAGACTGTAAAGAAGAGTCTTTCCTTTTCAATGATAGCCATTCTAACTGGTGTGAGATGGTATCTCATTGTGGTTTTGATTTGCACTTCTCTGATGGCCAGTGATGATGAGCATTTTTTTGGGTATATACCCAAAGGATTATAAATCATGCTGCTATAAACACACATGCACACATACGTTTATTGTGGCATTATTCACAATAGCAAAGACTTGGAATCAACCCAAATGTCCATCAATGATAGACTGGATTAAGAAAATGTGGCACATATACACCATGGAATACTATGCAGTCATAAAAAAGGATGAGTTCATGTCCTTTGTAGGGACATGGATGAAGCTGAAAACCATCATTCTCACCAAACTATCACAAGGACAAAAAACCAAACACCGCATGTTCTCACTCATAGGTGGGAATTGAACAATGAGAACACTTGGACACAGGAAGGGGAACATCACACACTGGGGCCTGTCGTGGGGTCAGAGGAGTGAGGACAGATAGCATTAGGAGAGATACCTAATGTAAATGACGAGTTAATGGGTGTAGCACACCAACATGGCACATGTATACATATGTAACAAACCTGCACGTTGTGCACATATACCCTAGAACATAAAGTATAAAAAAAAAAAAAAAAAGAGCCTTTCCCACCATTCCAAACTTAAGAAAATTACAGGGAATTCTGGTCCTAGAGAATAAACACCATCTTTCTTGGTATACAAGTTAATTAGTTTACAATTTGAAAATAAATTATTTCCTACATCTAAAAAGTTATGAATATGAGTTTTGACATATTTCTTCATTAAACTGATAGGAAATTATATCCTCAAAATTCATAAAAATGAATACAATTACCAAAGGAAAAAGAACTTGTACTGATTATAGCAGATATGATGGATTGGAGCTCACTGTCTGTTATACCTTCCTAATATGAATTCTTGTGGTGTCAATTTTGAAGGGCTAAAATCTACATTTTGCAGACTTCCTGTCGGTAGGGTTCCAGATGTGATTTAGTTTCAGCTTATTAGACACTGTTATACAAGATTCGGAAGAGAGATGTTTTTTCTGCCATAAAGATGCCCATGAAAGCATTTTGTCCTTTGGGGGATCGTTCCACTATTGATGCTTATGAAAAGACTTAGCATGAGGCTTCAGTTTTTTTGGCTCTAGCAGCTGCTACACAGTTTTGAACCAATATTTTACAAGGTAACTTCCTGCTCTCTGACTAGCAGGAACGGGGATTATCATCAGTTAGCTTATACTACACAGTACTTAGTAGCTAAAACAATGAACATTTATAGTTTCACAAGATTATGTGGCTTGGCTTGGTGGTTCTGATCCCCAGGCTGTTCTGCTAGGGTTGGATGGTCATATATGTATGTAGGTCCAAGGCTGGTATGGCTGGAAGTGTTCAGTGTAGCTGGGATTGTTCTATGGGGCCTCTCTCCTGTGGTCTCTTGTTTTCCAGAACACTAGCCCTAGCCACACACATTTTTCAGTGTACCAGTGGCCAAAGTACATCACATGATATAGTTAATTGAAAACATGACAAGAAAATTTTACAGCTCTTCTTATCAAGAGTCTGTTTCACTGACTCTTGAATCTGAGCTGGCCTTGTTATAATAGTTATTTTGACAAATAGAATATGGCAAAACTAACAACATAAGCTTGGGATCCTAGGTATAAAAAACCTTGGAGTTCCAGCAGTGTCTGTTTTCCTGTGAAGATAGTTAGTTATGAAATTTTCTTCTTATGAATGAACTGTTTATCATACTGATGTAAATAATTATCTGAAACACATATTAATTCTAAAAATTGTTTGACTTTCTCAGGTTCTATGGATATAAATTCAGACTGGCATCATTCCTGAAATTTCTTTCAAGATTATAATATTAGGTTAAAGAGAAGACACAGAACTGTAGACCCTAAGCAGAGGAAGACCTATGAATTAGCATTTTAGCATGCACATCCAGGTTTAGTAGAACTGCGAAACTACCAGGTAGCTTTGATGGTTTTGCTTAAATCTGTAATACTAAATTTCTAGCTGAATTGCACCATGAGCAAATAATCATTTGTAAATCTTACCAATTCCTTCCTTTTAAGTAATGAGAGTATTTCTAATCATTCTACAATTATAAATTGAACTTAGCCAATGATACCAGTTTGATCCTCATATTTTATAAAAGTTACATTACTTTTTTCCCCTGAACTTTAAAAAAAGTACCAATTCTATATTCTATAAATAATATAATTCTGTATATTCTGGCATTGTTTATAATGTGGTTTGACTATACAATAATCCATTACAACTACTGAAAGACAACTACAATTTTCCAAGTAGTATTATTAATACTAAGAATAGTGGGTCAACTTCATTTTTGTAAAGAACTAAAAATAACCACATTAATTTGGATATGGTACATGTTTTTCAGAGAGTACAATACACTTTCCTTTAAATTATCTCAATCATTGGCCACTAAAATGCCACATATTTTATATCAAGGTCATTTATCATTTCTTTTTTTAGGGTAAGTCATCCAACTACATTTATAAAGTTCAAAATAAGTTCTAGTTTTGACATTAATAAGTTTTCAAAAATTATCCTGAGAAGAAATAAAAATAGTTAATGACAAAAATGAGATGATAAGATAGAATTTCAATTTGCTACTTTATTTATAACTCTTAATTTCAGAAAAATTAAGAATAATTTTTTTCTCAAAATATCTGTATAGACTTTACAATGAGCATTTACAAAAACCACAGTGTTGTTCTCTGGGACCTATGACTAACTTGCGTGTCAACAGAACAGAAAAGCATTTCTTCTGAGGGGAATATGACAATTACAGGTATCCACCAAAAAGTGTAATCCCAGCACTTTGGGAGGCCGAGGCGGGCGGATCATGAAGTCAGGAGATCAAGACCATCCTGGCTAACACAGTGAAACCCCGTCTCTACTAAAAACACAAAAAACTAGCCGGGCGTGTGGTGGGCACCTGTAGTCCCAGCTACTCGGGAGACTGAGGCAGGAGAATGGCCTGAACCCGGGAGGTGGAGCTTGCAGTGAGCTGAGATCATGCCACTGTACTCCAGCCTGGGCGACAGAGAGAGACTCCATCTCAAAAAAATAACATAAAATAAAATTAAAAAGTGTAATCATACAGACAAGTGGACTGAAAAAAGATCCTTTTGTTCAACTCTCTTCTGAATAGGAACAGTCACATGAATAGATAACTTTAAAGGTGGAAAAGAACATAGAGTCAAAATCTCAAATTCCTTCTGTGGTCACACACCTAGCATAAATGTATGAAGTGGCTACACATAAGCTAATTCTGAGTGGCAGAGACTGAAGGATCTGGTGACACCATGCCCTGACTGAAAGCATTTAAATTTCAAACACGCCTTAAACACTGAGCTGATACATCAAAATGTTTCTTCAGGTAGACTCAGGACTGCTAGTTTGTGATTCCAGATCTTGTCTATGAGATAGTTATTAATGAAGAACATGAGACTCAAAGGAAGTGTCTCGCCTAAGGTCAGAGATAAATAAATCCCACGAATATACTCTAACTGGGAATGCATACCCAAATAGTTAAATGTCACTACATAAAACCAAATATTATGTTTATTTATCATTTGATATTAGATAAACTTCTTTTTTTTTTTTTTTTTTTTTTTTTTTTTTTTTTTTTGAGACGGAGTCTGACTCTGTCGCCCAGGCTGGAGTGCAGTGGCCGGATCTCAGCTCACTGCAAGCTCCGCCTCCCGGGTTCCCGCCATTCTCCTGCCTCCGCCTCCCAAGTAGCTGGGACTACAGGCGCCCACCTCGTCGCCCGGCTAGTTTTTGGTATTCTTTAGTAGAGACGGGGTTTCACCGTATTAGCCAGGATGGTCTCGATCTCCTGACCTCGTGATCCGCCCGTCTCGGCCTCCCAAAGTGCTAGGATTACAGGCTTGAGCCACCGCGCCCGGCCGATATTAGATAAACTTCTAAGAGATCATACTGCACTGCTAATCTTGGGATTACAAAAATTTGACACTAATATAGGATGTTTATGTGATATGCATTTATATTATTATACGATTTAACATAAGAGCTCTGTACATGAATACAAAGGTATTAACTTATAATCCAAATCATAAATATATATTATTGGAGATATTTTATTTTCCTAATTAGTACATTCAGAATAAAGTATTTATAGAGTTATTAATTTGAAGAATTTAAAGTGATATCCAAGCAAAAATATATTTAATATTAGAAAAATTAAGCCCCAATTAGCGATGATGATGTTCGTGATAGTTTAACATTATCATGTAACTATCAGGCTATGTGATACTTGTCCAAACACTTTGCATATGTTGGCCAGCTCCATTAAACCCCAATAGAGCTCTGTGCAATAGGCACTGTTATTGTTGTTGTTGTTTTCCTCCAGAGATATTCAAGTTATACCAAAATACCTAAGGTCCGATAATGTTAATTTAGATAAAATTATTTTGAGGAAAAGATTTTGGACTCTAATTAAATACTTCAGAGAACTAGCATCTTTTTTATCTTTTCTTCCAACCCTTGAAACCCAATTGGCACAACAAAACAAATATAAAGAGAAAGAAAAACTATCCATTTATAGCAAATAAATTAAAATACCATGACCTCAAAACACAAACTACAGAGAACCTACAAAATACCATGAAATGAGAAGTGATGATAAAGAGTGACCCTTCACTCTTCAACTTTCAAGAAGGATAGCATTCCCTAAAGTATCTTGGCCAGTAAAGAAGGCTGAAAGTGAAGCCTGGTGAAGGTGGGAGGGGAGAGATCTCGTGACCTAAAGAATCGAATCCAATTACATTCGAGGTACATGAACACCAAAAACTGAGAGATGAGCTCCCACCTAAAGATTAAGAATATGTATAAGACTAAACTCTGATGAAAGCTGCTGCAGTCCACTCACTGTCAGCCACACTCTCCTTGTGCTCACTTCCCTCCAAAAACCCCCCTCACTCATCCTCCCTTATGCAATGTTTCAGACAAACATTTGGAGGCAGTAAAGTACAGTGGTGAAGGGTACATGCTCTGGAGACAGTCTGGGTTCAAATCATAATTCTACTACTGCGAATCCCTGGGCACACTTAACTCTCTGCACAACTTTCCTATATGGGCTAGAAGAGCATAAAAACAGTAGGATTCAGAGGTATTTGTGTTAGTCAGTTTAGGCAGGTATAACAGAGCGCAATAGCCTTGGTGGCTGATAAACAACGGAAATGTATTTCTCATAGTTCTGGGAGGCAGAAGTCTGAGATTGGGTTGTCAGCATAGTCAGGTTCTGGTGAGGACCCTCTTCCATGTTCCTAGCCACTGACTTCTTTATTACTAAAGAGAACTTGCGAGCTCTTTGACCTCTTCTTATAAGGGCAATAATCTCATTCACGAAAGTTCCATTCTCAAGAACTAATTGTGACCCAAAGTCCCCAGCTCCAAATAGCATCACATTGGGATTAGGATTTCAACATATGAATTGAAGGACCACAAAAACATTCAATCTATAACAATATTTTATCCTAAATATAATATCAAACACATCTCGAACACTTTCATACTACTAAAAAAATCAATATTTGAGAATGAGGGTACATCAGCTTTCAGTAATGATGTTACTGTAAAAAATGTGCTTAAAATTTAATTATTTATTATACTCTAAAAATGTAGGATACTATGAGAAATAAAAGTAAATTAAGATAAATGAGAACACTTATCATTTTAAAAAGGATAAATATCATTCAGCACATTCAACTCCATTTTAAAATAATTCTTTTATCCCATGAATGAAATTTCTGTATTCAAATTTTGCTGATGGTGACTTTCCTATTGACTCTCATGCTTTTAGTGAAAATTAAATTGCACAAAAATACCACACTGCAGATGTTTTCGTTGGGCTACTTGTAATTTACAGATAATGTAACTCTAAAGATCACAATGTGTAGCATGCTAAAATACTTGAATCATATTTGACTGTCACATATTTAATAACAAAGTTTCTAGATGAGGAAGAAACAGTAGAAAGTCAAATGCTGTCTTTGGCTTTTCATATTTAAGTCATGACGAAATCAAGGCAACTTGCTCATTGATAGTTGTAGAATTTCTGCCACTTTGAAATTACTTCTATTCAAAGCTTCAAAAATTTCTATTCATAGCTTCTAAGGAATGAAGGCAAAAATTCAAGCTGGCAATTCTTTAAAGGCAAAATATTTTTTTTCATATTAACCCTGAAGTTCTGCAATGCATTGCCTTCTATGGGCAAAACACACAGAAGATCTAAGCAAATATACACAATTTAAAAAGGTACAAAATTGGTCGCATAAACTCAAATGTATATTTTTATCCTATGAATCTCAAGTTTAAAATTCCAAAAATAATTAATAAAATACAAATATTTTTCAAGTACTAGAATATAATTTTGTATTTTACATGCTTTATTATGCAAATTTAGTAAATCATGCATTTTTTAAAATCTAAATGAAAACTTGATTTAAAAATCAGGAAGCACTTCCAAAAACTTTTCAAAATGGGTCTAATGGAGAAGAGTAGTAAAAATTATATGATGAATACAAACTATAATTTATTGTTTACAAACACAATGAAAACTCTTACTCAAAATTTAGTCTTCTTTGTATTTATTTATGAAACTTTAGGAAAATGAATTGAAATAACAGAGGTAAGTCAAAATAAAATAAAAGTTGCTTAAATGTTTATCTTATGTATTTCAATTTACTTTTCCATATAACATAATTGAAAGCTGACTTCCATATAATATTGTTGAAAGCTGACGTAATGAGTTTACTAGAAAGTTATTATCTATTTAAACAAAAGTTTATATAATATCTGAAAGGAAACGTATACTATATATTATAATAATAGCAATTCTGGAAACCTTGGGCGTTAATTTTTTTGTCTTCCCATTTTCCCTGGGAAGGGGAGTAGTTCTAAAATAGTGGTTTTGTAGTTAATTTGTTAAATAGAGTCAATAAAGAAAGGCACCAAACACTATTTGTATGATTCTCTTGGGATAACATTAATATATATGCATAATTGATTTTTTAAAGCTACAAATAACATTTTTATAGAGGATTTTGTGTTCTAAAGTTTCTATAGCAGATGAATTTTATATTCAAATATTGTTTTGAGATATACTCATTTATCACTTTTGCGGACAGACACTAGAATACAACTTTTATCTTTAATTTAACTCAGATTCCTAAAGCAATTGTTTAATAGATATTGAAAGACATTTTTAAAAATAATTTTTACTACAACTTCTAAATTGCATGACCTGTGACCACAGCTTTAATTATTCGACAAACATTCCTTACTTAAGCCTTAGAATTATGATTTTTCTTCTCAATATTTGGCTACTCTGGAATAATCCCCAAAATCTCACCCTATCCTGGGAACTTCACTTAAATTCTCTCTTTATCTTACATTATTTTCATTATTGATCATGTAAAATAAATTTACCCTTGAAAATTAACTTAGACTCCCCTCTCCAATGGTTTCATATTTTCCCCAAAATTAGTAATCACTAAAATTACATGAAAGTGACTATTCTAAGCTGCTCAAATTTATTAATTTGTTATGTGGTAAACCCATAGCCATTAAGTGACAGAGCTATAATATCAAATTCTATTTGTTTTTTCAAAGGACATTGCCAATTTAATTATCTGCCAAAACCTCAGACTCATCATTTCTGCACCATACTTGGCTCAACTTGAACCAGCTCCCCTTTGCAAATTCCTGACTTGTGCCAATATCACAAACATCAAAAGCGAAGCCTTTTATTTCCCTCTGGTACTTTATTTAAAAACTTTATGACCCCTTGCCACTTTAAATGTTTCAAACTGATCACATTGCTTTTCATCATTGTTTTTCAATTACTTCTGTTGTAATCAATTTATTTTTGGATTACTGCAGAAGCCTCATCATGGTCCCATTAAGGCATCTGGTTCCCTATTCCCCTTCCCAGATAGCTTAAATTTCACCCAACCTGTACCTCCTTCATGATAACTATTTGCCTGTCTCCCTCCACCCTGGTCACAAATTCCTTCTGAAGTCCCCCCACTACCATTAGATTAAAATCAAAAGCACCTAGCCTTTATTTATTTAGCTTTATTTAAAGCTGTTTCCTTCACTCAAATTACATTCCTGCCAATCATCCAAAGTCCAATCTAAATCCAAATAGATATAAGCCATAAATATATATATATATATATATATAATATATATATAGCCACCTATAATGTTTGTTTCTTCCCCAAAATGGCAAAAATCTTAAATAATCTTCTCATTTTGGGTATTTATTAAATATATTCCCTATTTATATTCAATGGCTCTGACTTGAAGGCTAATGATATAACATACAAATAAATCCTGTCTGCCATTACTATCTCATGTAATGCCATACCTAGAGGCACTTCTTGAAAAATTAAGGTCCAAAACACATTTTTTGTATATAAAATCATTGAACTCTTAGTACACTACTTCACTCTGTGATGCTTTATATATGTTAGTAATTATATATTTATAAACAAATATATACAAATATATAATTTTTGCAAAGTGATTTTAGACTAAGAAGAAAGAAAACACTAAGAATCATGATTTTCTGACAGTTGTTTATCCAGCTCATTTCATATAAATTGTGTACATGCCTGCCATCCATAACTATTGTAACATAGAGTGAGTTAAATTAACGTTTTGCTGAAGAGAAGAAACTTACGGCAAAACTCAATCCTATTTGCTGATAAGATCTTAAAAAATTGGAATTACTGTGTAAGAGTAATTATAAAACAACATCCCTTGCTATGTAACTGAAGCATTTAGCTAGAGATGAGACATTTTAAAAGAAGTCCATCATGGTTTCCTTTACAAGTGTTTCAATCTTATCTTTATTGTCATTCTATTAATAAGCCTACAATATACCTAGAAATTTGGATATATGGAAGTAAAATGTTAAAAGGATGGAATATCAATTTGAGTGACTCTGAATGATTTGTACCTTGAAAGGGGAATTCACATCATTAACTTCTGGTATTGCCTACACAAGGTAATTGTGTGTATAATGCTTATTTATTTTAAAAATTAAATTAGAAAAGTAACTTTTTCCCTGCAATCTGAGAATGCAGCCTCATTTAACACTTTCCATTGAAAGCATCCCGAAGTATCAACATACTAAATGAAAACAAAGGAACTGATACATAAAAAAGATTCACTAAAAAAGGTAAAAACACATAGTACTAAAATATACAGTAAATACTGTACTTATTATATAGAATATATTATAAAATGTATAATCTAACAAATATATTAAACACCTGAAAGGGTGTGAGCCTGGTCTTTATCTAGTCAATTCAACATTAATTTGTGCTGAATATGACATTGGCTATTATCATAATATGTTTATTGCCTAATATGTGCTTATACGAATTTCAAGGACATTCTATCATAATTATCTGTATTAACTTCAAGAATTGGCTTTCTTGGCCGGGCGCGGTGGCTCAAGCCTGTAATCCCAGCACTTTGGGAGGCCGAGACGGGCGGATCACGAGGTCAGGAGATCGAGACCATCCTGGCTAACACGGTGAAACCCCGTCTCTACTAAAAACTACAAAAAACTAGCCGGGCGACGTGGCGGGCGCCTGTAGTCCCAGCTACTCGGGAGGCTGAGGCAGGAGAATGGCGTGAACCCGGGAGGCGGAGCTTGCAGTGAGCTGAGATCCGGCCACTGCACTCCAGCCTGGGCGGCAGAGCCAGACTCCGTCTCAAAAAAAATAAAATAAAATAAAAAAAGAATTGGCTTTCTTTGTTGTATTTATATTAAATTGAAGTATGGTTTTAATCTGTGATATTCATATTATGCATGTAAATTTCAGCTGCTCTACAGTAAAGGATTATGAATTTGTTTTTCAAGGAAAATCACTATGGCAAAAGAAAGCAAGAATTAATAGTAGTTAATCCTTCCTAGCAGTTGTGTGTGCATGGAGGATCAGTGTAAAAGATGGTTACTGCTATGTTAAGTTTCATTACTCCAGCTGTTAACCAGATGTTCAAAACAAGTAAATTGCCCTGGAATGGTTTTCTAAATTCTTTTTCTTAATTTGTTAAATTATGCAAATGCTAGAATATTTTTAATCATGTACCTAAAGTCCTTTCACATAATTCGCATGATATAAGAATTTTGGAGTAATTTAAATACAACTTTTAAAAAGATGAAGTATAAAAATAATTCATTTTAGATGACAGGATATATATTTGCATTGTAATATAAATGTAATAGTTACAAATTACATTAAAAAATCAATAAAAGTCATTATAAATATGTGGGGAAATATGCTTTCTTAGCATATGTAAATATGAAAGAAAATCAAGAAAACAAAATAAATAAGGAAAAAATGGAAACTTCAAATCATCTTATGTACTTTACAGATAATTAATTTTGTTCCATTTTCTTCTATTTTTTTACTGACAATGACCTACATAAGTTCTCTGAATTTTCTTTTTTTAGAAAAAATGAAGTAGCTCTTCTTTTTATCAAGAAAAATAATTTTGTTTAGAATACTTCCTCTGAGGAAACCATCACATCCCTAAAACATGGAATCACTTATCATTAAAAAATTGCATCAACTTGATTTTCAGTAATTGTTACTACAATTAAGAAAATTCCACAAAAAAATTATTTGAGTTAGAATGGATCAGGATTTATTCTTTTTTCTACTAGGATGATACTTATTTTTGGTTCTCAGGTAAATACAAGTTGAGAGTTACAAAATAACTTATGAAAATTATTTTAAAGACAAAAATTAAATAAGATATTCTCTAAGCCAGGGAATGAACTTTTCACCGCTTCCTTTTATAGGTATCCTGTATCTTCTGGTACTAGAGATGCCTAATCTAACTATAAATTATTTTTGTCTAATAGAAATGACATCTTACCAACTTAAAATCATTAACGTGCACAAGAAAAGACCATTGTAGTTCTAGTTTTATTTTGATCTTCCATAATCATAACTACAGAAAAGATTAAGCACCTCGTTGTTAACGTGGTGCTAAGTAAAGTTCAAGGTAATTAAACTGCAAAGCCTTTGACACCTATGCCACTGTAACCTAAGACATTTAATGTTTTCTAAAACAAAATGTTAACAATAGACTAAATTTATATCTAAATAAATATGTATACTAATTTAAAATGTAGCAATTCAGAAAACTTTGTATTAGTGACTAAAAAGCAAGCTTTGCATGTCTCATAGCAGGTCGAAATCAATACTCCATTTTTTTTATTAATTGGAGGTTTCCTGTGAGACATGAGATTGCAGAATTCTTTGAGCAATAGGCTTGGTTAAAGAACGTCCTTTTCTTAGTGAGGATACCTGCAGGCTATAGCTTGGAAAACACTAAGCATTGGAAGAAGCATTACCAGACAGAGGCCACTAAGCACATCTGGAGATGTACTTTGCACGATTTAAAATATATTTTTCTTTTCTATTTGAAACCATCCTACAGTTACAAAAGATAGGATAAGCTCTTTTTGAGTTTTTAAATAATATTGTGTTAAATGTATCTTTACAGAGTGGTGGTATAGTGTAAGGATTCAGAGAATGAACTTGAATTCAGCTCTACCTCTTCTCAATGTGATACTATGCAAGTCCCTTAACTTTTCTATGTCTCAGTCTTTTCATCCAGAAAACAAAAGTAATAATAATAGTTATCTCATAGGGGCTCTTAGGAAGTTTGAAAGAGTTAATATTTAAAATTTTATCTGACACACAGGAATAATTCATTAGTATTGTGATTATGAACTATACAAATAAGTAAATACAAAGCATGGGCTTAGTAGTCTGTTGTTTGTTCCATTTGAATTCTCAAAACTACCACAGATGGTAAATTTCCATTAACAGATTACTAAAATAGCCATTTCCCATAGATGCCAGGTTAACAGAAAAGTCTACACATTTGGGGTTAAGTTGTGCAATGCCAGTTGTAGCAAGCTATAATTAATCAAAATAAATATATTAGGCTATTACCTGAATTAAGCAAAGATCTATAAAAATTTGCATACAGTTTCACCTATTAATTTTGCTACACTTGTTCAAAGGCACAAAACTGAGTGTTTTAAAAAAGTGTTTACAAATTCTAAGGTTTGATAAAACTTTAAAAGTTGTATAAGTATTTTAAGTAGAAAGTAATAGGAAAATGTTTAGTTCATCTACTAAATCTGCTGAGTAATCCCATCAGAACAAAACCATGGCCAGCTGCCTGATCACATTTGTCCTCTGAAATAGTCCCACCTATCACCTACAGAGGAGAACAGATACCAATCTGTAGTCTTTTCAAGACTGATGCAAAAGCATAGCATAAAATTTTGAAGCTCTATTTACAGGTTTCCATATTTTCATCTGTTTAAAAATTTTTACTGATGTAAAATTTACCTAATTTGCATTCCTTAAAGATTAATACATTCAATTCTTAATTACATGACATGGCACTGAGATCTAGGCTTATTTATAAATAGGCTTTGGCCTCTACAGAAAACAAATAGTTCCGTAAAACTACAGTATCTCCCAGACCGTTTTTGTTTTTAGCACTTGGGGAAATTTTTTGATAAATCTTCATTTGTACTCATTTTCCTTTAATGCTAACTCTTGACTTTCCCAGGAAACACAAGGACAGAAAGGCTGTGTTTATTTTCAGGCTGCTTGTCTGACTGGTGTAAAAGTGGAGGCCTTTATAAAGTAACTCATTATATTTCTTATCTTCATCTACAGATGAGTAAAACTGGAATTGAATAAAATTGAAGTCATTATACTTCATTTTCTGTGGGCAACCTACAACTTAACGTTTTAGATTACTTTAAAAACCTGAATTAAGAGAACTTCCCACTTCTGCATTATTTGTACATTAATCTTAATATTGCTTTTTGTACAGACTATATTAAGAAAGAATAGATATGATTTCTATTTTGCAGATGCAGAAAATATAGTTCATATTTTCTATGAACCAAACTATGAAGCAAACTGCAAAGGTCACAAAGCTAGTGGAAAGTAGGGTTGGGAGTGGAACTCTGAAATATGTGAATATGAAGCCGAAACTCATTGCTTCCACTGATATAGAAAGTAAAAAGAAAAACCAAAGAAATAAATGTTTTCCTAACAGAAGATCAGAGTCTTACTTTAAAATGTCAAACCCAGCAAATCTATCCAACAATGTGTGATATTTATCATCAAAGGACTGGACCCTTATTTCACATACATACAGGGCAATGAACTAAACTAATAAACGTGAACAAATTTACAAGTTTATGTTGGCAATAATAATAATTACGACAACATTTTTGCATGCTGGTTTTCATTTTGCTAAATAGATTTCATGTATATTATACTTTCCACACAATTCAGTGTGTTACAGACGATCATTTTGATCTTTATAACTGAGCAAACTGAATTTCTCTCTTAGAGATTATGTGACTTGCCTGAATTTGCTCACACAGTAATGGCAAAATCTCGTCCAGAAGGCGGTTTTCTAATCCAAATGCTCTTCCGAACACAAAGGACTACAGAGAGTTAAAAATCTAACATCACATTTCTAATTCTCTTGTTTGTAATATCTAAAGTAAAAGTTTCATAAAATTGAAAGTAAAACAGTATGATCTTTTAAAAAATAGAATATGGATATATATTTTATTGCTATTTTCCTACATTAAGCCTAAGAATAAATGTTAAAAAATAAAAAAAAAAAAAGGAGGCAGCAAGCAAGATATTTTTCAATTGACTCTGCTCAGGAGGAAAAAGGCATTCAATGCAGGCCAAGACATAAATGATACTTTGGTTCCTTTTAACATGCATACCAATCCTTAGGAAAAAATCAGAATACAGATTTTTAACTTGATTTAACCAATTAAAGTAAATATATTTAAACTTCAACATGACTGAGAAAGGACTAGTCCAAAGTGACATCCCTATTTACAGAAAAATACTCAGAAGAAGAAGTTAGGTGGCCAAAATATACTTGCCTTTTCTTGGTTAGTCTATCCTGGTCTTCAGGAAACCATCATTTGGGGCAATCACCCTTTGTCAAACAATCTGTAAATAAAACTGACTAGTCTGTTTTAAAAGGAAAAAGTGGTGATACTGTTAACAGTGGTGGATATCTGAAATGAAGACTAAAGAATAGACATGTCTTAACTCAGACATTTTTTCTCATGTGCATGAGTATTCAGAGGAAATAAAGAATTAAAGATGCAATACATTTCTGAGGACTTAACAGTCCAGGAGGCATTTTAATTTCTCTGAGGTCAATTAAAGAAATTGATTACTTTTTATTATGAATCAAAATTTTATTTGTTGTAATAAAGAATTCTAATTGCAGTAAAGGGTTCCAGGATTACCCAATTAATGGAATTTAACATTTATTGAGCCTTTACTACACAGTCCAAACATTATGCTAAGAATTTTACACACATTTCCTAATTCAGCCTTCCAATTCTTTCACTGAAGTCATCACCACTTCACAGAAAAACAGAAACAAAAACAAACAGAACAAAACAAAACCCTGATCTTCAGAGAAGTGTGTAAAAGTCTCAATGCCACAGAGCTGGAAATTGGGACTAGAATCCAAGGAGTCTGACCCTTAACCACTATGACATGTTGTCTCTCGCAGCAATTTCTGTTTTACATTAAAATTACCTTCCTAAATTCTGGAACTGAATTTATAGCTGTGAAATGTGTAGAATCTAGTATGTAACAAACTGCCAAGAAACAATCAATGATCAAAGAGAATGTGAGACTGTTAATTTATTAATACATAATATATGTGACTTCCTCAGAAATGTAAAACTAACTTGTTCTCTTTTGAAATTGACACTTGTTTTCACTTTTAGAAACCTACTTGGCAAACAATTTACTCTTAAATCCTAAGTAAAACTTTAATTTCTGACATACAAAAAGATCCATAGAATACTGATCTGCATGTATGGATTACAAAGACTTCATGTGAATTTTCAAACAAATCTAATTACAATTTAAAGCTTCCTTTGCAGAAGGTATTTTTATTCTTTGTTATTCCTATGATCTCATAAATCACCCTAGTTAAAAGTATATTTAGTAAATATTTAGTTAGTAAATTCAGTTTAACAGGGAATATATTCTCAAACTACTGAAAAATGATTATCTTTTCAAATTATATATGCATACACTGCTTGTGAGCATTTAATGTCATATATTCACATGTACATGTATATGTGGGTGTGTGTGTGACAGATCAGATATACAAATGTGGGAACTAAACTGACAATTCACTCCATCCCTGGATTTCCTTCACAATACATAAGAAGAAAAAAAAAAGGAGAAAGTGTTTATTTAATTTCTTAGTTGCTCAATGGCCTATGGTGTACTATTCTTTGACTACTGAAGCCTGTTTTATAATTAATGAGCATATCATAATCCAAACTTCATGAGAATAAGAAAGCCAGGAAATTAAATGGAAGGCACAGCCCCGCAGAACAAAGCTTGCCAGCACACCACTCACATTCGGAAGAATTATTTCCTCCCCACTAAGTAACTCACAGCGTCTTATTTAAAGTTTACAACAGCCTACTTTTCCTCTCCCGCCTCTCAGGGGAGATAAGAATACTTCTCAATGTGACAAAAGCCCACCTACTCAAAGGGAAGGTTAATTATTGCTACACAATTAACCTTACAAGAAAATTGTTAAGATTAATGAAGCAGTGCTTACTAAGTGATTACAAGTTCCTCATGACCTACTGTAGAAATATTTGTTTACCAAACACCTACATGTATATTAATAACAGATTCCGTGCAAATTATTTCAATGTCTAACCTATAGACCAATATTTATAAATTATAGTCTATGTATTAAAAAAAGGAATAAAGGAACAAAAGAAGATGAGAGGGAGAGAGGGAGGGAGGGGCTGTGAGCAAAATAGAAGAGAGAAAAGACGAAAGAATACAAGAGAAAAGGAAGGAAGATAGGCAGGAAGGAAAGGAAGGACAAAAAGAGAGCAGGACAAGTTCTTTCCTTTCAGCAAAACCACCATGCTAGAATAAATGTTTTTCTCTTAGTTCTGTAGCAATCATGGTTCAGCAAAGGACCACAGAACCTTCTCTCTAATGTAGTTTTAAAATAAAGAAAAACTCGAGTATCTTTAAATGATGAAAGAATAGTCTCCTATAAAAATACAGAATTGCTGTACTTATTTTAGTATTTATTAATTTGAAGTAGGCTAAAACAAGATTATTTTGATAAATCATACCTAAAATGGGTTCTGGAGTGCCTTGCTAGCAATATATGCGGCTACCTCAGAGTACAGTGTGGAATATGTGCGTACATTCTTCCCCCAAAATATCATTTACTGACATGCCCATCACCTTATTACATCTGGATTACAGAACACATCACCAATGTAACTAATCACTTTTTAGCACATCACAACTGCTCCCCAATCCACCTCGACCGGACATTATAGATATGTCAGAATAGCATAGGTTAGGTTGCAGCGACAACACCAACCCCCAACTTCTCAGCGTCTCGAAAAAGGAAGTTATTCCTTGCTCATGCCTCACAGTCATTATAGACAGGCAAAGGCTTAGAGCAGAGGCTCTTCTCATTTTAGTCACTTAAGAACTCAGCTGAGAGAGGAGTCCCTTCTCTTTAGGTACAGGTATCCATGCTAGAAACAAAGACACTTTCATGGTCTTCCTCCAGCAATAAAATGACTCAGACCAGAAGTGAGCAATCTCACTTTTGCTCACAACTCATTAGCCAGAGTCAATCACATAACCCCATACAACCATTAGTAGGCCAGTAACACAATTCCTACATAAACCCAGAATGGTAGGCGTCTGGAAGAATTTGGTGAAAAATATTCATGACACCTCGATTATCTACTGACATCTAAGTAATGTTAATGCTAATAAGCTTTTTGTTGTTATTTTATTAACATGTCTTCAGTTAAGGATATTCATTATGTGTAAACAATGAAAAGAATTAAACATAATTATTATTGCTCTAATAACTTCAGCTTATTCCAAGAAACTTGAGTTTGAAACTGAAATATTTGAGGATTATCAAAAAAATAAAGGACAGGCAGAATGAATACCATCCAAATGTATTACATTTATAAAGATTTAAAATTAAGGCTTCTGAATATTTATCAATTGTACTTAAAACTTTTAAAGGATTCTAAATAAATGTTCGTATTTATCTAAATAAACTACTATTTGAGAAAAAGATATGATTGGAGTAAGCTAATTTGCACGAGGGTTTTTGTTTGGGAGCCCAGGGTGGAAGAGGTCTGGAGTTCAGATGACCAGAAAGATGGAGAAATGTGGTGCCTGTCCTGATGTCCAACAGGGGGCCTCAGGACAAACTGGCTGCAGACAGAGTCTGAAGAAAGTGTTTATGTTCCAGGAGCAAGAGGCAGGTCATGAGCAGATCTGTTATTTCACAAGTGTAACACAGTGGGAAAGCGGGAGTCTCACTGCTGGCTTAAACACAGCTTGGCTGCATGGCACTAAGGTCTGTGCTAAGCAAAAGCAGAGACACTGAGTCCTGGCAGGAGATTGCAAATGCCTACCAGACAGTTTGAGGCATGGTGGAGAAGTGACAGAGAATGCTTATGGGACACTACCCAGCAGGCATTGAAGACACCTGAGAAGCACCACAGAGAAAGCTGAAGACTTGCATAAGAGGTGGGAGTTAGACTCAGGCAAACTCAATTATCAGGCTGTGTGGGGAAGAGCAGAGTATGGAAACAAATTAAGCACAGATAGATATGCAGGCCATAGGATCCTAGATAAATTATGAATTTTGTTCTAAGCAAAACACAGTAAGAACAAACTAACAGTCTTTATACATACTTGGTGATCATAAAACTGAAAATATTAGTTTTCAATGGAAGAAAGTTTAAAACATGAATTTTTTGTATGCAGCTTCATATGGGGACACTGATTCATAGTTCTGCAGTGGTTTTTCAAAGAGTTCCTCTCCTACCAATACAGGAAGAAAGGAGAGACTGATTAGGTATGGCTTTAGGCTTTCTGTCCACTTCATCCAAAGCAGCTCTGTTTTTAAAAGGCTCTTATATATTGGCTTCCATTTAGAAAAAAAGGTTCCACTGCTAAGGGGAGAAAATGTTGTATTAATTCACATCCTACCATTTACTCATTTCTTTTGCCTAAATCAGTTCTTTATTTAGTGGCTCAACTTCTGTTCTCCTAAACTCCCACTGCTCCGTATTTGTGGTTTCTGTGGTCTCAGAATGCAGAGGCCAGAGGCAAGCACATGTAATATTTATTATACCTAGAATTCATTTATGACCCTTTATTACCAATTGAACACCAAAGTATGATCATCAGAAAATTCCAGGGAAACCACTAAACAGAAAGAAGTCACACGTTTTTAAAAAGCGTAGATTTTTAATATACTACAAGCTAAAGTATTAAAATGTTATCTTTCTTGGAAGTGAAATGATGCTGCTCCACGGCTATTTGCTTCATCGTATTTGAAAGCAAAGCCTGTGAAAAATAAAATGGCCAATGCAATTGGCTAATTTCTCAAGCTCCACTTAAAAAATATACAGTTTGCCCTTTAAGTTACAAAAACCAAGGCCAGCCAAAGAGAACTGACCACAGGCTGACATATCTGTAAAGGAAGCTGACCTCTCTTGGAAGCCAAAATAAACTGAAATTTCTCAGTCTACAGTGCAGAGGCAGATCTTTGAAAGTTTGCCAGATTTATATGGAAAGATTATATAAAGTAAACAGATGTTTGTTTTCCCAAGTTGCCCTCTTTTTTACTTATAATTATTATAAGTAGTAAACATAAGATATTTCCAAAAACATTCAACAGACATAAAATAATTGTTTTGCATTGCCTATTCAAAAAAATCATAAAGCTGTTTCAATAGAAGTCTAGAAGAAAAGTCAGCCTTTTAATTTTTTTCAGTTACTTCTTTTCCTCTCAGGCTCCTTTCTTGATGTGAAAAGTAACAAATGGACAAACAAAAAGGAAAAGTAAAAAGCTGTAATTTGCCTTATGAAATTATAAAGGAAAACTTAGTTGCCTTGATTCGTTTTTGGAATAAAACAAAGAAGATACACAAAAATACATTTTGTGTATGTGTTTTGTTTTTGTTTTGTTTTGTGACAGTGAGATCAACAGGCAAAATGAAACTTGAACAGCAACGAAAATTCTATTTTTATATCTTTCATTTTTTAAATGATATAAAATTAGATTAAATTCTTAATCTGTCAGGAATTTTTATGTTTTATATGGGAGCCTTGAAGTAATTTGTTTTTGTCATCTCACACAAATTTCTTTGAACATCTAGGGCAGCGCAAATGTTCCATTGTCACATCAATACTGAAAATAAATATTATGTATGATGTATATGAATGTATATGTATTATATAATTTTTAAAAATTTTGGCCAGGCGTGGCGGATCAAGCCTGTAATCCCAGCACTTTAGGAGGCCGAGACGGGCGGATCACGAGGTCAGGAGATCGAGACCATCCTGGCTAACCCAGTGAAACCCCGTCTCTACTAAAAAATACAAAAAACTAGCCGGGCAAGGTGGTGGGCGCCTGTAGTCCCAGCTACTCAGGAGGCTGAGGCAGGAGAATGGCGTGAACCCGAGAGGCGGAGCTTGCAGTGAGCGGAGATCCAGCCACTGCACTCCAGGCTGGGCGACAGAGCGAGACTCCGCCTCAAAAAAAAAAAAAAAAAACTTGATGCAATAAAAAAAACCAACAGATAAATACAGAAAAATACATAGAGGGCCTAAACTCAAAGAAGAGTTATTAAGACAAACGCATATTGATATTCTAATTTTCATTACTTCATTGTTATTTATTTCTCTGTACACTTGGGCTACTCTGTGCACCCATCTACGAAAGGGATAATTATTACATAGGACCTTTCGTTCATTAAATGTAAGGACCACAATATAAAACACTGATTTCTGATTTATTTTATATATACTCCAAAATCACCTCACTAACTCAACTATACACCCCGGTGTTAGTCAGGGTCCCAGTAAGAAACCCATGGTTCTCAAGGTATTTTGAGAAGCAAGTACAACAGCATGAATAGTGCTTGGACTAAGCAAGGAAAGGTAGTTCAGTGCCCAGGGCTAGAAACAGTGGGGAGCCATTACTACTCACAGGCTTCAAGGAATAAGGCTCCTGGTCACCAGAGCATCAAAGAGGGAGGTCACCTGACAGAAGCTATAACCTTCAACAGAGGACAGGGGCATGCAGCCAACCCACAGCAATGCAAGGGGAGAGGCCCAGAAAAAGAGACACCCTGACTTTGCTCATTTCTCACCTTCAATGCTATTTCTCAAGGTATCACAAGTTAACCAATAATGCACGACATTATTTCTCCAAAACATAGATTTCCCCAGACAATAAAAAAGTAAAAATCCAAGATAGATCATCTTAGTAAATCTATACAGACTCTGAACTTGAAATACATGCTCTTTAAATTTAATAATCTGACTGAAAATCAGTCGTTTTTTGAGACCTACCTCATATTTGTTTAAATGATGTATACAAAATAAAACAAAAAGTCTAATGAATGAAAGCTTTAATTTGTAGACACTTAGTCTACATTAAGTAGTACGTCAAGGTATACTCCAATTACTGTCCTGAATAAATATCAGGTAATTTTAATGATTAGATTTATCAAATAGCCCTAAATGACTGTTCATCTTTTATCTTATAGAGATGCTGTTGAATGTATATTCCAAAAAGAGTTACGCTCAGCTGAAATGATTGTCCCATTATATATTTGCAGATTAGGATTCCATTAATCAGGTAAGATTTGGACTAAATAGTGTTGAAATATCTTTATAAGTCTGAATATTTGTGATTCAGTTTCAAAAGTACTCCAGACCTAGAGGGAGTAAGAAAATCTATAGCTCTGAAATTCTTTAGCTTTTCATTTGATCTAATTTGGAGTAAAATTATTTAAAAAGAAAGACCATGATTTTTAGAGTATTCTGCATAATTGACACAGGTCAATGGGGCAAATAATATGTACCTGATACAGTTTTTGCCCATATAGAACAATACATGCAATAGAGCTTTGCAAACTAGAAAGCATTTCCTGAATGATAGGTGTTGTTATATTCTTTGTATTTATGAAGTCTTTATTTAAATGCTTTAGTTCTTTATTTTCTGAAGGGTGATATGTAAAGATTCTCTTTAAAAATGCATCTTATTGGAGAACAAATTATTAGTGTTTAAGTATATATAGAAATTTTATTTTTCTTTTTTTTTTTTTTTTTTTTTTTTGAGACGGAGTCTTGCTCTGTCGCCCAGGCTGGAGTGCAGTGGCCGGATCTCAGCTCACTGCAAGCTCTGCCTCCCGGGTTTATGCCATTCTCCTGCCTCAGCCTCCCGAGTTGCTGGGACTACAGGCGCCCGCCACCTCGCCCGGCTAGTTTTTTGTATTTTTAGTAGAGACGGGGTTTCACTGTGTTAGCCAGGATGGTCTCGATCTCCTGACCTCGTGATCCGCCCGTCTCGGCCTCCCAAAGTGCTGGGATTACAGGCTTGAGCCACCGCGCCCGGCTATATATAGAATTTTTTTAAAAAAAATTATCAAAATTCTAAAAATTGCCTTAAAAAGGAGGAACACCAGGAGAAATGTCATGAGATGAACGTTGTATACTACTCATCTAGTATGAGCCACCCAGGAAAGCAAATGTTTCTGTGACATTTCTATTACCTTAACATATCTGTTGTTAAAAAGTAATGTTACCTAGATAACCTTCCATGATTGACTCCACAATTTTCTTAATGCTTTTTAAGCATTAATGTCTGAGGACATTTGCTACATCCCAGATATTGCAATCTGGATCCATCAGCGTTCTAATGTCTTTCTCATGCCCATATTTGTTCTCTTTTGAAAAAAAAAAAAAAAAAAAAACTCTCACACCCCAAATAAACTTGTTTTTTAGTAGAAATAATTTGAGAAAATATTTATCCAGGATTAAGTTGGCAGGTAAATTATTTCATTTTACATAATAGAAACAGAAACTAAACAGTAACCATTTTACCTTCATATTTTATAACATGCCCCAGACATCATCATTGTGTGACAGGGATTGGTTATAGGAAAAATGCACATCCGCAAACATTTTAGATTTCAGAAAAGATTCCTATTCATTCAATTAATTTTCAGTTAATCAGCTACATGTTCATGTATTTAGTACATTTGTTACTTATTCAACTTCCCAAGCACACTAGAAATACTTTATTAAACTTTTATAGCCACGTAGCTAGGTCACTCTCTGCAAGCAGACAAAATTCCTGGAGGATAGCGGAAAGATAATTGAATGTAGAGCCTGTGGCATTTCATAGAGTCTCATAGATGATAGTTTTAAATTTTACCTTATGAAAATATCAGAATTCTCAAATTAATGCTAACCTTTTTGGGGTTTTTGTTTTTTTCAATATCTAATTATATAAGCATTGTGGGGGGATATTCGGGATCATTGGTCTCTAATAACTTCTCACAATTCACTGAATGAAATTCCAGCAAAGTCATCCTATTTTCCAAGTGGTTAAATATGGACTAGCATTTCGAGATAATTTCTTTTCAAAATAGATCTCAAAACATAAACGGCATTTTGCAGAATCCAGCAAAGATTAAAATAGTCAGAAATCATTTAACTTAAATAGCTTTGCTGCCTATCAGCAATGATATTCAAAGGACAGCTTTCCAGGCCCAGGATGATGCACAGACCACTGTCTTGATCTAGGTGACGTATTATTAGTCATGCCGTCATCAACACAAAGGTATTGAGATGTTACCTTTTCTTCAGTATCTCTATGGCTTTATGATCCTTGGTTAAATGCTCTAAATTCATAGTCAAGTTCAAATAATTAAATGGCACTCTAAATCATTATTGATTATCAATTATCTATGGTTTATAGCCCAAAAAATAAGAATAAAAATAAAGTTTCCAAAACTGCACTGATTTGAAGATAATATTTTATATCAATGTATATTAATGTACAAAAATAAAATTTAAAGTGTTGGGTACTAGACACATTAAATACCATATAATGATATCGTATAATGAAAAATATATAGAAAAATTATAATTGTTTCAAGTGTAAATCGAATACTTAAATAAAATTCTACTTCACAAAGAAACATTATAAGCAGTTTCAAACATAATGAAAAATATCTCAGTGAAAATTTATTTCAATGACGATAATAGGTTATAAGAAATCCATGCTTAACATATGTAGGTCTCATTCTAGAGAGCTACTACACCTTCTACACTCAACAACTTCATTATGAACAGCATTCTTTTGTTTCAATTTTGCTTTGTTCATTCATATTTTCAACCATACACACATGAAATATGGAAATCCTTCTTAAAGTTTCCAACCCAAATTCCCTTTTCTGGTCCCCAGGATTATACTCATTAAGAATTCCGTGCACAAAACATCAAGTACTCAGTAGATTCCTAATCAATCAATAAATAAATGTTTGCATAATAACAAAAATACCAGAGAAAAGATGTTTTTAAACCAATATTATCACCCCCTCCTCTCCACAACACATGCACACACACTCTTATACAATTAAAAGTTTCAAATGGTTCTCAAAACTTTGCAGACCCATATAACTGCTATGTAGCATCACATAGTTACTCAAGTTACTTCTTCTCTTCCTTGCCATTCTCCCTACCCAAAAACAAAACAAAAAATAAAATGTACTCCAGTCCTGTATATGCAAGTTTTATTCAAGGTAAAATACAGACAAAACAACAAATAAACACATATGAAGTACTATGAAAATTCAGTGTTATCATTTGTATTTGTTTATTTTTATCAACTCGCCAAAACTTGGAAGTCTATCTTGTTTTTTGTTTTGTTTTTTGTTTTTGACAAAGTTTTGCTCTTGTCGCCCAGGCTGGAGTGCAGTGGCCTGATCTCCGCTCACTGCAACCTCCTCCTCCTGGGTTCAAGCAATTCTCCTGCCTCAGCCTCCTGAGAAGCTGGGACTACAGGCATGCACCACCACAGCGGGCTAATTTTTGTATTTTTAGTAGAGATGGGGTTTCATCATGTTGGCCAGGTCCAGAACTCCTGACTTCAGGTGATCTACCGCCTCGGCCTCCCAAAGTGCTGGGATTACAGGCGTGAGCTACTATGCCCGCCCGGAAGTCTACCATTTTGAATGTTAACTTTTTCCATCCTGGACACAGGTCACCATGTCTGGGTAATTTTATTTTATACAAATGATAAACAATTTCTAATATTTTATGAGAAAATTGCATAAGAATATAGATATGTCTGAAATAAAATGTGAGTTTTAATCAGGAATTGTTTAGATCTACCAGAAGTTGAAGAAGGGAGTTTCAGGGAAAAGAAAAGGGTACTGGGCCGCCACGGTGGCTCCCACCTGTAATCCTAGCACTTTGAGATGCCGAGGCAGGTGGATCACTTGAGGTCAAGAGTTTGAGACCAGCCTGGCTAACATAGCGAAACCCCATTTCTACTAAAAATTCAAAAAATTAGCCAGGCGTGGTGGTGCACACCTGTAATCCCAGCTACTCAGGAGGCTGAGGCAGGAGAATTGCTTGAACCCTGGAGGCGGAGGTTGCAGTGGCCTAGATCGCACCATGACACTCCAGTTTAGGCAACAATAGGGCCACGCCGTCTCAAAAAAGAAAAAAGAAAAGAGCACTGACATTTATCGAGGGCCTAACATAACTTTTGAGCATACACGCAGTCTCATTTAGTATGACACTCCATTACAGTAGGTATTATTCTTAGTTTATTAGTTAGTCAAGCTCAGTCACTTGTCAAAGGTGCTACTAAGTGGCTGAGTCATTTTTGGGACCAAAGTTTTTCTTATACCAAATCATGCTTCTCATTTCAAGGAAGTGACACATCTAGAAAAAAGTAATATCTCTGATTTCTTATTAGTTAATTGAATTGGGAAGAAATTTCCACAGGCACTGACAGGAACTGAAATATTCCAAGTAATTAATTTTATTAATTTTTTATACATGATGTCATTTCCTATCCTCCTGTACCCTGAGAAATAAGCATTACTAGCCTACTCTGAAAATAAGAAAGTGATAATATAGAGTAATAGTCATTATAAGGAACAGCAAATTAAAACTCAGCTCTCTTTGGTTCATGATCTTAAAACCCAATACATACAATTTAGAAAAAAAAAAAAAATTGTTAATCTTATTTTTAAAGAAACAATGATTTATTTTCCAAGTGCCAGATTGCTTTTATAGGTAATATATATCAGACTTAGCCTAAAGAAAAAACTATGATTTATAAATTAGATACATGGAAAAAAATCAGCTTAACAATAAAATTGCTTCTATTAGGAAAGTAAGTAAAAGAAAACATGCAAAAAGCTGGATTTTAAGAGAAGTAAAATTCCTATCTCGATTTTGGTAGAAAATGAACTTGAAGTACATTTATCTACAGCTGTAGTAAAAATCCTCTGGAACACATATGCTGGCACATGTGTGCATGCATGGCATACATACAAATGCACTTGTGTTCACACCCCTAATATTTGAATTCTATTGTCTACAAAAAATATGTTACCATGTAATGGAGTTTTCTTTCATTAAATGCTACATATACGAGCTACTCCTTAATTGGCGAAATTCTAAGATGGCAAACGGATAACTGTGGCATTTTGTTATACTTGACCAGGCCTACAATTTTTACTAATATTCCATTATTAACATAGGTCATAATCAAAAGTGAGTAACAGTTAATATTGAAACTGATGTGTAAATAGTCTTTTCCTATGTCTTGGAAAGACAGCTTATGTTTATCTTCAAAGTGTGGAGGAGAGGATTTGCAAAATGTCATTATTGTACAAGTAATGCTAAGGCCAGAAAAGAGAAACAGAGAGAGAAATGAAGTCAAATAAAGAGATAGAAATTGGCAAATTTTCTTACCACTTTTTTTCTAGATGGGCATACATAGCAAGTTCTATTTATCATTGACATTTTAAAATAAACACACAAATAATTAAGAATGTTTGTTAGTAAGTCGTTCTTGTTCTTTTAAAAACTTTTAAAATAACACCTTGGAGAGATCAGGAACTGACATCAATAATGCATTAATAAAATTGGAAATTATAAAAATAGTAGCAATCTTCCACTAATAAAGCTGTAAGTAAAAGGTGGATGCTTTCCCAAAGTCATGTATTTCTATTCTTTTTATTGTAACCTATTTATTGCTGTCTTTCCTATTGAGATATTTTTGTTTCATTTATTTCACTTTCATTTCAACCAATATGTACTAAAACCCCGTTCAGAGTGTGCTGGATAATTGAAAGCCTCAAGAATTTTTTTTTTTTTTTTCTTTTCCTTAGGTAGAGTCTTGCTCTGTCACCCAGGCTAGAGTGCAGTGGTGCCATCTCGGCTCACTGCAACCTCTGTCTCCAGGGTTCAAGCAATTCTCTGCCTCAGCCTCCTGAGTAGCTGGGATTACAGGCCCCCATCACCACACCCAGCTAATTTTTGTATTTTTAGTAGAGACAGGGTTTCACCATATTGGCCTGGCTGGTCTTGAACTCCTGACCTCGTGATCCACCCGCTTCGGCCTCCCAAAGTGTTGGGATTACAGGTGCAAGTCACTGCGTCCAGTCAAGATGAAAATATTAATGTAAAATCACACTGCAATATAACGAATGCTAGAAAAGAAGTATAGTATGTGCAAAAGTCTGTAGGATCTAGCACGGCAAACTGTCACTCTGTTTCTTCAAGGAACAACAAATTTAGTAAATCTTTCTGCATTCTGATAAAGAGTATGGCATCCTGGCAGTGATATAAAAGACAAAAAAGGAAGATGAAAAGAGTGTAAAGAGAAAGGTGAATGATGACTCCTAAAGTTATATGAGGGCAAACAGAACAAAGGTAAAAAGAAATGGGGACAATTAAACTGACATAGACTCAAATCACTTTAGACTGCAAATACGTGCCTAAAAATACCAACACATACACACGCAGGCATGAGCTAAAATCTACACAGGCCTATGGTGAGACTTCCCTTGGGGAGTAGAATATCAAGGATTAGCAAAGGCAGAGTAGAAAGATAAATGAGTGTGTGTGTTCAGATTTCCTGGAATCTATACAGAGATCCCAATTTCCTTTCACATAAGTAGCGCCATTGATGCCAGTAAGAAACAAAGATTCCATTAAGGCTTATTATGTGATTTAATATCCTGGTGTGGAATTTTTCTGCCAAAATTGTTTTAATCATTTATTGTAAATGAAGTGGCAAGAAATAAGATATTTTTATTCCACATTTTATATCTCAGCTATACAGTCCAGAATTATCTTCAGCAAAAGAGTCCTATAAACCATAGTAAAGACCTCAGGACAATTAAAGATGACTTTGTTAACAAATACCAGTCTTTCTCCAGACTTGTACCTAAAATCTGGTAAACCACAATGTCATTTGAATTTTTTTTTTTTTTTAAGTTATAGCCATTATATGTTAAGAGGTTTTTAAAAAGCTGTATGGAATAAGACATTTTTATTTGGGGAAAAAAAAAGGCTTCATTTGGTCAACTTAATAATTCACAATTTCATATAAAAATTAGAGAAATAACTAAGTTTCTATAATGACATGATACCCCCCAAATATGTCAAATATGATCTTAAATAAGAAATTTTTAAAATGTACTCAAATGTAATACTTTAATGAAGCATTAGTCAAATAATTTACTTTGTATGATATATTCAAGATCACATTTGTAATTGTTAATGTCACTAAAAACAGTAATAGTTTTCTTGCTGTTGTTTTCTGGTTATAAAATTTTTCAGCACATGAATATATTATTAAAGAAGGTTCTAGCATAAATCGTATCTCAAAGTAGGCATCCCACTCCTGACAGTCTATTGTTTCTTCAATACTAAATACCAAATATGAGTTCATAATACCAGTGAACACACTCACAATATACATTTGATATGTCTTTGCCATCACCATCAGTATTACACAAAACAATCTGGAATCACATGTACTAAGTGTGAAGACTCTTTGAATTTGTGCCACTTCTATGGTGTAATACATGTTGAAGATATTTCTACTCCAGGCAGGCCTTCTGAGTCAGTATTTATTAGTGAATAAAATGGGAGTCAAAGGAGAGTAATCTTGTATTTATTCCTCTGGTAACTTAAAAGTCAACCTTTTAAAATAGGAAATGGAAAACACCAAGTAATATAAAATATAAGTCGAATTTTTAAAATCTAATTTTAAAAGCTAGAATTACATGCTATCATATAAAATGACACTCTGGAATAAAATGAAATATGAGTAGCACAACTATATGTAATGATTAACCTCAAGCTCTATGTCATTATATGGTAGTTTACTTGAAATGGTATTAAATAATTATTTATTAGTATTTTATATATCATTAATATCAGATATTGAAGACAAAATGTACTTTGCTTAAATTTGATTAAATCAAAGGTCAATAGATTTGCACATTCCTTTCCTACAATGTAGCCTAGCCAAAGAGAGATTATTTAACTGGGGTAAAGAGTGGTACATGTATTTTGTAAGAATTACTTAACAAATGCATCAGCTACAATTGTGTCATCAGTAATTCCTTATCCTTACCTTTCTGACCTCAGAATACCTAAACAAAGAACACAAATTCACAATGTACAGAATAGACTATGCACTTCTACTGACATAGCCTATGTTGCTCCTCTATGAGACAAACTTTTTCTAGTTCAACTCTGTTAACATCATACTGCACTTTAAATGTAAGTATATTTGTCAGTGAACGTATTTCTTTTTCATTTTGCCAGTGAATTAACAACAATATACAATTTGTCTCCCTTGATCTAAAATCACTCTTATTTGTCTTCATTTACAAAACAAATGGCTATCTAGTGTAGCTTCTGTAAATCCCAGCATTATCTTAAACCACATCTCAGGATCATGATCAACAAAATCTTTGAAAATCATGCTTATTGTGCACACTAAAACTTTGTTTTTGTCACTTACTACCTTTCATATAAAAGAGTTGTGACACTGAATTCACTTTCCACTGTCATCAGTACTCAATTTTATGATAGAAATTTAACCATTGAAGAAACAGATTTCCTAAATTTTATTAAAATAACAATAAGACAAACAAAAACCAGCTTCTTATGTTAATTGTTTATTAGCCAGGTTGTAACATCACATTTTTTGAGTGTACTGTAGCTTCTTATTCTAGGGGACACTAATTAGTTTTAAATGGTGTTAAATACCATCCCTGCAGTTGCAAGTGCTTCTCTGGGATTTTTTACTACAGAAAATAACTCCTGCAATTTAAAACCACTTTGTTTTCTTCAGTCACCGCTGATAGTGAAACAGTGACCTGCAGAAATCTTTAAGGTTTTCACCCCTCTCTCACTGCCATTAGTCTGCCTTCATTTTCTAACAGGTCTTTTCCTCTACTACCATCGCTCTTCCATAATTCCCATCCCTTAAATTGTAGCCAACAGAGAAATAGCATTAGGCTATTTAGGTTCTCCATTCCTCCACTCCCCCTTACAAAGCCTTGGCTACCCTTAAAGAAAATTCTCCAACAACGTGTCAATTTTATATTGGCCACAAAGACAACGTCTGTTGGTTGAGGAAAAGGAAAGAGGGACTGGAGCTTGGAGACTGGAGTTTCCTGTCCCTTTCCACAGACTGGGATCTTTGTGGCGATCAGAAAACATTTCCTGCATAACAAATCAATACACTCTCTGGTTGCAGGATTGGGAAGCAAGAACCAATATGTACCAGCAGTGTCCTTAAAGGAATGGAACACAACATCCATTAACCTTCCAAACAAGAAAAGTCATTTTCTCAAAATATGTCACGCTTTCTTGCATTATGACACATAATCACAACCTCAAATCCTCTGGTAGCTCCCCCACTGGGGATTGGGTGAAAACTATAAATCATTCCTGTACTTTCTTTTTCTTCCGCATTTCCGCTGCACTTCCTCCCCCTCCCTCCCCCCATCTAGCTCTGAGACGTTCCCTCTCTTCTGTGCATCAACCGGGGACCAAGAAGATAAAGGCAAAAATTCACTCTCAAGAGGCGCATGGGGTCCTAAAGGATTAGTATGTGTTTTCATTTCACCCCTCCACCCTGTCCTCAGGCGACTCCAGAGCCAGAAGACCTGGCGAGTTTGCGCTTCTAGTGACTTCCTTCTGACCCAGGAAAGAGCAAGCCTGCGAGATTTTTGCGCAAGCACCTCAAATAAAATTCCAGACCGGGGAGAAGGGGAGGTATACCCCTGCCTTCATGTGTCAGGAAGTCATTTGGTCCAAACAGGCAAGCTAATGAGTTTGCACCACCTTTTAGCCAAGATGCCCCAAAATCAAACCTGGAAATCGGTGGGGAGTGAGAGGAAAGGAGTCTGTGGGCATAGGAGAGAGGAAGTAAAGTGGACGTTTTGCTGGGCTGGAGCAGAAGAGAGATGTCTATAAATCCATTTCACAGGTGGAGCGTGTGTGTGTCACCTCAAGGGGCTGCAGCCTGAATAATGGCACCACTCTCCCTCCTCACCAATCTCTAGCGCAAGCTGGCTCTAGGTTTCTGTATCTTTCTCCTGAAAATTCCACCCGCACTTCCAGCGCATGCTGGTGAGCTATCCAGCCCTCACTGCCCTATCTCTAAAACCCTGAATCCTAAAACTAGCTCAAGAGACCTTCAGTGAATAGCACAAATCAAATGAATCCAAAAGTGACAATAAAGGAGAAAAAAATAAGCCTGTGTGTTGAAACAGCACGTTTTAACTCCATCTCCTAAAAGTGCTCCCCCGCTCGCCTTCCCCTCTCCTTTGGCCACTTACCTTCTTTGGGTGGTCGCTTGGCCTCCCTGGTAAGATTGCAGACTTGGGTGGTTTGCAGCTCCTGGGTCAGGCAGCCCTCTGTCTGCTCATTCAGGGGTAACACCACGTTATTTAACAAAACCAGCGACTGGTCGTCGATCCCCCACTCTCCCAAATGCTGAGGGCAGGTGCATTTTGTATACATGATCCCACATGATTCTGTTCTCCCATTTTCTGATTTTAAGCAGCTCTCCAACCAAGTGCATAATACATGGCAACCAAACTGGCTTGGGCTGACCTTGTTCAATACCAAAAACTCAAAAAAAGATTTCTGATCTTCTTCCCCTTTTTTCTGTAATCCTGGGAAATCAGTTGGAAATACTCGACGTATTTGAATAAAATTTTTATCATATTGTAGAAAAACGAAAGCATTCTTGGAATTGCAGAGTTGCATTATAGAATGATTCTTTCTTAAAAGATCCTTTATTTTTTCATGGGAAAAATGATCAAACTGATAAGCCAGGAGTGAAAAGTTAGAGCAGCTAAGGTCCTTTTTGGAAAATTTCAGGTAAATGCTATATTTGGTTGGATCTGGATTTTCCAGCGTCCAAGTGCAGTTTGTAAAGTTTTTGGGAAACATTTCACTTACAGAATACGATCCATAAATGACTCCCTTCACCAAAGTTGAACACCAGAAGTCTTGGGCAGCATTAAATCCAAACATAACCAGGAGATAGGTGGAAAATATATAAATCAGCAGGTTACGAACAGCCTTCATCCTATGTCATTTGGCCTGTAAAAATGGCAATGAAAGTAAAATGCAAGTAGGAGTCTACACGCATTGAGAAAATAAACTCCTTTCAATATTACAGCCAGCTGTTTTCAAGATTTCAGTAAAAAACCCTTTTTAAAAGAAGGACAGGTAATTTTTATTTTATAACACAGGAAAATTATCTGTTGCTGTGTGAACAGCGCCCTCATGTGGCCATTCACAGTGGTCAAATTCGCAACATTCCATTTAAAAATAACATTTAATAGATTATTAATAGGAATGCCCTAACTTATCTACCACGATATCCTCCACGTCCATTATCATTCTGTCGAATGAAAAGGGAAAACATGGAGTTTTAAAACGTCATAATGTAAACGCTAATTGTCGAAACAGTATTAATCAGTCTATAGTCTATACAACCTCTCTCTCTGTCCTCTGCCAGCAGTAAACACCATCATACAAAATCTAATCTGATAATCTGGGAACAGGCTGTCATCACATTATTTCTCTTCTCTTAAATGTGAAAAGTAATGATGATAAATTATGGTCACAATTTTAAAAGCACAAATGATAATTTATTACAGATGAAACATCATCTCCCAAATGCCCCACTTGCCTTTGCAGGGGCCACCATGTGAACTGCTCAGAAATTCCTTTGCAAAAACAGGGGCATTCATGTGGATTAATTAATTTTTAAAACATCATTTGAGAAAGGGCATAGATGGATAAACACATAGGGGAGACTTGTTGTTCAACATCACCATTGAAAACCAGGATTTAAGGCAGTCATTTCAATGTGACATGCCCTCTTGGGATACATAAAGTAGATCACTGTATTAGTATCTGTATCCAAAGGTGATGTCAGGAAAAAAAAAAAAAAAAAAAAAAATCCAAAACCATAGTAATTGAGCTGGTTTCAGTCTTTTAATTTTTGAAAAATTATCAATTGTAATTTAAGGCTTACACAAGGTAATAAAATACATTAGCATTTTTGCTCCTAGCAGATTCCAATTATTGAATTGCTCCCTTTCCAACAACAACTCCAAAGCTCCTCTTTTCTTTTCTTTTTTTTTTTTTTTAATTTCAACCCTGGCTTTGGATAATAAAGTAGTCCTTGATTATATTTACCTCTGTAAGTTGTTATCCAAAAATAACTTGAATATTTTTCAGCTTTAACCTTTAAGAAGTTATTTCTTAGAATAAATGACACTGCTTTTTGTTTGTTTGTTTAGCCTTTGAGCTGATAAAAGTGATGCCAAGTTAATTTTAAAAGTCTTTAGGCTGCAGTCTCTTCCACTGTTCTGTAAACAGAGACAGACATACAGACATATAGACAGTTAAAAGTGTTCATGCCTTTGCCTGGGTCTTCTCTGAACCAAAGGATAAAACCCTCTTCCTTCCCATTGCATAACACACACCAACGCATGCACACCAAATCCAGTGACCGAAGTCCCTGAAGACAGATCTGCGTTTTCTAGATTATAATTCAAATTCTATGTCTTGATATAGGCAAACACAGCCCCAACTCTAAATCTCTATATAGCAGCAGTTTAAAATAACATCAGAACTGCTGGGACCATCAAAACAGTGTTCTCTGTTTCAAGCAAATAGCTCAATGAATAATGCATTTTCTTCATGAGAAAATAAAGCCAATGAGCATTTAAAGGTTAAAAAAAAACACACACACACAAAAAAACAGAGAAAGTTGTAAGAAATTCTGGAAATAATTTCCTTTTTTTCTTTTTCTTTTTTTTTTTTTTTTCTTTTTTTTTGCTGTTGCACTTTGCAGGCAATGCAGGTCTGCGCAGTGTTCTTCAGGATAGAGTGTAGGCGTTGAGAGCCAATGTGACAATAAGTGTCTAAATTAGGAATTCCATCCATGAAAGGGGATTTCATTTTATAATCAGGAACTCAAAAAGAGGTCGTATGTCTTTTCCTAATGAAACTGGTACTTTTGCTTCCATTTATTTGACAGTGCATGTCTGCAATGCCGTGCTCATCAATGATCAGAAAGAGTGAGGAAATAGCACTTTAATGCCTGCTCAAGAGAGCACACTCAGTATAATGCTATTTTTCATCAGTCTGGAGTACAGAGTCTTGTTTTGTTCTAAATAATAAAAAATAAATCATTACCCTTATCCCCCTTTGGACTGCAGGGACCGTTCAAAAAGCTGTATTTCCCTCTTAAAGAAGAGGTGGGGGCAGGGGCAAAGGCTGGCCACGGAGGTGTCAAGGATGTTTTATTTATTTATTTATCTATCTATCTCTTGCTGAGAAGCAAACCAGCATTGAGTTTAGCTATTCTCACAACTGATTTTCTAGGTGACACTTTAGTTTAGTCGAACATAGACGGCGCCATCACTCCACAGATTTTTTCCCCCCAATAGAAGACCCACTGCCTTCTCTTAACTTCCTTTTAACCTAAAATTTCCCCCCCATAAAATTACCCCAATCACACAAAACTGCCAGATTTTCTAGGTCTCTCTGCTTATTCCTTCTGACCCTGCATATCTCTTGAAAACCAGACTTCTCTAACTTTTCAACTGCGGCGTTTAAGTAAATGCAGACAGTCGGATTTGCTCACAGCCTCCCCATCCGCCAGCAACAGCCTTTCCTTTCATTTTCCTCCCTTCTCAAACATTAAGCCCAAAGCTCCACGGTGGCGACCCCCGGCAGAGAAAAGGTGACCCCTGGACCCCCTTCCTTACCTTCCACTCCGAAAGCTCAGGGAGGCTCTTGCTCTAAGACACCAGCACAGGCACGCGTCCCAGCAACAGTGACGGAGAGACTCCCCTTCGGTCCCAATCACCGTTGCCCATTTTCCCCGGTTCAGCTTCCAAAATCAGGATTTATTTTAAAAAATGCATACATACGAAAAGCAAAAGGTGAGGGGTGGGAACGAAAGGGGGGTCGATGAGAGAGAGAGAAAAAAAAGCCACCAGGAGCCCAGAACCTTGCGCCGTATCCAACTGAATCCAACCTCCAATCCGAGGGGGGCTAAAGGGAGCAGAAGCCCCCCCAAGGGAGACTCTAAGGAACCCCCCAAAATGTAAGTGGCTTAAGAGCGAAGATTTGTTTCATAAAAGCTACCCCCAACAAACCGATTAGCCAAGAAGCAAAGAAAGCGCTGAGACGAGAAGTGACCGGCGGCGGCGGCGGCTGCTATGGCAGATTTGTTGGGGCGGTGGGTTTATTACGGGAGTACTCGTGGCCGGATCGGAAGGCTCAAGCTTATGCTCTTTCCTCTTTCCGCTTTCCTCCCTCCTCCCCCTGCAGGTACTGATGGACGGACGGCGACTAAGGAGAGGGGGGAAAAATCCTTGGCTGGTGATGTCGGAAAGCTGTTTGAATGCCCAGCGAGGAGGGAGGCGCAAGAGGGAGCGAGATAGTAAAGCTCTGTCTCGGGTGTGCGCGCCGGCGCGCGGTGCTCGCTCTCCCTTGAGCGCACGCGCTGGGGCTGCGCGTGTCCCGAGAGCGCGTCAGCGCAGGGACCTCCCGCGTGCTCGGGTGCGCGCGCGTCCCGGGTGCCGCGCGCCCCTCTCCTGCACAGCTGCGGTGCGCCCAGCCGCCCGCCAGAGGCTCGGCTCGCGCGGCGCGGCCACTGCGACTTCCTGGAGTTCTGCCTACCGGGTGCGCGGGCGGGTGTGTGAGAGAAGGCGAGGGGAGCCGCGGGGTGGGAGAGGAGGGAGTCCCGGCGGGAGGGTGGGGGAGAGGCTGGAGGGAGGGGGGCTTCACGGAGCTCCAGCCAGGGCCGCGGTGCGCCTGCACGTCACGGCTACTCAAACCCAAGCACGTCCCGAAAGCGGTATTTTCTGCGTCTGGGAGGTTTTTGCATCCTCAGTTCCCACCGCTGGGGCTGGCGGCGACCAACTGTAAGAGAAACTCACTGGGAGGCGAGGCAGGGGGGTGCGGAGGATGGGAAGGCGACTCTGAAGGGTGGGAAGTGAATGCTGGACTTGATCGTCTTTCTCTGTCTTTCAGCGCGGACCTGTCTCAGCCAGAGAGCTGTCATTTTAGCACCGGGATTCAGAATTGATCCAGTCCACAGCGGAGGGGGCACATCCCAGCTCCCGAGCTGCTGAGTGTCTCTGGCTGGAACAATAGTAGTTTTTCTCTGCGAGGCTGCAATTAACATCTTATTTGTTCTGGCTCCATACAGGCTTTGTCAGGATCGCGGTGCGGCGACCGAGGTTGGGCTCTTGCATTGCTTTCTGCTTGGCAATGGAATCGTGGTTTCGGGGTCTAAACTTTTGTTTCGTTTTGTAGTCTTAATGCATCTGATTCTTTTTCAAGTTTCCCTAGTAACAGGTTTGGGGACGGGTGGGAAGAAACAAGAAAAGGGGTGAAGAGAAACAACCAGATTATATAGAAAGGGAAAAGGGATAAGTTTCCCCACCTTTTAATCTATCTATCTGCCTATCTATTATCTATCAGTCATTTTGCCTCCTGGACAGTTGGCTGACCAAGTATCTGATAAACCAGCTTCAGATACACGCTACAAAAGGTCATTCGCCTCCTGATGATGTCTCTACTTGTAAACGCAGTTGGTGGTTTGCAAAACAAGTGCTAAAATAGTGCAATGATGTGGTGGGAGGAAACCATAATGGGCAATTCATATAAAGTGCTGGAATCTTCATAAGGGTGAGTTTCTCGAGCGGCAGGTGAAGTTGAATAAAGCAATTTTCCATCATTTGTTCCCCTCACTCTTGCATTTTTTTCCTTCGCTTGTTTCTCTCCCCTGGAGCGATTATGGATAGCCAAGAACACCATTTTAAAAGAGATTGATAGTGAAAACAGGAAGATGCTGATGGTCTTTTATCCACTGAAGTTGTTTGATATATTAAAATTGGTCCTTTACTTCTTAATACGTATTAACAGAGTGACCCTCTTCAAGGCTTTCCCTTCTTAAACGAGTGCCTGGGATAAACACTCTGTAAGGGAAACAGTTAATAATTCCGCAACAGGCTTTAACTATTTTCCCAGTAACAGATCACCGGCAAGAGAGCAGCCTGGGTGGCATTTTGGTTTTGTGTCATTTTGGTTCTTTACAATATTTTTATTCATTTAAGGAAATGTTAAAAGGAAATAATTAGGGTTTATATCCAGAACAAATTTTGAAACACCGTTTAAGCAAACATATTTTCTTTTAAAACAGCAACACAAAGGAGAAAAACGTTTTATTTCAACTTCCCTAGAGATCATAATTATGATTTTTGCAAAGCAATTTGGTCATTTCTGTGACTTTATCCAGAGGAAAAGAAAACCATGACAGATGTGGAATAAAAATGGAGAAAAAAATGCTTTGGATGGTTTATACATAAAAAGGAAATAATAGGAGGTTCAGTTATACTTCTATTTCGCACCTAGTGATTTCTCATATTATCTTGTAACACTGTGATTTTGATGTTTCTTAGAAATTCTTAAAGTCGTGACACAGTGGCATAAGAATAACAGCTGAAAGGGACAACTTAAAAGGCTTAATCCTAAATGGAAAGGATCACTTACTCCCAGGATCATTTATATTCAAGTAGAAGTCAGGGCAGGGTCAGAAAAGAAAGCCACCCTTAATAAAGCCCTTCACCCTTCACATTGTTTCTCATAACCTTCATAAATTGCAGGCTACTGAGCTGGCCTGATGATGATCCTGCTGAGATATATTTATAGCAGATGATTTGTGGATGATAACTACGCCAAGCAAGACACGGTCTCCATAACCCCAGGCTCGTCTGACTTCCTCAGGGGATTATAATCAAGAATCAGGAAAAGAGCCCTATATGGACAATCTGGTCTCTGGACACTAACAACAGCATAATCCAAAGACAAAGCAGAGGAACCACTTTGTTTCATGTCTGCAAGATGCTCCATATAGAAAGCATTGCTGACATGTTGACCCAACAGCAAAAAGAGAGCAGCAGTTCACACACCCTCAGCTCTCTGTCCTTTCCTTTCTATTGATGTTGGTCCACTTTTATGATTTAATACATATTAAATTCACCATTTCAAATTATAATGATCTGCTTTCATTGGTCTTTTTCGCGAGTCCAAATGTATGTCTATATTTATGTTTATATATATAAACACATAAACATGTTTATACATACCTATGTATATGTACGCACACATTTGCAAGTATGCATACACATACATGTGTGTATATATGTATTTGATATGTATGTATTTCAGTTGATACACATATATTTGCTTGGGAAGTTTCACTATATTGCTTTGTATTTCTCTTTTATAAAGTAATGCATTTCATTCCAAAACTACCAGATTAATTGTATAAATTGATTATTACATAAGTTTCCTTGATGATTTACAGAAGAACTATTGAGAGGTCAGTGTTAGCACATCAAAATATAGACTGCTATTGCATTTTAAATTGACCCAGATATTTAAAGTTAAAGCCTTTGAAATTTATCTCTCCTATTATTAATGCATTTTATTAAGATTACTTTGGAATGATGAGGTTTCTAAGTTTGATTTATTTCTGTTTTTCATCTTTGTGTCTGTATGTGCTAAGTTTAGTCCCTCCACTTTGAGAATAACCCTATAATCCAGGATCATTGCTTAAAATTCAGTATCATTTGCACAATTCTCATACTCAAATAAGAATGTTTCTAGAATATGTTTACTCAATTTTAAAAAGTGTTTTCTCTTTCCTTCTTTCTCTCGTAGTCTTTCTGATATTACCATATTACCACATTCTAAATTCTGTAACTTGTTATTTTCAGTAAGGCTTTAGAAGCGTGGATAGGCTTGTAGGTTATTTCTTGTTAAATATGCCTTAATTTTTAAATATTTAGTATTATTATTTAGTTTTTAGTATTTAGTATTTGGTATCTCCCATATATATATATACACATATATATACACTACACACACACACACACACACAAGGTTTTTGGAATGTTAATTAAATGATCAAAATATTATAAGATTACGTTGTTATGAGTACTTAACTTACCCTTAAAAGTAGCATATTTACTATAAACTGAAACAACTTCTTCTTCTTCTCTGTCTCCTCCTGATTATTATTATTTTTTGTTATTAAATAAGGAAGTCTCTCAGGAACCAAGCTGTATATCCTCTAGTCTCTATGAAAAAACAAATTGGTCATTTTCTACTTGGACATCCCAGAATAGAAAGTACATGGAAGTACTAAAAAATAAAGGGATACACTTGGGGTTAAGGGAGATGTCATAGAACAGCCATCCTGTGTTCAAGTGTAGTCCTATTCCATGCCAGGCAAAGTCAAGGTTAAGTTTAGTCCAAAAATCCCAGTTACATCAAGTTTCCATTTTTTATCATTCTTTCCCTATACAACGATACAAGTTAAAAAAAGTCGGTAAATACTGTTGGCCATCAATTTTCAAGGTTTCATTGGTGATATTAAGGAAATACTGTAAGTAGGTAACACAATGTCACATCTGTGCGCTGTAGAAGCATCCTGAAAAATATGGACTTTAAAAACTCAAAATATGTGTTTGCAATTGAACATACATTCACCCCCAAATTTGTCCTTTTTCAGCTAGTTATTTTTTTCGTATAAACTTACTATACTTACACCATTATCTTTAATATCTGAAATTTCAATTATACTAGAAATCAAGATTCTTCATTTTTACTCATGAACCTGACACTAAGTATATACCTCATTAAGGACAAGAAGCTATGAATTCTCTGGACTTCAGTTATCTCACAGAAAAGAGCTTGGTTGAATAATGTCTAAGGCTCTTCCTGACATATTCTAAATAACAGAAGGTGTCTCACAAGAAATGGAAGCAGTGAGAGAAAAATGCAATTAAATCCTAGACTAGAAAGAACCACAATTTTTCCACTCACAGGTTGGAAATGCCTCTCTATTCTATCATAATTTTGAAAACCTCCATAGTTTTACCAGTTTTGCCTTTCCCTGTTGCTATCATCTGCTGAGGTACAGACAGTCCTTTCCATTTTTGTTCCTCTCCCACTCTAATAATTTTTTTTTTCTTTGACAGAAGTCCCACTTTACCATTAATGATGACAATAACTAAAGCTGCCAGGAACAGCACATCTGCTGACCTTTATCAACACCAGGTATTGAAGTCTACGGACTACCTATTATTTCTGAACATTTCTTCATGTTTAGTCCTGTTTCTACCAATTCTGATCCACTTATCTCCACCATTTCTTTTCCTGGCAGATTCTCTCATTTTGCCTTTTGGATTTCCATGCTCTTTTATACCAGCAAACAAGAGGAAGAATATTCTCTATCCACTTCCTTGACTGAAGCCTGCTCTTTTATGAAGACATGGCATCTCTTCCAACCATGTCAAAAGAAGCAATTTATGTGTATGCTTCCATATCCTGATTCAATGGGTCAGGGGCAGAATCAGTATCCTTACTCTCCCCTTTGGTTTCAAATATTTGCTCCTCATTTCACTTTCATGCCCACCTTTCTGTAGAGATCAAGGCATCTGCCTTTGCAGCTTTACCTCTTCCTCCAGATTATATTTTCCATTCATGGAATCTTTTAGCTGCCGGCTCACAGTTTTCCTGTCCACCTGACTTCCATTCCTCTTCTCATGGCTTCCGCTCCCATGCAGATGTCTTATCCTGACACACTAGCTTCTCCATTCTATTTCTGTGTTTTTTGTTTGTTGTTTGTTCGTTTGTTTTTTCCTACTAGTTCAACAACATTTCCCTATAGTCTATAACTAAAAAGTCTAACCGGTGATTAAACCACTCCCAATATTTAACATTTAATGTTTCAGTGCTCTAATTACCACCTTCTACTTTTATAAACTCACCTCCTAAGTAACCACATGGAATCAAGGCTTTCACAAAATTAAGGTCTTTTTTTTATTATTATTATTGATTCCCACCAATTTCTACTCTTATCTTAATTTTCCTCCTTATACCCTGTGGTAAGCAGCCTCTCACATGGACCCTAATGATCCCTACTTCCTGGTATGTGTGTCCTTGTGTAATTGTCTCTCTCTTGAATGTGGGCTAGATTTAGAAATTTGCTTTTATCAAACAGAATATGGTAGTAGCAATGGGATTGTTAAGATATAAAATGAATGTGTTTTCCTTCTTGGGAGCTCCTTTACTCTTCCTTAGAGCATTTGTTTGCAATAAGCCAGGTGCCGTGTTATGATACAGTCCTAAATAGAGAAGTCCATGTGAGTTTGGCCTTCTGAGGCCTGTCAAAAGACACATGAGTGAGCTCAGAAGTAGAAGCTTCCTCATTCAAGTCTTGAGAGGACTGCAGTCCAGCCAACATCTTGGTTGCCCCTTCATGACAGGCTTGAGCCAGAATCAAGCAGCTAAGCTGCTTCTGGATTACTGACCTACAAACACTATAGATCAGGAATGTTTGTGGCTTCCAACTGCTAAATTTGGGGATAATTTGTTATGCAAATGTAGGTAACTAACGTATACCCCATGGATTCTACGCCCATTGTTATGATAATTTACTTACAACAATCTTCAACTATTTACTGCATTTTCCTGGCTGGATCACCATGTTTACTGGGATGGACAACTGCCCTTCCTGATCCAGGACCCACGCAGCAGAGTATTACTGAAGAAATTCACACCCTCAGGCAGTTAGATGTCCCTGTAAAGTTAGAGTCACCAGGTTCTTATGACCTCACCACACAGACTGTTACTTATAAGCTCCCTCTCTTATTACACCTATGAATATTTTGCAACTTTTCTTTGATCATTAGAAAGCTTCTCCTCAACTCTTGAATGATAAGTGATAACCTTTTTTCATTCTTTATTTATAAAACAGATGTGATTAGATGGAAAATACCTTACATTCATTAAACTGACTGTACCTTCCCCCATTTTCTCCTGTCTTCTTATCTCCAGGAAGATACTGCCCTTATCTAAGAAGTCATCCCCTCCACAGGTAACTTGGATCTTACTTCTACTGGCTCTCACACCAATAAACTCTCTCCCTCTCCTGGACCACTTTCATCATCATACATATTTTATAGCAATACTACCCGTCTAAAAACTTCTGATCAACAACCTGTTTCTTAGATCCCCTTCATAACGAATCTTTTTTAAAAAAGCAATCACATTCACTTCACTTCCTCACTTCCCTCTCATTTCTCAACTCAATCCATTCTGGCTTCCACCCCCACAATTCCACTGAAAAAATTCTTGTCAAAAATCACTAAAGACCTTCATGTTGCCAAGTTAAAGGGATAAATGTTTTTCTCATCTTACTCCAACTTTCAGCAGCATTTTAAATGCAATGCCCTCCTTTTGGAAATGACTTCTATTTTGGTTTCTGTTTTATCATACTCTCCCAGATGTACTTTTATGTCACTGATCACTGTGAAGACACTGAGACGCTTCTCAGTGTCTTTTGCTTGTTCTTCTTCCATGTTAACTTGAAATGCTGACTACTGTAGTGATAAGTGTTGGATGTACTTCCCTTATTTCTCTACCACCTCCCCTTTGGTGATCAAATCCAATCCCTAATATTGAATATCACCATAAGTATGTATATGTACATACATGCATACACACATATGAATAGACACCCCATGTATATTCCTTTAACAAGGATATTTCCTTTGAGCTCTAGATTTTTAAATAATCAACTGCCGTGATTTATATCTCTACTAAATATGCCTCACAGTCATCTCAGATTTGGGATAATTAAAGGAAACTTCCTGATTACTCCAGAGAAATGTGCCCTTCCCTCAGTCTTTCTGTTTCAGGAAATGACATCCCTATCTACCTAGTTATTCAATTGGCAAACATGGGAATGATACCTGCTGCTCATTTTCTATCACTCTACATCTAATCCCTTGACAAATATTGCCTGTTCCACTTTGTGTAAGTTTCCTAGGGCTGCCGTAATAAAATTCCACAATGTGGATGGTTGAAGCAACAGAAATTTATTTTTTTCACAGTTTTGGAGGCTAGATGTCTAAAATCAAAGTCCCTATTGGATTGGTTCCTCTGGGGCCCCTTTCTCTGGCTTGCATATGGCTGCAGTCTTGCTGCCTCTTCAAATGGGGTTCGGGGTGTGCAGAGATGGGCACAATTCAGCTCATGATATAACTTCAATACACAGATCTCAAATCTAACCAGTTCTTTCTTTTTTCACTGTTATACTTTGTGTGTGTGTGTGAAGTATGTAGTTTCTGCTTAGTCTCTTCCACCTGACATTCAATATTCTTTGTTAATCTATCTCTAATAAGTTATACTTCAAAAAATGGATCCCTTTAAAATCAAATGGAAAAACATTTTAATTCCAGGTACTTCTCACATATCACAAATAATAAAATCCAAACTTTTAATCGCGACCAACAGTGCCCTACCTCATCTGATTCTTGCTCCTCTCTCTAACTTCATCTTGTGCCACACTTCTGCTTACATATAATGCCCAAGCTACATTCACCTTTTTCTAAGTCACGAGGACACTACATTTTTATCTCCTTACAATCTTCCAATGTCAGGATCATTCTACTGGGAATAAACTTCCCTTTTTCTACTGCTAGGAGAAACTTTATAGGCCTGACCTGTCCACTTCTCATACCTCAGATTTCATCTTGAAAATTCCCTTTTCAAAGTTTTTGAATTTTTTTTTTTTTAACCACCCAATCTATGGTGTTCTCTCCTTGTGTTCTCTTTCAAGGTACTTATCTTTTTTTTCTTTCTTTCTTTTTTTTTTTTTTTTTGTACTCAGGTATATATTTTTTTCCTTTTTTAAAATTATACTTTAAGTTCTGGGATACATGTACAGAACATGCAGGTTTGTTACATAGATATACACGTGTGCATGTTCTCACTCATAAGTGGGAGTTGAACAATGAGAACACATGGACACAGGGATGGTAACGTCACACACCGGGGCCTGTCTGTTTTATACTAGTTACCAATTTTTATTTAGTTGGTCTTCATCCTTTTGCTTTTTATTAGTGTGTTAGCTCCATCATTACAAACTCCTGCCTAAAGTAGTGCAAGACACATGGTGAACACTTCCTAGGTCTTTAGTGAATACATGGTTTGAACAACATGATGAATCTTATATGTGGGTATTAGTTGTGTTCATTGGAGAAATATCTATTCCAACAGCTCACATATTCCTGCATGATAACTCAGCTAGAGTTCTCTCTTCCCTGGACCAAATTCCTGATTTCCTGAGAAATTTCCCAGGTGACATGGTCTCCAGACTTTTCATCCTTATGACTGTTTTCAATTGAACTTACCTAGTTTGTCACAGTTCTTTGATGCCACAATTAAAATACTCTAGATTTCAGCTGCTCAGCATGGTTGCAATACTTTTATTTGTTCAATCCAGAGAAATAAACAGGGAGCATCTACTTAGCCAGACTATGAGTTTACAATGATGAATGTCTCATATGAGGAGAATAAGTCTTTCAAATCCCTGAAATCAATTGATCATTTATGTATTTAACACATAATTAATAAGCACATACATCATATAAGACATGTTGTAAGGTGTCTGGGAAACTGAAATGACAACACAGAGTCCCTGCCCTTGTGATGATTGCCTTGTATTTGTAGTGATAGCCAATGAACAGTTAGCCACCAGATAATTATAAATGGCAAGTGTGTCAAATGTCTCGGAGAAGAGACAAATGAAGTTGCGAGAGGTGTGGAGTCTGTTTGTGGGAACGGACAGGATGACCTAGTATGGAAGGGCAGAGAACGTTTACCTGAATACGTAACAGTTGACCAGCAATTCGAAGGACACTAAGGAAATTTAATCATTCCCATCAAAGGGAATAGAGTGTACAAAAAATGTGAGGCAGAAGGAAGTAGAACACATTCTAGATAAAGAAAGTTAAGGTGAGGGAATAAAAAGGACAAAGAGGTCAGTGGCAATTTGTAATATTTCTGATAAAGTGTTTGCTAAGTATTAGGATAAAAATCAGTGAATCTTGGCTGGACACTGTGGCTCATGCCTGTAATCCTAGCACTTTGGGAGGCTGAGGCAGATGGATCACCTGACGCCAGGAGTTCGAGACCAGCCTGGCCAACATGGTGAAAACCCGTCTCTACCGAAAATACAAAACATTAGCTGGACTTGGTGGCAGGCGCCTGTAATCCCAGCTACTCAGGAGACTGAGTCAGGACAATCGCTTGAACCCTGGAAGAGGAGGTTGCAGTGAGCTGAGATCACGTCATTTTACTCCAGCCTGGGCAACAAGAGCAAAACTATGTCTCAGAAAAAAAAAAAATAATCATCAGTGAATCTTTATAATAATAATAATAGGATTGAAGGATTGTAAACAGAGACTAACTCAGATTTACATTTTTTAACAACTCATTTCATTTCAGTCGGAGAAGTGATTTGAGAGAGGTAAGAGAGAATGTGAAGATTCAAGTCAGGAAACCGTTACAAAAGTGAAAATGGTGGCATCAGTAGGGATGAAGAAGAGAAGTGTCCAAGAGACCTTTGGAGGCAAAATTAATAGAATGTGTCAATGGTTAGGTATAAGGAGAATGACTGGATCTGGATAAGAGTCTCTGTTAGTGAATCGGCTGTATGCTCTGCTGGTTCATATTCAAGTGACAGTTAGTTAAAATAAGTTAATCTAAATATTTATATTTAGAATTAAATATTTATTTATTGATACAATTGAATTTGTGATCTTAAGTGTGTGTGTGTGCGTGTGTGCGTGTTTGAGAGAGAGCGTGCAAGACAGAGAAAGGGAGGGACACACAGACACACAAAACATGGTGACATAAAATAACAATTTATTTGTCTCATAAATATGCAATCTGGGGAGGCCTTTGCTGTTGGAATAGCTTGTCTTTTGACACTGTCTTTCAGGGTCAGCCTGAATAAACCGGGTGTGAAGGATCCTTGTCCAAGATAGCTCCACCTGTGACTAGCATTTGGAGCTAGTTATTGGCTGGGGCTCAGTAGGAGCCGTAACACAGGGGATGTAGTACATCTTTACACAGACCATTCTATAGGGCTGCTTGCTCTTCCACACAGCGTTGCAGCTGTCTTTCATAAGTCAGTGCTCGAAAATACAGGAAAAGAAATCTGTCAGTGTCTTAAGACCTAGGTCTGTAAATTGGTACAGATTCATATCTGACATTATTCTTAGTAAAACAGTCACTAAGCTTGTTCAGGTTCAACGTGCTGGTGGAGGGGGCTGGACTGGGTAGGGAGAAGCTGAAAATTCTCTAGTTCTTAATGTAGTCACCATTCTCAATGAAAGGAATATTAAAGAATGTGTGATATGTGGTGTACACTCTGTTCATTGACATCTTCTTTCTGGATTCTATCATTCAATATGTTAGGTATTATTCCATAATCAATGACATCTGCATATCTGAAGTGATTTCCAAGTCAGTGGCCACTGTTTCAACATAGTGTCAGTGACATACAACTAGAAACATTTCTCCATTATAATGCAAACTTCTGGAGGGCAGGGATATTATCTTATCCAATAATATCAGCCTTTGGACAACACTGGATAAATATTGTTTTTCTAGCTCACTAATTGAGATCCTTTTAGTTATAGAATGCTATTTAACCAAACAGTCCATATTTATCCTTCCTTTCTTCAGGAACATGAGAGATTATTTCAAACACCTTGTAAGAAGAAGCATATGTACTATGCTTACAACACTCTCGTCTGTGACATCCCTAGCAGTAGTTGTTAGATTAATAGTATTTTTTCTTAGTATAGCCAGGTTGGTCTCTGTTTATCCCCATTTTGTTTTCTATAAATTCACATACCACCTATTCTGTAACATATTCCATAATTTTTACACAGACCACTATTAAATTTAAATAGTTTATTAAATTTAATAAACCATGATTTCTAGAATTGAGCCCTTTTTCCCTTTTAAAATAAAGCCAGTATTTATCACCTACTACTATTTGTTTCCTGTGCCCACCTATTTTCCAAGAATTTTCAAAGGGAGTTGGAAATACTTTAATAAGAACACTTATACTTTCTTTAAGTATACCATGATGTAATTTTTCTAGACCAGGACATTTGAAAAAATGATAACATACCTAAGGATTGTTTCATTTTCTTGATTTCTTGGGTATCATTTTACTTTTAAACATTGTTGGTCCATGCTTTCAAAGTGAAAAATAATTCTTTTTTGATTGAAGATGGAATCAAAGTAGGAACTGAGTTATGGTTCCTCCTGTCTTCTTATATCATTACACATTCTGTGCCATGAAGGCAGAACTTTTTCACATTTCCTGTTATTTTTACACATTTGAAATTTTTTACTTGTTTTATCCTTCTTTATGTGGGCTTCTTTCTCTCGTTCTAATATCCTTAATTTTTTTAAAGAAAAACTCTTAGAATAAGGTTTTCTACTGATACAAATGATTGACTTGTATTATTTTCATCATAATTAACAAGATTTTTATATATATATCTAAAATCCATTTTCAGCAATTTATTTTCTTTCAATATTAAAACAAAATTTCTGGAACTTTTTTTTTTTTTTTTTTTTGAGACAGAGTCTCACTCTGCGGGCCAGGTTGGAGTTCAGTGGCGCGATCTCGGCTCACTGCAACCTCTGCCTCCCGCGTTCAAGCAATTCTCTGCCTCAGTTTCCCGAGTAGCTGGAATTATGTGCGCCCGCCACCATACCTGGCTAATTTTTGTATTTTTAGTAGAGACGGGGTTTCACCATCTTGGCCAGGCTAGTCTTGAACTCCTGACCTTGTGATCCACCCGCCTTGGTCTTCCAAAGTGCTGGGAATACAAGCATGAGCCACCACACCTGGCCTAAGATAAAATTTTTGATCAAAAATTTCAAGACTTTTTGGGGGAAATTTGTTTACCAAAGTCCTTTTTATATATGCTGAATGTTTAATACTATGGAGAAATTGACAGTCTCAGTTATAGAGAAGACAATTTTTATAGTAGATTTTTCTTTGATTTTACTATTGAAGATTAAATCTCAAGCAGATTCACCATTTCTGTATTAACACTGTCTTTCTATGATCTTAATTGCTTTTACTAAGGGGAAAATTGGTAAATAGCCTCTCAAAAAGTTCTGTATTTTAAAGCCATCTGACCTACTTAATTGGCTCTTTCAATGTCAACATCTGAAATAATTTCTTTACATCCTAAAGCCTATTAAGTATTATTGCAAAGTTGATGCTGCCTGGATTGCAGGCACAACACTCAGGTGACATCTTAATCCTTAGGACATTAACTATAAAGCAATTTATCAGTGACTTAAAAAGAAAAACAAATTGGTGATTTGATATCAATTATCTGAATGCATCTTCACATCTTTGTTATAGGAAAGGGAAAGAGATTCAACATGCATTTTATTAATCCTTTTCCCTTTGTGCCTCTCTTGAATCAAACTGAATTAGAAATAATAAAACCTTCACTTTAATCTGTCATTAAGATAAGAAAATGCAGATCCAGATCAGTTTATTCAGTTTCCCCATAGGCTACGAATGAAGTATCCTCATTGAACAAATGCTACCTTCTGAATAACTGGAGGCATAAAACAGGAAGAATTTCATGTTTCACACACGTAACTGTATTTTAATTTAACTCAGAATTTCATTTTCCATGCCGTCCTCATTTTAGGGCCCTTGGTAACAACAAAATATATACCAAGCCAATTTTTTCAAAACTAACTTATAAATTAGGAAAAATATTCTAAATTAAGCCCAAATATTGGCAATGAAGAATCATTCCATTTATCCACTCTCCATTATTCTACAGCAACAATTTACTCCTGTGTTCCTTAGACTTGTTCCATCATCAGTGTAAATTGGTGTGTTTACTAAAATATGCACACCCTGAGTTCCTTCCACAAGGATTCTGATTCTTTAGGCTTTTTAGGCTTATATTTTTAACTATAACCACATGTGAGTCCTGTGATCAGACAAGTTTGGGAAATGATACGCTTTCAGGTCCTGGGTTTCTAGATAAGGAAACTAAGACACAGTCACCAAGAGTGAACAGCTCAGGATTATTCAGCAAGGTAAAGACTAAGTTGAAACGAGAATCCAGGTTTTGATGGTCTGTTCCTTTTTCACATTTTCAAAACCATTTATATTTTGATATATTTTTCTTTAAATTCCTAAGTGAGATAATTATTTATTTTTTTCTGTGGAGTACATTTTTTAATCATTATATTAGATTAGTTGAACAAATTTATGCTGTATTATCTTTTCTTATTTGTTAGGATATAAGCATTCTTTCCTGGGACTTGCATTAGAACTGCTTATAGGAGGCACCCTTCAACTGATGTGAAGCCACTCTGGTTACCTTGTCTTATCTTGGCCCAGATAGAGAGTTGATCAAACATCTTATAACCACTGAGAGTGTTGATGAGTACAATTGAATACTCAAGGAGGCAATCTAATTCCTTTGACGTTAATTAATTAAAATTATAAATGGACTTCATGGAAGTGAAAGAGAGCTATTCATAGAACTAATAAAATGTTATTAATGCATCCATTTAAGAAGAATATTTGTTACACCTTTGTTCCAGCAGCACATATGCCATATGTGAAATCTCAAAGGAGATTATCATGGCCCACAGTGCAAAGATAACCAAAACACAGTGGTGAAGCAGTATCGCTTTTGAGACAGACCAAAGTTTGAATTCTGACCCAGTCTCCTAATGACTTTGTAGACTTGGACAAATCATTTTACACCAAATTTTAGTATTTTTTTAATTATTAAGATAATACTGCTTATTTTATATTATTTATATAAAGATTAAGAATGACATAGGAAATGCCAAATACAGTGGCAGAAGTCAAAGAAACTTTAAGAAGTGGTAACTATTAGTGCTGCTGACAAGCATGTTGTATGACTCTGACTTAAACACAGAGGAAGTAAAGATAAACACAAAAGGCTCCTGTTCTCAAGGCAAAGAAACGTTTTGATCTGAAATATTGGAGATAGCACTGAGCAGAGTGAAGGAAAATGGTTCTATATTTCACATTGTAACAATGGTCTACTTACATTTTATTTAGCCTAGAGACTACTTGCCTTATCAAATATATCAAGCACTCAGCAAAGTTAAAAAGAGCATATATATATACACATGTACATTTCTATGCTATAGTTTACCAATTAAAATATAATTATTTAAGCTTATCTGCCTCTATGTATTTTTTAATGCAAAGCAAAATAAAATCTAGATATAGAGAAATATTTGCATTAAGCAGTTGTCTTGAGGTACTAACTTTTATAAGAACTTTTTGGAACTTACAGATAACCAGTCAGATAACCAGGAGTCTGACTGGTTATCTGTAAGTTCTGAACATGTTTAAATTCATTTCAAAGATATTATGTAAATGATAGGGTTGATTTATGTTTCTACAAGTAGTATTTAAAACACAAATCTGTCCTTATTTCTGAATATAATGCCTGGTTATAAGTGACATATAAAACCAGCTTTCAGATATATCCCTAATTATGCTGAAGAATTTTATTTAATAAAACTTGGGTAATGAAAAATTAGCCCATAATTCAGGAAAATGTTAGAATTTTAAACTCAAAATTTGATTTCTTTCTGGGAAAATAGAAATAATAAACTCAAAATATCTATTACATATCAAAGTACTCACACAAAAAAGAAAATAGTACTGGAATCTGTAAGGCTACTTTTCATCCTTGATTATTTAATAGTAATCACCTTAATTCTCAAGAGTGGCAAAATAATGGGGTCAAGATGTGTTAACTATAACTTTCATGTTTATTTTAATCTACATGATTAAAAGTTTGCTGAAAGAAGCATTGAATGTAAAGTTTTATTCTGAGGTGGACATTTCTAGCTAATGTCAAGCTACTTTTAACCTTCTGAAAAACACTTACAGCTTATGACTTTGGCAGTATAATTGAGTGCTTCTGCAGTAAGTCTCAAGTAATTGGAAAATTAAATTTCTGTCATGTGCTTACAGTAAAGAGCAGATTGTAATAATCATTAAAAACTTAGATCATAAAAATTAAAATTTAAGGTTAAACTCTATAGCTGTTACTATGTACTGAAGTTTCAAAATGTGTTAAGTGGTGTTCTAGGATCATTACTATGTGTTACTAAACTGCAATATTCTTTCTAAGCAATTATTATGTGTACGAGTTAATTTGTTACAACAACCAGTATTTTCATTTCCTAAAAATTGTTGAGTCTGTCAATTACTTTAATGCAAAAAGAAAACAGGACTGGAAACTTTGGGAGAGAATATTATACATGTTGTGGGACAAATTCATTTTACTCTTCTGAGTCTCCACAAATAATCACTATGTAGCAAAGACATCAAATTCTCATATCTATGCCCATGGAGTTCATAAAATATTGTGAAATTCCGTTAGAATTCAATAGAAGTTTTAGAATCAGATCAGTTCTCCTGTTAGGTAAAGAAAATTGATGTTGACACCTGAACAGCATATAAGATCTAGAATAATATATCAAAAGAGGTTTATTTCCAATTTGTATATTTTCCTCGTGTCTGTTGGAATGTGGAATGGAACCAGATTCTAGGTTTAACAAACCTAAATTTTGATCAAATTCCTATATCATCCATTTGACAACTTTGACACTTTAATTTATTCTTTCTTTTTAACACAAGCATTTCATTTCTATCTTTTCTCAATGTCTACAATTAGAAATTTATATCAGAGATGAAATTATTGGGTAAGATTAAAATAGCATTCAATACTAGAGAATGAGAAATAAATATTTAAATGAAATCTCTAGTAATGACAATGAGAATTTACCACCTAGTTAAGGTAATCTGGTAAGTAAATTAGCTGGAATCTTGTTACTCTAGTCCTATGAATTAAATAGATTGATGATGATGATGATGATGATGAATATGAAGATAGATAGATAGATATCATATGATATTAATAGGAGTCTTCTGTATCTCCTGAGATCTTAGCAAGAATGCTTAAAATAACCCTATTTCATACTTGTGGAAATTACAAACCCCTCAACACAAAATTTGACATTGCACATTAGACATTCATGCTCCTAAAATTTTCTTTAATTATAGCCCTTTTCCTTTTCCGTATTCTTTTCTCTAATTTCTTCTCATTTTCTGCAGGAAAAATGACCAAAAATTTTATTTCATCTTCTCTTGTAATCCTTGTACCTCTACCATCAAATCATACTTCCAAGCAACCCACTAATGCATTTTTCCAAAGATATTTATTTCCTCCCTTAGAAATGTTATGGTGCCAGCCATAATTAATTTAAATATTATATAACTAAATCAATATCAACATTGATATTGATATTGCTGATTATATTTTGCATATCATCTTGGCTAAGAGGGTCAATTCTGAAATCAGAATCCTGGGTTTAATTTGTAGTATTAGCACTTACCCATTTAAGGTTTTTAACTTTTATTGAAACTTGATTTCTTCAACAGTAAGATATAGTGGGATCAACAGTCCTCACATTGGATAATTGTTGTGGAATCAATCGTAAGGAGTATAAGTACTGATTACCATCCCAATCATAGTCAGTTTCCTTAAATATACAATGGAAATAATAATAGCACCTACTTCCTAAACTTATTACGATGTATAAGTGAAAAAACACGCAACTAAAATGCTAACATAATTCATGGTTCACATTAGTGAGTAATATATTTTATGCTACTACAATTAGCAATAAATGGCAGTAACATCATTTTTCTATACACAGTATTTCTTTAATATATCTAGCAATTAATTATAGCAAATAATTATTTATATTATTTTAATAATATGTTTATAAATAATATTAAACCAGATAGTTTATTATTAACCACCCTAGAAACAAGTGTTTCTACTGGGTCCACATGTTCAAACTCAAGCATTAGCATTTATTTAATAGATAAATTAAAAATATCTAGTAAGAAACACATGCTCTCCATTTCATGATTTTAGATGTCCAAACCATTATTTAGTATTAAATTTCACATAAAAATAATTTGTAATCCTTGTTACTCAGGCATCTAAATGTTTGTAATAGGAGGACAGTTTTCTGGGGATAGTCTTCATAGATTACTGTTTCTTATACAATTGGACCCCTAAACAATGTGTAGGTTAGAGGCACTGACACAAGAGCAGTGAAAAATCCATATATTACTTTTGATACCCCAAATCTTAACTACTAATATAACCTACTGTTGACTAGAATCTTTACAGATAACATGAACACTTGCTTAACTAGTATTTACATATATTTTATGCATTAATGACATACATTTTTCTTACTGTTTTTGATATTTCTAGACTGCATAGTTCATCTGAGTTTTTTTCAAATTGTCACAAATCTCCAAAAATTCTTTCAATATATGTATTGAAAAAACGTCTACATATAAATGGATCCGCACAGTTCAAACCCATGTTGTTCAAAGGCCAACTGCATATTTATACTGTGTGTATTTTGACAAGGCTAATACAAGGAGCAGTTAGACAAGGAAATCATATTAATTATGGTATTAAACTGAATCAAAATAATTAACTTAGAAAACTATAGGTGGTTTTCTACGTATTATATAGAAAAATTAAGGCATATCTAGCATCTGTTAAAGAAATTTTTATCAGAAAGAGAGAATAACTTAAATGGTTTAAAAGCCATTTCTAAAACTAAATACTTTGGCTATGTTCATACTCATCTCCTTAGTTCAGCTCTTGAAGCAGTGACCTGGAAATTATTCCTAAAGGTCTTTGCTTATTAAAATGATTTGCTATTGTAGCAGTAACACAATCCCACTGTAGATAGCATCTGAAAGAATCAGTGCAATCCTCTACATCTTGCCTCCAAGTCTAGGGTTTTTCATTTTTTTTTAATACATCGCTCTATTCTCCTGGCTAAGTTCATATCCTCTTGGTTTAAAGCCAATTTTTAATTGAATTCAGTTAGTTTAATTGCTCCTCAGAGATGTCCATAAAATGTGCTCTCCCAGATTTTCTAGCAGAAATGCCATTGTCTCTGCTCAGCATTCCCAAGCAGACAGCAAAACTGCCATCAAGCTCCGTCTTGCTCAACAATGACTCTTTAATGTGGTCATCTCGTGTGCTTTGTATTTCAATTATAATTTAGAATGAATCAAAATCTATTTAAATGGATAACATCATCTCTTAGTACTCGATGGAAATTCATTTCAGAACATTCTATCTCCTTAAGGTAGCACAGCAAAAAAGTGTGTCATCCCTTACATCATTAATTTTATGTCATCGATTTTATTTCCCTTATAATTTAATCCTACATTTTTATTGATTTTCATTAACCAAATAAAATACAGTGATGTGTTTGTGTCATATACTCTTCATAACTGAAGCATCAAAGTTTTACTCAAAGATAGATTTAGAAGTCCAGATTTCTGTATTCTATATTATAGAACAGATTTTAGAATCAGGGATCTTATGAAAGCAAGTCAAGTTATTTTCTACAGTATTGAAACATAATATTGTTTCAACATAAAAATGTCTCATGGAATGAAGTCTAAGGTTGCAACATCATTTATACTAATGAACATCATTAGTAAACATCACAGTTTATGGTTTATGAAGTAGTCCTTTCACATGGATTTGATCACTTATATCATCTCTGTGAAAAACAAACAAACAAACAAACAAGAACAGCATTATTATTCCCAGTTTATAGAACAGGAATTGGCAAACTTGGGCCAAATCTGACCAGCAACATGTTTGTGTAAATAACTGTAGCAGATCACAGCCATGCCCAGTCACTTATATGTTATTGATGGCTGTTTTGGAGCTACAAAACCGGAGTTAAGTAGTTGTGACAGAAGCTATAGTGTCCACAAAGCCTAACATGGAATACTTTGGAGGCAGAGTAGGCTGGAAACTAGCACACTGAATCCAACAGTGTTGGGAATCTGAAGCCTAATTTCATCACCAAGCAAGTGTTCCACATATGCCTGAGTTATTCTGTCTTGTAGCCAAACGTCTGAGATGGACATGATAGCGACAGCACATAGAGATTTTACTTTCTTTTCCTTCTCTCCTGACAACTTAGGTTTATTTGGCCCCTCAGATAGCAAATTCCGTTAGGTATATTTTCATTGTAATCTGAAGAAAATCCATTATTCCTGTTCCTGCTGACAAGTCATTTAGACTGATTTGCAAAATATATCATAATAAAGTATTTTATAAGAGAATTTGAAATAGCATTTAGTTTTGATGAAGGTGATCCAGGTCATTCATCTTTTTCTGTTACTACACTCCATTCACTAGTTTTTGTCCACATTCTAATTCTTGTAAACACTGACTCTACATTATTTAATATTTTCATAAGTGTATAATTTAATGCTATAAAAATGTATCCTATTTATAAATCCTCTTGAAAATATAAAATGAAAATGCATTTTTTATTGTTTAGAGATGATTGGAAGACATACAAAATTTTAAATGTTTTAAATTGTTTTATTTTACTAGATAATTAAAAATTCCAAATACAGTGTTTTAATAGGGAAGAATACATGTATTTTTGGAAAAGAGCCACTTTAGCATGGGATCTATGAATAGGCTCCAAATAGATTGAAATCTAACTTAGAATTCCATTCCCTTTATTATACCCTATACTTCATCCACTGATTTGATAATATTTGTTTAGCACCCATTATATTCCAAGTTTTATTTTAGGTCCTGTGACACAGCAATAAACAGAATATAAAAGTTCTCAGATCTCTAGGTGCTTATGTCATGTGCTAAGTGCTATGATTATGAATATACTCATGTGAGGAGTAGAGAGTGATGGAGAAGCTGGGGTCAGCTGTTTTTTACAAGTGGTCAAGAAAGTCCTCTGTGGTCTTTGAGAAGGAACCCAAAGTAGTGAGCGCAGGACAGTTTCTGTGTGACCTTGGCTGACCCGGCTCCCCACTCTCTTTCTTCCTTGAAGTTGGCAGAATAACTGTAGAATACGCTGTGAATGCAACATCCTGAGATAAGAGGAAGTGGCTGCAAGAGCCCAAGTTCTGTTCTTGTCCCCTCAGAACAATTTAGCCCAATGCATAAGGTACTCTGGGGTGTAAAACCCAGTGAGGAATGTTTTCGGGGTCCCTCACTTGCAGCACAATGTGAGACGCATGCAGAAAAGACTCCATTTGCCCTAGACAGCCTTCCTGAACAGCTGGCCATTAGTCTTAGGCTTCTACTGTCCCCTGCTACTTCTCTGTGAGTGAGAAGTTGCTTCACTTAACTTGTTTGTATGAGTGCCCTGTTTCACTGAACTCACACAAATGGATTAAAACCAGTCCATGGTATTGGTGAGGAGTTTACAGTCCTCCTCTGGAATTGACACTGGGGCACAGTGAACCTGCTTCACCATGAAGAATTGAGTCAGTCTTGTATCTGAAGCCAGAGGTATTTGACATGGCAGAGATAATAAGTGCCAAGGCATGAGCTAGACATTTGCTTACTGTGTTTTTGGTACAAGAAAGTTTGAAGGAAAAGGGGAGTTGATGGAAGATGCAGTCAGGGAGAACTATGTGGCCCAACACTGAGCTTCCAAACAAACAAAAAACTGTCCTTGTCCTCCAGGGCACGACTGTGCTCTGTGCCCTAAAAGCTGCCATCTAGACTCCTTGAGCTGTTGCAGGCTCTTCTCAGGCCACTGTGTTACATTTTACCACACAAATGAGAAGTTTCTGGGATTTATCAGATAACTCACTATCTTATTTCAATAAACATCATGATAATTAAACACATTTTAATTTCTTATTTCAAGTCTCTGTTCATGGGTTGACACTTTTGAAACATTCTACTATCTTATTAATAAAGTCATATTTTTAATGTCATTTTTTCTTAACTATATATTACATTTTAGGTTTGCCCATACCTTCCTTATATTTACTTGAACATTTTATTTCTCTTTATAACTATTTCTTTAGTGAACTAATTGGACGAACGGACACAAGATGGCGCAGTTCCGGCTTCTTCACCGTCAGCTTTCCCGCGCCCGGGAAAGACACAGGTCGACTGCGCAGGCGCAACCTGACCTCTGACGGAGAAAAACCGGAACCCGCCTAGCCACGCCTACCTCCCCGCCCCTGACCCGCCTATGTCCCACCCACTGCCCGCCCACTTCCGGGCCCAGGACATAAAAGCCGCTCCCGGTGGGCAGGCAGCGAGCACTTCCTCAGCCCTGACTCTTGTCAGGAGTGTAGGAACTCCGCCGGAGAGCTCCACCGGGTGACTTCCCCGGCCTCCCCTGCCGGAGAGTGACGGACCTCACCCCTCCCCCACACCTTCTTTCCTGAAGCTGGGGGACCAAAAATAAATGTGCAGTTTTGCTCTTAGCCTTGCCTACTCGCTGGTCATTTAATACTCGCCCTGGTTTCCTAGAAAGCAAATCGGTTTCCTGGAAAGCAAATCAGTTTCCCGGAAAGCAAATCACTAATATGTCCCATTTTTAATTTATTTCCACAAATAAATTGTGATGATATATGGTGATACAGATTTCATATATGTTTAAATCACTTCAACTTATACATTAAAGCTTTTTTGGAGCTTATTTTAATAATATGTTTATAAATAATATTAAATATTAAACCAGATAGTTTATTATTAACCACCCTAGAAACAAGTTCATTACTCAAATGATCACAAGTTCCCACAATAGACTGTCTACAATAGGCTGTCTCCCATTTTTAATTTATTTCCACAAATAAATTGTGATGATATATGGTGATACAGATTTCATATATGTTTAAATCACTTCAACTTATACATTAAAGCTTTTTTGGAGACTGAAACTTAGGCACCACTTTCTTCTACAGAATAGTAATGGGTGAATAATTTCTTCATGTTGCATATTTCTTGATTTATGAATGAGATTCTTAAGAGTTGTGAACAGATATTACATATCTATAAATATATATAATTTTACAAGGAATGTACGTTTTTAAAAAATATGAACAGCTTATAGTTTGAAGAAGCAAATATTCAGAACTCAACACAATAAGATTTTTGTTTACAATTATTCATATTGTTGCCTATGCACAAATACATGAGAATATATGTACATAGTTGTATCATCCTGTATATGATATTTTGTAACATTCTTAAATGGAAAAGAAAAATTTAAATGCTTTATTAAAGTGATCTTTATGGCTTTTCAACTTAACAGCTATTGAATAGAAAAGCTGATACTAGAGTATGAAATCCTAAATAGTAGATACTAGATTTATGTAATCCTAAAATTCAAAATTATTTTATATATACAACACAGAAAACAAACATAACAGTTTCACGATAGGGTTTACCACTAGAAAAGGAAGAGAGAAAAAAGGAGAGTGGTGTGGATGTTCTTAAACCTATCCATTGAGTGTTATTTTTTGATATAATAATCTTTGGGACTCAATAATAAATAAATAATCATTCTAAAACATTATTTGTATTACCTTATTCCCCAATTTAGAACATTTCAAACTGTAAAATTTAGCATCTGTTAAATCTTACTATATATTTCTCACTTCATGAAAATTAAAACTTTCTACCAATTATGTGTAAAAATATATATATTTGGTATTTCTTTAAAAAGTTTTTTTTCTACATCTTCACTTTTAATGGTCACATAAAATTCCATCATATGAATGTGCTATAATCTGTTTAAACCTTCCCCTGTGTGTGATCATTTTGAATGTTTTCAATATTTTGGTACTACTAATCATATTGCAATGATAAACTTTTACTCAGTTCTACTGATATTTAAAAATAAATCCCTTCTGAATGAAAATGATAAACATGTCTAAGGACTTCTTTATATTTGTATTGCCAACTTATCAAATGCCATAAATGAGTCTGTGTTAATTTATACTCTAAATAACAATGAGGAAGAGTGATCAATTTAATAAACCATCTACAAAGCAGTAGTATTTACATAGTTTTCTATTGATATGAAATTAAGACAAATAATCATTTATTAAAATATCATTTAGTGAGGATTAATTTATTTTCATGTGTTTATTAACTATTTACACTTCTTCAATGTAGTACAGTGGTTAAGGGCAAGGCCTTCACAATCAGAGGTCAATGAGTTTGAGAACAAGTTCTGATACCATTGAATATATTCCCCTGGATGAGTTAATTAATCTCTCTAGGTCATTATTTTCTTTTATGCACACAAATTGTATTCTATTAGTTTGCTAGGGCTGCAGTAACAAAGGAAAACAAACTAGGTGACTTACAGACAGAAATTTATCATCTCTTAGTTCTGAAGGATAGAAATTCAAATCAAGGCGTTGGCAAAGTTGGTTCCTTCTGAGGGTTGTTAGAGAAGGATTTGTATTTTCCTTTCCAAAGTTTCTATACAATTTTCAATATTTTATTGGGTATAGATAAAAAGTGGACAAATTATTCTTAAAAACAATTTGGTTCATCAAAATACAATGTTTAGAAAAGGAACAAACATGGAGAGGAAGAAATTATTCACAATCTGCATGTGAATATTTACTAACAGGTTTAAATATAACCCATGGAGGATTTTAAATGTTTGTAACTAAAAGGCTAACCTCAATAATTGCCCAGCTTGAATTTTTATCAACAATTCAGACAAGAATTCTATTTTGAAAGATAGTTGTAAAAGGTTAAAAATATATCAGTTATGCATATAAGAGCTTTGATATGGACAAAGAAAAAAGATGACCAGGGTCTCATCTTCACTAATGACCTAGTGTCCTGCAATTAGAAGGCACTTAGTTTCCTCAATCTGTGATAGAGACCAAAGATAAAATGGCAAAGGAAATGATTGAAGCCAGAAGACTAATAAATTAGAAGGAGAGCCCGGTGCTCTGGATTATGCAGCAGGTTTCCATTGGCCACTTTGCACCTCTCCAATCAAGACTGCTTTTTGTTGCCAGAATAAATGTCCTATAACATTATTTTTAGAATCTTATTTTGCAATTTAGAAAATTTCAACTACATAAAATGGACACTTCTCTGTTATTGTTTCAAGATGTTTCATAATATTTTTTCACCCTCTCCTTCCAGGCACAGTTAAGCTTCTCTGGAGTTGGAGCTATTTATTTTAGCAACCCACAAATGCATCATGATAATTTCTCTCTCTAACTTCCTTTCTAGGTTATTCCCTAGCCATAAATTAAATTGGGTTCAATAAATACATTCACTGAGCTCCTCTTTTATATAAAACACTGTGAGAGATACTAAGATGAATCAAAACACTGCCCTCACTGCTGCACATAGCGTCTTTTACATGCTAGCTGCTGAGAAGATATATGAGGTAAGGAATGAAGAAATGAACACTACCATTACAACTTTCTGTCTTACACTTTGACCCTTCATTTTTGAAAAAAGTAAAAGTATCAGGATTCTTTTATTCTATGAAGTCTTTCTTAATTACTCTAATTCTTTGTAATTTCTTTATGTTAGAGTTCTTTCAGTCTGTACTCCTTGCTATTCAACTGGTGATCCAAGGGCCCATAGTTTATTATGCAGACTCTCAGGCTCCACTGCTAACCCGCCAAATCAGAATCTGCCTTTTAATAGAATCTCCAGTGAGATACACACACACACAAACACACACACACATATATATATCTCCAGTGAGATATACAGATATATATATGTATCTCCAGTGATATGCATATTCATATATATATATATGCACTTGTCATACCATAGAATTTGCCATTTTTTGGTACATAATTCTGAATTATTGAGATTTGTCATAAGCCCCAGAATCCCCTTCCAGCCCTAAATAAATGCTTGCTTATTGATCACATTGAGAAAGTGACAGAACTGTAATAATTCACAAACACAACATAGAATACTTAGCAGTGGTGAGAAATGTAGTCCTATGACTCTACCACAGTAACTAAAAGAAATTAATAATAATACAGTAACATATAGTTTATTTTGAGAAAAAATTAAATTTCCTAATAATGTTCTTCATAGCCTTTGTAAAACATTCAGATTTCAGTGATATTTAAAGCATTGAATTCAGGTGTAGTCTCCTTTTATCTGGAAGAGCCACTCCTTCCATTTATGCCTTTCATGATGTTGGTGTTGACATTTTTCAAAAATTTCAAACCATTTGTCTGATATTTGAATTTGTCTGAATTCAACCTGTATTAGACTTCTCTAGAGGGACACAACTAATAGGATATATAGGAATTTGTTAAGTATTATTAACTCAAATGATCACAAGTTCCCACAATAGGCTGTCTACAAGCTAAGGAGCAAAGAAGCCAGTTTAAGTCCCAAAATTGAGGAACTTGGAGACTGATGTTCGAGGGCAGGAAGCATCCAGCACAGGAGAAAGATGTAGGCTGGGAGGCTAAGCCAGTCTAGCCTTTTCATGCCCCCCCCGCCCCACCCGCTTTATATCCTAGTCTCACTGGCAGCTGATTAGATTGTTCCCATGCAGATTTAAGGATGGGTCAGCCTTCCCCAGCCCACTGACTAAAATATTAGTTGCCTTTGACAATACCCTCACAGACACAGTCAGGATCAATACTTTGCATCCTTCAATCCAATCAAGTTGACACTCAGTATTAACCATCACAAGTCTTCTTCTTGTCAACTTGAACCCATGCACATCTCCAGAGATCATACATCACCTTCAAATAAAGGCAATAATGAGGTCATAATTATATATAATGTAATGCAATTATCCTTTGTACAACCAGAAATGCACCAATCCCCAACTCAAATGCTATTCCATAAAGTGTACAATACCTAAGTGCTAAAGTGAAATCAATAAATCTTATGTCACATGATAAAGGAAGAAGGAAATAAAATGAAGTTGTTTTTAGTACAAGTGTATACATGCACAAATATGTTTTTAACAAAAGAAGAAGGACATTTACAGTCCTCATTTCTGCAACTGGTTACATGGTCATAGCTGGTATTGATGACTACCTTCTTCTACCACCCATTCTGTATTCCCTTTGCCTTTAGCAAGCAGGTTGTGTTTTTTTCCTGGTGGAGTGACCCAAATCTTCATTCCTGAAGGGTCATTTGTAGTCCTGCCTAGATTGGGCTGTTGTAGTCTCCCATCAACCTTATCACAGGGCATGGTAACACTAAGAGACACCCTAAGGGATCTCCTGTATTCCATGCACACTCTTCCTTACCTCCACTGTGAAACAGTAGACTGATTTCATCTTGATAGTGTGGGTCAATCACCCCAGTCAACACTGTAACTCCCTTCTTAGCCAGTTGACTTAAAGGTAGGAGGAGTCCAAAGTGTCCAGGTGGCAATCTTAACTTCCAGTTTAATGGGATCATTGTTGTGTCTCCTGGTAGCAGTCTTCCTCCATCTGGTACTACAACCTCTAGGTCAGTAGAACATAATTTCATGGAAACAGGAAGCAAAAATTTGCTACTGGATCACTAGGGGTGATCATGAGTGGTGCCACTTCCACTTTCGTCCCTTGATTCCTAGACCTGTGAATTCTGGCTATAGGAGAAACAGTACCATATATTGGAGGCTGATTCAGAGCATACATGGCCCTCTGGAGAACTTCGCCCCAGCCCTGAGAAGTATTGTCACCTAGTTGGCGTTGTAATTGTGACTTCAAAAGGCTATTCCATTGCTCTATCTATCCAGCTGCTTCAGAATGATGAGGAACATGGTAAGACCAGTGAATCTCATAAGGATGAGCCTACTGGTGTACTTCTTTAGCTGTAAAGTGAGTGCCTTGGTCAGTGGCAATGTTGTATGGAATACCATAATGGTAGATAAGGCATCCCATGAGTCCAGGTAGTCTTAGCAGAAGCATTACGTGTAGGATAGGGAAACCCGTATCTAGAGTGTCTATTCCAATGAGGACAAACCTCTGCCCTGTCTATGATAGAAGACATTCAGTATAATCAACCTGCCACCAAGTAGCTGGCCGACTACCCCGAGGAATGGCGTCATTTTGAGGGCTCAGTGTTGGTCTCTGCTGCTGGCAAATTGAGCAAATCGGCAAACTCAGTAGTGGCGGTAGCCAACTTAGCTTGGTGAGTGGAAGTCCATGATGCTGAGCCCATGCATAACCTCCATACTTGCTTGCCACTATGGCTGCTTTGCTCATGGGCCCATTAAGCAAAGACAGGGGTAGTTGGGGAAACAGGCTGAGTGGTATCCACAGATCAGTTTATCCTATCCACTTGATTATTAAAATCCTCCCCTGCTGAGGTCACCCGTTGGTGAGCACTCACATGGGATACAAATATCTTCAGTTTTTGACCACTCAGAGAAGTTTATCCACATACCTCTTCCCCAAGTTTCTTTGTTATCAATTTTTCAATCATGCTTCTTCCAAGTCCCTGACCATCCAGCCAAACCATTGGATACAGCCCATTAATCAGTGTATAATCACACATCTGGCCATTTCTCCTTCCATGCAAAGTGCACAACCAGGTACACTGCTCAACATTCTGCCCACTGGGAAGACTTCCCCCCACTGCTGTCCTTCAGGGATGTCCTAGAAAGGGGCTGTAGTGCTGCAGCTGTCCACTTTCAGGTGGTGCCTGCATATCATGCAGAACCATCTGTGAATCAGGCTCTAGCATTCTCTTTCTCTGTCAAGTGATCATAGGGAACTCCCTATCAGATCATTGGCGAAGGCTGGGGAAGAGAAGTCAGGGTAACAGGAGCAGAGAACGTGGGCATTTGAGCCACTTCCTCCTGTAACTTACTTGTGCCCTCAGGACCTGTTCAAGCCCGATCACGTATATACCACTTCAATATGATAATGGAATGCTGCTGTGCATGACCCACTTTGTAGCTATACTGGTCAGAAAGCACCTAGTTCATGATAGGCAGTTCAGGTGGCTTGATGACCCATAGTCAAACATTCAGTTTCAACCAAAGCCCAGTAACAGGCCAGAAGCTGTCTTTCAAAAGCAGAGCAGTTATCTGCAGAAGATGGCAGGTCCATGCTTCAGAATCCTAGAAGCTGCTGCTATGATTCACTTATAGGGGGCCTGCCAAAGGCTCCAGACAGCATCCTTATCTGCCACTGACACCTCCCGCACCATTGCATCTACTGGGTCATATGGCCCCAGTGACAGAGCAGCTTGCACAGCAGCCTGGACACATGGCAGAGCCTTCTCCCGTTCTGAACCCCATTCAAAACTGGCAGCCTTTCAGGTCACTTGATAAACAGGCCAGAGTAACACAACCAAATGAGGAGTATGTTGCCTCCAAAAACCAAACAGGACAAACCAAAAAGGTACTACTAGGTGTAGTACCTTCTTCTTGGTTATAGGAGGGACCAAATGTAGCAACTTATCCTTCACCTTAGAAGAAATCTCTTAAGAGACCCTACACCACTGGACCCCTAAAAATTTCACTGCGGTAGAGGGTCCCTGAATTTTAGTCACATTCATTTCCTATCCTCTGGCACACAAATGTCTCACCAGTCAGTCCAGTGTGTTTGCTACTTCTTGCTCATTGGATCCAGTCAGCATAATGTCATCAATGTTATGAATCAGTGTGATACCTTGTGGAAGCAAAAAGCAATCAAGTCCTCTCTGAATAAGATTATGACACAAAGTTGGAGAGTTGATACACCCCTGAGATAGGATAGCAAAGGTATATTGCTGGCCTTGCCAGCTGAAGGCAAATTGCTTCTGGCAGGCCTTATGGACAGGAATGGAGAAAAAGGCATTTGCTAAGTCAACGGCTGCATAGCAGGTACCAGATGTGTTAATTTGCTCAAGCAATGAAACCACATCTGCAGTTGGTTTCACCACTTGGTTAAGCTTATGATAGTCCTCTGTCATTCTCCAAGATCCATCTGTCTTCTGTATAGGCCAAATAGGAGAGGTGAATGGGGATGTGGTTGAAATCACCGCCCTTGTGTCTTTAACGTCCTTGATGGTGGCACTAATCTCCACAGTCCCTCCAGGGATGCAATCTTGTTTTTTATTTACTATTTTTCCAGGTAGAGGCAGCTCTAATGGCTTCTATTTGGCCTTTCCCACCATAATAGCCCTCACTCTATCAGTCAGGGAGTCAATGTGGGGGTTCTGCCACCTGCTAAGTACATCTATGCCAATTATGCATTCCGGAACTGAGGAAATGACCACAAGATGAGTATGGGACCCACTGGAAACACTGTAAGTTGGACCTGAGCTAACACTCCGTTAATTACCTGACCTACATAAGCCCTACTTTAACTGGAGGACCACAGTGATGTTTTGAAATCAATGTCAGCTCATAGCCAATGTCCAGTAGTCCCCGAAATGTCTGATTATTTCCCTTTTCCCAGTGTAAAGTTACCCTAGTAAAAGGCTGGAGGTCTTCTTGGGGAAGGAAAAAAGATTAACAGCATAAATTGTCAGTACTGTAGGGGGTCCTTCCTCAAGAGGACCACGGCCTCCCTTTCATTTAAGGGGTTCTGAGTCTGTAAACTGGCTCAAGTCTGGAAATTGATTAAGAGGCCATTATTCTCTGTTTTATAATTCAAATTAGTCTTTTTTCCATTCGACCTAGAAGTTTTCTGCTTATATAAATTAAATAGAAATGCAATAGGCATCCTATCAATTTCACTTCTAGGAACACCATGATTAATTAGTCAATGCCAGAGCTCTACATGAGTCAAACCATTCTAATTGCTAGTTTGCCTCTGCTGTCCATTATGGTAGCTATGCCCACTTTGCCATTGACTACTGAGTGAGGCCATTGGACCCTGCCACCTAGGAATCCAATTATTCCCATTGTATTTATTTATTTTAATTATTATAATTTTTGAGATGGAGTCTCACTCCGTCACCCAGGCTAGAGTGGAGTGGTGTGATCTCGGCTCACTGAAACTTACACTCCACTTCCCAGATTCAAGTGATTCTCCTGCCTCAGCCTCCCAAGGAGCTGGGATTATAGGCACCCACCACCATGGCTAACTAATTTTTGTATTTTTAGTAGAAATGAGGTTTCAGCATATTTCCAGGCTGGTCTCAAACTCCTGATCTTAAATGATCCACCCACCTCATCCTCCCAAATTGCTGAGATTACAGGCATAAGCCACCTTGCCCAGTCCTATTGTATTTAAATTTTGTAGTTGAGTGACTGTGGTCCCCACTGTTGGGGACATACAGAGAAAAAGAGAAAAGCAAGTACAGGTCTCTTAAAAAATGCAGGTGTTGCCCTCACAAATTTATTTTGCAATGCATTGGTCAAGGGTATATCATCTGGACCCTCCCAGCTGGGATGAGTATGTCTAAAGTGACTAATCCACTCCACTGTCCCAATATCCCTAAGCCTTTGGATCCCTTTCTCTACATTAAACCAAGGGAAATCAGGCATTTTCAGCTCAGTCACAGTGAGACATGTTTTAATCCATATTTCAGTTAGTCAAGCAAATAAACTATTAGGATTTTTTTTTTTTTTTTAACTCCTCAAGCTGCAACATTAAATGCTGGGACTTTAGTCTAGTTATAGGTCTAGAGGCAAACAGGGCTGTTGAAGGTGGCTCTCCTGTGGAGAATCAACATTATCTTGCCTGGCAACCACCTCAGGGGAGGCCACCACTGTTGCCTCAGGCAGCACAGGGTTTATCTCCTCAGACAAAGGTGGAAAAGCTGATGGGTCGGGGAGGGGTTGTTGCTACTACTAGGCATGGGACAGCTGTTTCTTCTGGACAAAAAGTTTCATCAGAATTTACAAGCTCAGCAGAGCTTCATCAGGGTCCTCCCACACATCCCCATTCCAGTTGCAGGGTCCCATTCTTTTCCAATCAATGGCCTCACTTTAACAATAGACAACTGATGAGGCTGTGTGTGCACCTTTTCTTGCAGGTTAGCTGCTCACATAAGAACTTGTTTTTTTTTTTTTTTTTTTTTTTTTTTTTTTTTTTTTTTTTTTTTTTTGCAATTTCAGCCCTTTCTCTACAGGAAATAAGAAAGACTCTCACCGAGGGCAATCTTAGCAGATTTGAGGCTCAGTATCTGCTTCTGAAGCCAGGAGATCGAATCCTTGAGTTCATAATTTTCTTTCCTCACTTTGTCCAGTGAATTTAGGAGCAATCAACCAACTTTATTACATTCCTTGGCTTTCCACATATAGTTAAAGGTATTATGTATAGAGTCACCAAACTCCTTGCCTTTCATAAGCAGTGAATCAAGAGTGTCAAATGCATTTATTTTGCATAACTCTCTAAACAGTTCATGCCAAAGACTATCAGTGTTCTCCATACTATTAGAAGTAGAGTCCTTAGCTTTTTTGGGGTCTAATCATATTTAGCAGCCAACTCCAAAAACCCCAAAACCAATGAAAAAACTCCATCCTTAATATTCTGTTCCTGTAGAACCACTCCTGCTACCAAAATCTGTGTTAGTCAGGGTTCTCTAGAGGAACATAACTAACAGGATATAGCTATCCTATTTATCTTTTATATATATATATATCCTCTATATCATATATATACATGTTTAATGTGGAGTTTATTAAGTAGTATTAACTCATATGATTAAATGGTGCCACAATAGGCTGTCTACAAGCTGCAGAGCAAGGAATTCAGTCTGAGTCCCAAAGCTGAAGAACTTGGAGTCTGATGTTTGAGGGCAGGAAGCACCCAGCATGGGAGCAAGATGTAAGCTAGGAGGCTAAGTCAGTCTAGCCTTTTTACATTTTTTTCCTGCCTGCTTTATATCCTTGCCTTACTAGCAGCTGATTAGATGGTGCCATCCAAATTAAGGATAGATCTGCCCTCCTAGCCCATTGACAGAAGACTTTGAATCCTTCAATCTAGTCATGTTGACACTCAATATTAACCATCACAGTACCTCATTATTACATTTTATTATAATATCAAGTTAAATATTTTTGGAAATAAAATTAAACAGGTGATTTGTGTTTCTCAGTGTATCATTGGAGGAAGCACAAAATGTCAGTGTGTTCTAATATTGGAAGTTTTTAATTTTGAAAGCTTTAATGAGGCATCTGGCAGATTTCTTGATTGTTGAAATATCTTTTTGTATTTTTAATTAATAATACATTAATAAGAAATCATGGAGACTATGCGAATATCCTGTTTCCCAATAATCAAGTTTTAGCATCAGCTGATGATTTCTTTCTATATCGGTTACTACTTCTGTGATTTCCAAGAGACAATTTTTAATTCATCATTCCTTCTACATTTATTATTCATGATTCTTTTTTAGAAAAACAGCTTTTCCTAAAACACACACTCACACAAGCACATGCACAAATGTGTGCAAGCATGTACATACACACACATGCAGTTTGTAATATTTCATTGTTATCATTATAATTTTTGAGGCTTTAGATTGGGCCATCAGAAGAAACCCCTTTAAGCTGTCTTCTGGTCTTATGATATATCCTCTTCAGGTTTAGAACATTTCCTTGCTACTACATACCCAAAATGTGTTCCAGGCTTATTTTAACTTGCACTTTTCACAAACCATTCCTGGAATCTACTGTTTCTCAAGTAATTCTTCTCTTGTCCCCCTGTTTAGTAATAGGTATTTAATAACCAAAACATGGGCACTGAAAGTTCATTGGTACTGAGGTATCATTGCTTCTAGAGCCTTTCAGTGATTAGAGCTAAGAAAGCCCTGTATTCATATTGATATTTCAAAATCCAAAACCATTCACTGGTTTCTTTCTTTCCTGCATCCCATATCTATCTATGTCTTTCTCTCACATAGAGAACCTTGATTATGAACTATACCAGTATACGTATTCATTTCCTCTGGCTTTTTAAAAAAAAAATTTGCTTAATTTTATTTGACAAATAATAATTGTATATATTTATGGGGTACAATGTGATATTTAGATAACATATACATTGTAAATTGATCAAATTAGGTAGATTAACATATCTGTCACCTCACATATTCATCATATTTGTGGTGAGAATATTTATGATCTACTTTTTTCATAATTTTAAAATATGTAATATATTAATTATAATCACCAGCTATGCAATAGATCACTAGAAATGTTTTCTCCCAACTGAAACTTTGCACCCTTTCTGTCTGTGCCTTCCATTCACTCCCCATCACCGCTTCTGTTAACTACCATTCTACTTTATACTTTCATGACTCAACTTTTTAAGATTTCACAGAGAACTGAGATCATGCAGTACTTGTCTTTCTGTACCCTGCATATTTACCTTAATATAATGTCCTTCAGGTTCATCCATGTTGTTGGAAATGACAGAATTTAACTCTTTTTAAAGGATAATTTAATGTTCATTACATTGCACATAAATGCCACAGTTTTACATTTATTTATCTATGATGGGAATCTTGGTTATTTCCATACCTTGGCTATTGTGAATAATGTTGCAATGAACATATAAAACATATAAAAGGAGACATTTCTTTGACATACTGATATCAGTTCCTTTTGGTATAGAGTTGGCCCTTTGTAACCATGGTTTCCATATCTATTGTTTGAACCAATTGCAGATTGTGGTTTTCACATCTATAGTTTCAACCAATTGCAGGTTGAAAATATTCAGAAGTCTATTGCTTGGTCAGTCTCCACTGCTCCTTCTTCTTCTTCTGTTTGGGAGGTCCAAGTGGTTCTGCCACAGCCTCCATTGCCCTGTGTCCTGCAGTTCTTTGCAGAGGAAGCATGGCAGGGACTTGCCAAAATGGTTCCCAGGGATCCTAATTTCTGGAACTTCTACATGGACATTCAGGACTTAGTGGCCTTTGAAGTTGTGGCTGTGAACTTTGGTGAGGAGGACTGGTATTTGATTAATCTTTCTCAGAAGAATCTCTATAGATATGTGATGCAGGAAACCTTTGGAAACATGGTTTCTATAAGAAACGAATGGGAAGACCAGAATGTTGAAGGTCATTTCAATAATCTTGGAAGAAACCTAAAGCAAAAAGTGGGAACACCTCCCTATTGGAGTGTTGTTGCCAGTGGAACAGAAAAACACTAGCCCCTACAGGGCAGCAGGTGTTTAACCACAAGGGTCCAGAGAACAAAGCCATGGGCATAGTACCAGCCCTGTAGGATTAGAAGATGTAACCCAGAAATGCTGAACTGATCCTTGGACTCCTAAACTCTTCCAGAAATGAAGTCAGTCATCTGAACCCACCTTATAACACAGTAAACCCATCAAGGTCATTAAAAAATATAAAATCAAAAACCCTATCCAAAGAACAGCCACTTCAAACAAACATTAAAGTAGCATCAGCCCTACTCCCCCCCACCCTACCATAAGAAAGAAATAAGGTAAGAATGCTGACATCTCAAAAAGCCAGAGTGTCTTCTTACCTACAAGTGACCACACTATTTCCCCAGCAATGGTTTTTAACCAGACAGAAATGGCTGAAATGATAGATGTAGAATTTAGAATATAAATAAGAAGGAAGATCATCGAGATTCAGGAGAATGTCAAAACTCAATCCAAGGGATCTAAGAAATCCAGTAAAACAATACAAGAACTGAAAGATGAAATAGTCATTTTAAGAAAGAACAAGACTGCACTGATAGAACTAAAAGCTCACTACAAGAATTTCATAAGACAATCAGAAGGATTAACAACAGAATAGACCGTGTTGAGGAAAGAATCTCAGCACTCAAAGGCCAGTTCTTTTAATCAACAGAATCAGAATAAAAAATAAATAATAAAAAAGAATGAACAAAACCTCCAAGAAATGTGAGTTTATCTAAAGAGACCAAACTTAGGACCCATTGGTATCCTGGAAATAGAGGAACAAAAAGCAAGAAACTTGCAAAATGTATTTGAGGATACTGTCCATAAAAATTTCTCCAAACTCAATAAAGAGGCTGATTTCAAATTCAGGAAGTGCAGAGATACTATACAAGGTATATCTTCAAGACACATGGTCATCTCCAAGGTCCATGTTAAAGAAAAAGTGTATTAAAGGCAGCTAGAGAGAAGAGGCAGGTCACGTACAAAGAGAATTCCATCAGGCTAACAGCATACCTTTCACCAGAAACAGCACAAGCTAGAAGAGATTGAGTCAACATTCTTACAAAAAAAAGAAATTCCAACCAAGAATTTCATATCCATTCAAACTAATCTTCAAAAGTAAAGGAGAAATCAGATCTTTTTCAGGCAAAGAAGTGCTAAGGAAATTTGTTACCACTGGACATGCCTTAAAAGAGGTCCATAATGGAGTGCTAAACATGGAAATGAAAGACCACTGTTAGCTACCACAAAAATACACTTAAGTACATAAACCATTGACCCCATAAAGCAACTATGCAATCAAGTCTGCATGATAACCAGCTAATAAAATAATGACAGGGCCAAATCCACACCATCTTTGAAGATTAATGGGCTAAATGCCCCACTGAAAAAGCCACAGAGTGGCAAACTGGATAAGGAACCAAGACCCAACTCTATGTTGTCTTCAAGAGACTCATGTCACATGCAATGATGCCCATAGACTTAAACTAAAGGGATGGAGAAAAATCTACCAAGCAAATGGAAATCAAAGAAGAGCAGATGTTTCTATTCTAATTTCAGACAAAGCAGACTTTAAAACAACAAAGATCAAAAAAGACAAAGAAGGGCATTACATAATGATAAAGGGTTCAGTGTAAAAAGATGTAACATATTAAATTTAAAGGAGTTTTTTCTAATTCTGTGAAGAAAGTCAGTGGTAGCTTGATGGGGATGAAGAGCCCACATAGCCAAGACAATCCTAAGCAAAAGAACAAAGCTGGAGGCAGCATACTACCTGACTTCAAACTATACTATAAAGCTATGGTAACCAAAATGCATGGTACTGGTACCAAAACAGATATATAGACCAAAGGAACAGAATAAAGCCCTCAGAAATAACACCACACATCTACAACCATCTGATCTTTGAAAAACCTGACAAAAACAAGGACTGAGAAAGGGATTCCCTATTTAATAAATGGTAGGAAAACTGGCTATCCATATGCAGAAAGCTGAAACTGTATCCCTTCCTTACATCTTATACAAAAATTAACTCAAGATGGATTAAAGACTTAAATGTAAGACCTAAAAACATAAAAACCCTAGAAGAAAACCTAAGCAATAACATTCAGGACATAGGCATGGGAAAAGACTTCATGACTAAAACACCAAAAGCAATGGCAACAAAAGCCAAAATTGACAAATGGGATCTAATTAAACTAAAGAGCTTCTGCACAGCAAAAGAAACTATCAGCAGAGTGAACAGGCAACCTACAGAATGGGAGAAAAATTTTGCTATCTATCCATCTGACAAGGGGCTAATATCCAGAATCTACAAAGAACTTAAACAAATTTACAATAAAAAACAAACAAACAAACAAACAACCCCATCAAAAAGTGGGCAAAGAATATGAACAGACACTTCTCAAAAGAAGACATTTATGCAACCAACAAACATATGAAAAAAAACTCATCACTGCTAATCATTAGAGAAATGCAAGTCAAAACTACAATGAGATAACATCTCATGCCAGTTAGAATGGGCATCATTAAAAAGTCAGGAAACAACAGATGCTGGAGAGGATGTGGAGAAACAGGAACACTTTTACACTGTTGGTGGGAGTGTAAATTAGTTCAACCATTTTGGAAGACAGCGCGGCGACTCCTCAAGGATCTAGAAATAGAAATACCATTTGACCCAGCAATCCCATTACTGGGTATATACCCAAAGGATTATAAATCATTTTACTATAAAGACACACACACATGTATGTTTATTGCAACCCTGTTCACAATAGCAAAGTCTTGGAAACAACCCAAATGTTCATCAATGATAGACTGGATAAAGAAAATGCACACATACACCATGGAATACTATGCATCCATATAAAAGGATGAGTTCATGTCCTTTGCAGGGACATGGATGAAAATGGAAACCATCATTCTCAGCAAAGTAATACAAGAGAGAAAACCAAACACCACATGTTCTCACTCATAAGTGGGAGTTGAACCATGAGAACACATGGACACCAGAAGGGGAACATCACACACTGGGTCCTGTCAGGGGGTGGGGAGCTGGGGGAGGGATAGCATTAGTAGAAATAGCTAATGTAAATGATGAATTGATGGGTGCAGGAAACCAACATAGCACATGTATACCTATGTAACAAACCTGCACATTGTGCACATGTACCCCAGAATTTAAAATATAATAATTAAAAAAAGACTTAACAATTCTAAATCTATATGCACCCAACACAGGAGCATCCAGATTCATAAAGCAAGTTCTTAGAGACCTACAAAGGTACTTAGATGACCACACAATAATAGTAGAAGACTTCAACTCCATACTGACAATACTAGACAGATCATCAAGGCAGAAAACTAATAAAGATATTTAGGACATGAACTTGACAGTTGACCAAATGGTCCTAACAGATATCTACAGAACACTCCAGCCAACAACAATATATATTCTTGTCATCTGCACATGACACATAACCTAAAATCAACCACATGATCGGCCATAAAACTGTTCTCAACAAATTAAAAAAAATAAAATTATACCAACTACAGCCTTGGACCACAGTGCAATAAAAATAAAAATCAATACTAAGAAGATCACTCAAAACCATAGAATTATATGGAAGTTAAACAACCTACTCCTGAATGATTTCTGTGTAAATAATAGAATTAAGTCTGACATCAAGAAATTCTTTGAAACTAATGAAAACAAAGATATAAGATATCAGCATCTCTGGGACCCAGTTAAGGCAGTGTTAAGAGGAAAGTTTACAGTGCTAAATGCCCATATCAAAAAGTTAAAAATATCTCAAATTAAGAATCTAATATCACACCTAGAGGAATTAGAAAAATAAGTCAAACAAAACTACTTCGCAGCTATCAGAAAAAAAGAATCAAAATCAGAGTTGAGCTGAACTGAATGAAATTAAAATGAGAAAAAACATATATCAAGAAAATCAAAAGTTGGTTCTCCAAAGGAATACATAAGTTTGATAAATTGCTAGCTAAGTTGATAAAGGAAAAAAGAAGATCCAAATGAACACAATTACGGTTGATAAAGGTTACATCATAACAAAAATAGCAAAAACAAAAATAAAAAAAAGTCCTCAGAGACTATTACAAATGCTTCTATAACAGAAACTAGAAAACCTAAAAGAAATAAATAAATCCCTGGAAACATGCAACCTCTCAAGACTGAACCAGGACTCAATCCCAAGACTAATCCTTCCAAGACTGAGAGGAAGTTAAACTATCTATCTTTGCCAAAGATATTCTTTTATAGCTAGAAAGCCCCATAGTTTCTTCCTAAAAGCTCATAGGTCTGATAAATAACTTCAGTAATGTTTCAGGATACAAAATCAATGTAAAAACATGAATAATTAAAACTGTGTTTAGAACAATAACTAGTTCTAAAATTGAATTAGTAATAAACCAGAAAAATTCCGAGGACATAAGGATTCACAGCCAAACTCTACCAGACATATAAAAAAGAACTGGTACTAAGTCTACTGGAATTGTTCAAAAAATTAAGGGGAACTCCTCCCTAACTCATTCTATGTCAGCAGCATCATTCTGATACCAAAACCTGTCAGAGTCACAACCAAAAATGAAAACTTCAGGCAAGTATTCCTGAGAAACATATATGCAAAAGTTCTTAGTGAGATACTAGCAAACTGAATCCAGAAACACATCAAAAAGCTAATTCAGTACAATCAAATAGGCTTTATACCTGGAATGCAGGGTTGGCTCAGCATATGTAGATCAAAAAATGTGATTAGTCACATAAATGGAACTAAAAATAAAAACAACCATGATTATCTCTACAGATGCATTAAGATTTTAATTAAATTCAACATCCCTTTATGTTAAAAACCCTCAAGAAACTAGGAAACAAAGGAACATACCTCCAAATAATAAGAGGCATCTATGAGAAACCCACAGCCAACATTATGCTGAATGGGCAAAAGCTGGAAACGTTCCCCTTAAGAACTGGAGCAAGACAAGGATGCCTACTTGTCTATTCTATTCAACATAGTACTGGAAGTCCTAGACAGAGCAATCAGGCAAGATAAAATATAAAAGGCATCCAAATAGGAAGTGAGGAAGTCAAACTATCTCTCTTTGCCAAGGACATAATTTTATGACTACAAAACCCCAGTCTCTGCCCAAAAGCCCCTAGATTTGAGAAAAACTTCAGGAAAGTTTCAGGATACAAAATCAGTGTACAGAACTCAGTAGCATTTCTATACACCAACAGCATCCAAGCTGAGAGCCACATTAGGAACACAGCCCCACTTACGATAGACACACAAAAGAATAAAATAAAATACCTAGAATACTAACAAGGGAGTTGAAAGATCACTACAACCAGATTTAAAAAACACTGATGAAAGAAATCAGATATGCCACAAACAAATAGAAAAACATTCCATGCTCACGGACAGGAAGAATCAATATTGTTAAAATGGCCATACTGCCTAAAAGAATTTAAAGACTCAATGCTATTCCTATCAAACTCCTAATAATATTTTTCACAGAATTAGAAAAAAAAATTGTCTTGAATTCATACTGAACCAAAAATAAGTAGCCTAAATGGCCAAAGCACTTCTAAACAAAAACAAACATCAAAATCCAAACCAAAAAACAAAATCCAAAGCAAACAAATAAAAGACAAAGCTATTACACTATCTGACTTCAAACTACACTACAAAGCTACAGTAACCAAAAGAGTATAGATTCATGCAAAATCAAACAGACTAATGAAACAGATTATAGAACACAGAAATAAAACCATAAACCTACAGCCATTTAATCTTCAACCAAGTCAACAAAAACAAGCAATGGGGAAAGGATTCTGATACAGTTTGGTCATGTTCCTACCCAAATCTCATCTTGAGTTTTAGTTCCCATAATTCCCATGTGTCATGGGAAGGACCTGGTCAGAGGTAATTTAATCATGGAGGTGCTTACTCTCATGCTGCTCTCATGATAGTGAGTGAATTCTCACAAGATCTCATGGTTTTATAATGGGCTTTCTCTCCTTTTACTCAACATTTCTCCTTGCTGTCAGCATGCAGAGAAGATTGTGTTTGCTTCCCCTTCCACTATTATCATAAGTTTCCTGAGGCCTCCCCAGTACTGTGGAACTGTGAGTCAATTAAATCTCTTTACTTTATAAATTACCTAGTCTCAGGTATTTCTTCATAACAGTGTGAGAACAAACTAATACAGTAAATTTGTACCACAGAGTGGGGCACAGCTGTTAAGATACCTGAAAATGTGGAAATAATTTTGGAACTGTGTAACAGGCAGAGGTTGGAACCATTTGGAGGGCTCAGAACAAGACCGGCAAATCTGGGAAAGTTTGGAACTTCCTAGAGACTTGGAGGGCTTAGAAGACAGGAAGATGTGGGAGTTTGGAAACTCCTAGAGACTTGTTGAATGGCTTTGACCAAAATGCTGATAATGATGTGGACAATGATGTCCAGGCTGAGGTGGTCTCAGATGAAGATGAGGAACTTTTTGTCAACTGGAGTAAAGGTCACTCTTGCTAAGTGAAGAGTCTGGCAGCATTTTGCCCCTACCCTAGAGATCTGTGTAACTTTGAACTTCAGAGAGATGATTTTGGGTATCTGGCAGGAGAGATTTCTAAGTGGCAAATCGTTCAAGAAGAGGCAGAACATAAAGTTTGAAAAATTTGCAGTCTGACGATATGGTGGAAAATAAAAACCCATTTTCTAGAGAGAAATTTAAGCTGGCTGCAGAAATTTGCATAAGCAATGAGGAGCTGAATGTTAGTTACCAAGACAATAGGAAAAATGTTTCCAGGGAATGTCAGGGGTGCCTACAGGGAAAATTGGTTTCATGGACAGGGCTCAGGGTCCCCATTCTCTATACAGCCTTGGGACATGGTGCCTTGTGTCCTCAATTGCTTCAGCTCCGGCCGTGGCTAAAAGGGGCCAATGTACAGATCAGGCTATAGCTTCAGAGGGTGCAAGACCCAAACCTTGGTGGTTTACATGTGTTGTTGGGCCTGTGGGGTACACAGAAGTCAAGAATCGATGTTTGGGAACCTCCACCTACATTTCAGAAGATGTGTGGAAATGCCCAGAGGTCGAAACAGAAGTATGCTTCAGGTGAAGAGCCCTCATTAAGAACCTCTGCTAGGGGAGTGCAGAAGGGAAATGTGGGATCCAAGCCCCTACACAGAGTCCCCACTGGAGCACCACCTCCTGGAGCTGTGAGAAGAGTGCCACCATCCTCCAGACCCCAGAATGGTAGATCCACCAACTGCTTGCACTGTGCACCTGGAAAAGCCACAGCCACTCAACACCAGGCTGTGAAAGCAGCCAGGAGGGGAACTTTACCCTGCAAAACCACAGGGGCAGAGCTGTCCAAGGCTGTGGGATCCCACCTCTTGCATCTGTGTGATCTGGATGTGTGACATGGAGTCAAAGGTGATAATTTTGGAACTTTAAGGTTTAGTGACTTCCCTATTGGATTTTGGAGTTGCATGGGTCCTGTATCCCCTTTGTTTTGGCCAATTTCCCCCATTTGGAATGGGTATATTTACCCAATGTCTGTACCCACTTTGTGTCTAGGAAGTAACTAACTTGCTTGTGATTTTACAGGCTCATAGGTGGAAGAGAGTTGCCTTGTGTCAGATGAGACTTTGGACTTGGACTTTTGAGTTAATGATGGAATGAGTTAAGACTTTGGGGGACTGTTGGAAGGGCATGATTATGTTTGAAATGTGAGGACATGAGATTTGGGAGGGGCCAGGGGTGAAATGGTTTGGTTTGGCTGTGTCTCCACCCAAATCTCATCTTGAATTGTGGTTACCACAATCCCCACATGTCATGGGAGGGTCTTAGTGGGAGGTAATTTAATCGTGGGAGTGGTAACTCTTCATGCTGCTCTTGTGATAATGAGTGACCTCTTACAAGATATGATGGCTTTTTCCCCTTGTGTTCGGTACTTCTGCTGCTGCCATGTGAATAACGATGTGTTTGCCTCTCCTTCCACCAAGATTGTAAGTTTCCTGAGACCGCTTCAGCCCTGTGTATTTGTGAGTCAAGTAAACCTGTTTCCTTCATAAATCACCCAGTCTCAGGTATTTCTTCATACAGCATGAGAATGGACTAATACAGATTCCTTATTCATTAAATGTTGGCATAACTGGCTAGCCATATGCAAATGATTGAAACCAGACTCTTTCGTTTTATCATATACAAAAATCAACTCAAGACTGATTAAAGACTTAAATGTATAATCTAAAACTATAAGAATCCTAGAAGGAAACCTAGGAAATACCATTTTGGGCATAAGTTTTGGCAATAATTTCATGACAAAAACACCAAAAACAATTGTAACAAAAACAAACATTGACAAATGGGACTTAAATGACTAAAGAGCTTCTGCACAGCAAAAGAAACTATCAACAGAGTAAACAGACAACCTACAGAATGGAGAAAATATTTTCAAACTATGCATCCAACAACAATCTAATATCCAGAGTCTATAAGAAACTTAACTCAATAAGCAACAAACAAATAACTCTATTAAAAAATGGGCAAATGACATGAACAAACACTGCTTAAAGAAAGACATACATGAGGCCAAAAAGCATATAAAGTGAGGCTCAACATCACTAATCATTAAAAGAATGCAGATCAAGACCACAATGAGATACTATCTCATACCAGTCAGAATGGCTATTATTAAAAAGTCAAAAAAGAAAAAAAAAATGCTGGTGAGGTTGTGGAGAAAAGTAAACATTTTTATGCTGCATAGAATGTAAAATAGTTCAGCCACTGTGGAAGCACATTGGACGGTTCTCAAAGAACTTAAAACAGAATTTCCATTTGACCCATCAATCCGATTACTGGGATTTATTTTCAATGGAATATAAATCATTCTACCATGAAGACACATGTACATAAATGTTTATTGCAGTGCTATTCACTATATCAAAGACATGGAATCAATGCAATTGCCCATCAATGGTGAACTGGATAAAGAAAACCTGATATATGTACACCATAGATTACTACACATTCACAAAAAAAGAATCAGATTATGTCCTTTGCAGAAACATGAATGAAATTGGAGGCCATTATCCTAACCAAATTAACACAGGAACATAAATCCAAACACTGCATGCTCTCACTTACTAGTGGGAGCTAAACACTGAGTACACATTCACACAAAGAAAGAAACAATAGACACTGGGGCCTAGTTGTGGGTGGAGAGTGGGAGGAAGGTGAGGATCAAAAAACTACCGATCAGGCACTATGCTTATTACCAGGGTGATGAAATTATCTGTACAACAGATTCCCATGACCTGCAACTTACCCATATAACAAACCTGAACTTGTACCCTCAAACCTAAAATAAAAGTTGGAAGATAAGAAAATATTCAGAAAAAAAGATAATTGTGTCTGCACTAAATTCATACAGACTTTCTTTCTTGTCATTATTCCCTAAACAACAGAGTATAACAACTATTTACATTATTTACATAACATTTACATTGTGTTAGATATTATAAGTAATCTAGAGATCATTAAAGTATGTGAAAAGATGTGTTCAGGTTATATGCAAATATTATATCATGTTTATAAGAGACTTGAATATCTGTGTATTTTAGTATCCATAGGGATCCCAGAATCAAATATCCACAGATACTGAGGGATGACTGTATATCTAGTAGTGGCATTGCTGGACCATATGGTAATCCTATTTTTGTTTTTTTGAGAAAACCTTTATATTGCTTTTCATAATGGCAATATTATTACCAACAATGCATTAAAGAAAGAACAGTGTTCTGTTTTCTCTACATTCTTACCAATACTTGTTATCTTTCGTTTTTTCGAGAAAAATTATTTTCATAAATGTCAGGTAATATCTCATTATGGTTTTCGTTTGCATTTTCCTGATGAATAATGATGTTAAGCATTTTCTTCATATACCTGCTTGTTATTTGCATATATTTTTGACAAAAGTCTATTCAAGTCCTTTGCCCATTTCTTAATAGGGTTGTTTCCTGACTATTGAGCTATTTAAGTTACTTATGTAATTTGGGTATTAGCCCTCATCAGATGTATAGTTTGTAAATTTTACTTTCATTCTGTAAATTGTGTTTCCACTCTGGTGATCATTTTCTTTGTTGTGCTAAAGCTTTTTAGATTTTTATAATCCTTTTTTATACATTTTTGCTTTGAGTCATAGTTGTGCTATTTGAGTCATATTCAAGATACCATCGCATAGACCAATTCCATGGAGCTTTCCCCACATATTTTCTTCTAGCAGTTTCATATTATTGGGTCTTACATTAAGTTTTTAATCTATTTTGAGTTGATTTTTGTGTACGGTGTCAGATAAAGGTCTAATTTCATTCTTCTGCAGTTGGATATCCAGTTATCCCAACAACATTTATTGAAGAGACTGTTCTTTTCCCATTGGGTGCTCTAGGCACATGCGTCAAAAATCAGTTAGCTGGTTTATTTCTGTTCTCTCTATTCTGTTCCATTGGTCTATACGTTTTACTCTATGCCAGTACTAAGCTGTTTGGTTACTATAAATTTTGAAGTCAGGGACTATGATGCCTCCAGCTTTGTTCTTTTTGCTCAAGATTGTTTTGGCTATTCAGAGTTTTTTGTGGTTTCATTCAAATTTTAGTATTGTTTTTCTATTTGTGTGAAAAATGTCATTGGTATTGTGGTAGGGTTTGTGTTAAATCTGTAGGTTTCTTTGGGTAGTAAGGACATTTTTACAATATTAACTATTTAAAACCATGAAAACAGGATATTTTCCATTTATTTGTGTCTTCTAATTCTTTCATCAACATTTCATAGTTTTTAGTGTGCATAATTTTCACCTACCTGATTAAATTTATTTATAATTACATTATTTTTTGAAGCTATTGTAAATGTAATTTTTTAAATTTCTTTTTTAAATATAGTTCACTCAGGTATAGAAATGCTACTCAGTTTTACATCCTGAAACTTTACTGAATTCATTTATTAGTTTTAATTGCTTTTTGGTGAATTCTGTGAACAGCAACAATTTAACTTCCTCATGCCTTTTATTTTTTCTCTCACCTCATTGCTTCATTGCTATAGCTAGGACCTCCAATATTATGTTGATTAGACATGGCAAGAGTGAGCATCCTTATCTTGATCTCAGAAAAAAGTGGTTTCAACTTTTCACCACTGAGTGTGATATTAGCTATGGGTTTGTCATATGTAACATTACATTGAGGTACATTCCTTCTATACACATCTTTTTGACAGTTATTATCATATGTTGAATTTTATTAAACACTTAAATGTTTTATCTGTATCCATTCAAATTATCATACATTTTGTCCTTCATTATGTTAATGTGGTATATCACATTTATATATTTGTACAGGTTGACCAATCATTGCACTCTTGGGATTAATCCCACTTTAATGTGGTGAATGATCCTTTTAATGTGCTGTTGAATTGAGTTTGTTAGTATCTTGTTACATTTTTGCATCTGTATTCATCAGGGAATTTGGTCTCTAATTTTCTTTTTTTTTTTTGTAGTATCCTTTTCTGGCTTTGGTATCAGGGTGATATTTGCCTCCTAAAATGAGTTTGGAAGCATTCTTTTCACTTTTTTGGAAGGAGGTGAGAATAATTTTTATTAGATTGAGTCTTCTTTAAGTGTTTGATAAAATTCAGTGGTGAAGAAATCAGGTCTAGGCTTTTCTTTGATGGGAGATTTTTCTTACTGATTCAATCTCCTTTCTCATTATTGATCTCTTTGGGTTTTCTATTTCTTTATGATTCAGGTTTGGTAGGTTTTATGTATCTAGGAATGTAGCTATTTCTTGTACCTTATAGAATTTGTTTGTATGTAATTGTAATAGTCTCTTAAGATCTTTTGTATTTCTGTTGTCTTATTTGTTATATCTTCTTTTCCATTTTTGATTTTATTTGAGTCTTCTCTCTTTAATAATCTAGCTAAAAGTTTGTCTATATTGTTCACTTCATCATGTATTAATTTGTTTGCTGGTTCATCCATGAAACATGAAAAAAATTCCTTAATAAAGGCACTGTATGTATTTTTAATTTTTTAAAATTTTTATTGTGATGTATAAGGCCATTCTTGAATTACTGTAAAGAAATACTCGAGACTGGGCCATTTACTTTAAAAAGAGGTTTAATTGGCCCACAGTTCGGCAGGCTTTACAGAAAACATGGTGCTGGCACCTGCTCAGCTTCCTAGAAGGCCTTGGGAAACTTACAATTATGATGGAAGGTGAACGGATAATAGGCATATCACATGATGAAAGCAAGAGTAAGTGAGAGTGAGTGGGGAGGAGGACCACACACTTTGAAATGACCAGATCTTGCAAAAACTCACTCGCTAAGGACAGTTCCAAGGGGATGGTGCTAAATCATCTATGAGAAATCCACCCCATGCTCCAATCACCTCCCACCAGGCCCCACCTCCTATACTGAGGATTGTAATTCAACATGAGATTTTGGCAGGGACACATGTACACACTATATCATATGGGTGCATAATAGGTATATATGCATATATTTATTGGGTATGTGTTATGTTTTGATATAGACATACAATGTATAATAAGTGCATTGGGGTAATTAGGGTAAAAATCCCCTCAAGCATTTATTATTCCTTTGTGTTAGGGACAGTCCAATTCCACTCTTACAGTTATTTTAAAATATAAAATAACTTATCATTGACTACAGTCACCATGTTGTACTGTCAAATACTAGATTGTATTCAGTCTATCTAACTATATTTTTGTGCCCATTAATCATCCCCACTTTATCCCCCCTCCCCACTTCCCTTCACTTTATATTTTGCAAGTGTTATTTTACTTACGAATAGAACCTTATGAGGTGAGTGCTATTATTAGTCCTATTATATAAATAAGAACAAGTTAGCAATTTGGTTATTATTACAGAAATAGGTAGTGGCAGAACTATAACTAAAATTCAGATATTCTTACTCCCAAGCTGAGGCATCATGCTATATACCACGTATTAATGACAGATGCAGAAATACATACCAGAGTCAGATATAGTGTCTACTCCAAGTCACCCTTTGCCTTGAAAGGGACACAGATATGTTAGGAGATATTTATAATTTAAAACAGAAAAGTGATTCATTCTGTCGATCTTACATACCATGCTAATGACTCTAATAAACAATGAGATGGATATTTATCAACTTACAGATTCATTATAAACTTTTTTCTTTCAGTGAATGGAAGTGTTTGAAAGAGAAACACCTTTATAAGCTAACCTTGAAAATATGCTATTAGCACATGTTTCTTTCTCTATTGGGCTCTATTAAGATAAGTTGAGAAATCCAGCAGTAAAAGGAAAATGTAAGAAAAAAAGGTGGCATGATAGAATTTCCTTTTTAAGAAAATAATTTCACCAGTGTGGAAGACAAGTTGGAATATGAGAGACAGTAGTGGTAGGGGGAAGGACACAAGATCCTTGTAAAATTCTAGCAAAAGTTGATGGATACATCATGAAATATTTTAATAGTATTTATCAGTTATAAACTTCATATCAGTTTTCCAAAATTAAACATAAAGATATGCAGCAATCATTTATAGAATTTCTTTTTGTTCTGTTTTGGTAGGAACTTGCTGTAGGCAGTAGATCTTAAGAGAGTGAGGAATTCACATGCTTATTTTTCATTGCACTGCATATCAATTACCCCCCAGTTAAGAGTCTAAAATAAAATTTGATTAATTAACAAGTAAATAGTCATTAAATATTGATGACGATTAACTTTTTTTCAGCAGGTATTATATATGTCCTGAAATATCAGTTTCTGCTACTTAGTAGAGGCAGAATAATGGTGCCCTGAAGATATTCATGTCTTAATCCCCAGCTTTGAATATGTTAAGTGACACTGCACATTGGAATTGAGTTTACAAGTGAAATTACAGATGCCAATCAGCTAACCACGGGACAGGGAGATTAGCCTGGGTTATTAAGGTGGGCCCAATGTATTAGAGAGAGAGGATCTTAGGAGTAGAAGACGGAAAGGATGCAGAAGAGGGCAGCAGTAGAGTTAGCAGAGATATGTCTATGGAAGAGTGCTAAGGGAAATGATGTGGAAGGGTCTAGATTCCATTTTGTTAGTTTTGAAGATGTAGGAAGGCGGACCACAAGCCTAGTAAGGCAGGCATCCTCTAGAAGCTGGGAAAGGCGAAAAAACAGATCTATCCAGTACTTCTATAGAGGAACAGAGCTCTGTTGCAGCCCCGTGATGACCTGATTTTAGCTCGGTGAGACCTGTGGCAGACTTCTGACCTCCAGAACTGTGATATAATAAGCTTGTGTTGTTTAACACACCAATGTTTTTAGTAATATGGTAAAACAGCAATAGGGAATAAAATAAAAGGCTAATTGGTTAATTTTCTTTTATTGGATTGCCAACACAGGCATATTTTTCTTAAGTTTGCTTACAAATTCTGTCAGGGAATTATCACTGCTGTTAGTCCCTTACTGAAAAGCAAGTCTGTCTCCATCTGTGAAGGTCATTCTCTTTGATAATATGCTTAGTTTTAGAAAAAAGAAATCCATGCAAAGCTCTGTTGGCAGAAGAGGAAAAGCTCTCACACATGTCATCAACCAACCAACCCTGCTACACAGTAGGAGTCACGTCCTGGACACACCGAGTTCACAGTGAGAGCTTTTACTTCCACAACAGCATCTGTGTTTTGGGCTTCTAAAAATGAATAGATTAGTATATAGTATACCTCTTCATTTATTTCAAAGCTAATCAGAAGTTTGATTTAAAGGTTACATACAAACAAGGAGAAACATCACATGTACATGTACATACACACACAACTATGGGATAGTTGTGCTCACAGAAACCTAAAAACCAAACTTAATTAGCACTTTTCTTGGTATGTAAAATAAAATCCCCCCATATTAAAAAAGTATAAAATCATTCAAAATTCAAAATGTCTGGTATATAAGGATAAAGTTATGATTAAAGATAAACAACTAATAAATTAAAATATTCAGTTGGGAGATAGAAATTTAAGGAAATAAAATGCAAGTTGAATTATTTTAAAGCAATATTTCATTCCTAAAGTAAATCTTTTATATTTTGTGTGCCTCTAAAACTGTCTTAATCTTTCCTTCTACATTAAGTAAGAAACAAACATAATAGCAGAGAAAACCATATGCCCAGTTGTTAGAATTTGCTCTGAAATGTTTTCACAATGTTCAAATTTAATTTAACGTTTTGTATTTAATTTACTTTTGAAATAGTGTCTGCTAAAATTATTTAAATTTTTCTAAAAATGTATTTAAACTTTCAACAGTCAGTTATCATCAATGTTCTTATTCTATATACATAAATGAAAGTAACATACAGTAAAAATCTGAGGGTATGTGAATATGTCAGCATATTCACACTTACAAATATTTAAAAATATTTAAAGAAATTTGTTTTAATATATTTAATAATAGGCATATTTCTTACATTCCACATTTGCTTTAATTAATTTTTATATATACAGCCAACCCAACCAATAATTGTCTTATTTTTCACATAGAATTTTAAGTGCTATTATCAATTAAATATAAATGTTGAAAGTTTGATCTGACAAAATATTTAATATTTTACTTTTCAAAAATAAAATATTCACACATTATTTCAAAGCTTAAAAGTGACTTAGATTTGGTACTTAACATTCCTTTAAATATCTATCTTCTTTTACTATTAGGAGTAAAGCTTAAGAGCAAATTGGCATGGAAAAATTATGTAGTTTATTAATTTATAATTTATACTAACTGTGTATGTCAGTTAAAAGGAGAGAGTTTGAAAAGCATAGTGGCGTGGAGAAATATAACGTTTGGGTTTATATGAAGAAATATATGTGTTGTTATAATAATGAGTCCACTTTCAATGTAATATTGCCACCACAATACCTGCAGAAGTCTGTTTGAATTCATATATAGTTATTTGCAAAATGTCTTTACCTTTGGGTTTCTTTTATAATATACAGGCACAAATCTGAAAATAGACTTATTGAAAAGGTGAATTTGTTAAAAATAATTCTCACCAGTTTGTTTTTCCTGACATAATATATTTTCTTGTCAGTTATTACAACTTGCTCTTATACTTTCTTAATGCTGCATTCCCATTTTTATACCTATCTAATGTTCTGAGACTATTGTGCACAATATATGCGAAGTTATTCACGCAAAGGAGGTCTCTAGGTGGCGTAAAGATCCACATGTGCAATATAAAGCTGTAAAGTTAATAGAAGAAAAGTCAGTAAAATAGCTCTGTGATCATGTTATGGGGAAATATTAAACAATTTTCCAAAGTGCATACCATAGGGCAAAACATCTACATTGTGATTAAGCAAAAATTGAGGACTTTTGTGCAGTGAAGACGACCACAGTCTCTTCACATGAAGAGATTTTCAAACTGCTTATAATTATATAAATGCAAGTGAAAACAACCATTTGATTTCACTACATCAATCTTAGCTTGACTTAAAGTGCAAAGCACTGGTGGCTGTATGGGATTTAGGAATGCTCAGGCCCCTCTAGTGGGATTGCAGAGCTGTTCTGGAGAAAAGCATGCAACTTCTTGGACATCAATTATTCTGCTGAATATAAGTCCCATAGTAATTTTTGTACAGATCTACAGGGGCTTATGTATGTGTATGTTCCTTGCAGGGAATTATTTGTGGAGGTAAGAAGTTAGAAGCATTCTGGATGTCCATTACAGGGGAGTGAAGAAGTATACTCGCCATGTTGTATGGCAGTTAGATGTCACTGATTCAAGGTCCACATGGTGACATAGGCAAATCTTTAAAAAATTGCACTTAGTAAAAAAATCCAAGAGAGAGAATTAGCTATATCATGTACCAGTCTTTGTGAAAATTAAAAACACAAGCATACAAAATAATGATACACATTTAAGAAGATTACGTGCTTACAAAGGATTAAATGGTTGCCTATGCAGACAGGTTGGAGGTGGATAGAGAAGGAATAAATAAATAAAATACGAAAGGTGAAAACAATAATGAAACCCCCCACTACAACTGTGTTGGCTCACACTGAACCCTAATGGTTGATCCAGAACCACCAAATAAGAGAGGGCTCCTCTGAAGTTCCAATAACAACATATGTCATAAATAATTTTCAAATTAAATGAGTGTGAATAGGTAACTATTTGGTAGCTTTTATAAAATAGAATGAAATCATTAAAAGAGGAATTAAGAGTTATTCTTCATGGCAGAATTGTTAACCAAGACATGATCTGTCAGAAAACTATTTTTTAAAATAATTACATGTCCCACATATGAAATACAAATCTCCAAAATTTATATGCTGGAGAATGTACTGCCCAGAGGCCAACTGAGATACAATTACCAATTGTGAGTTTTAAATTGGTCTCCCATAGAAAGATAAAGCATGGATCTGTGATTAATATGAAAGTTTATTTCTCTGAAAGGAAGTCTGATCCCAGTGGGGAGGTACGTTCTTGCTGAGCGGCCTGTAGGCGAAATGTTTTTAAACTTTCATGTACCATATAAATGAGTGGTATTATTATTACTATTTCTTTACTGAGGGGACAACGCATGTCTATAACATTTCTACTAATAGGTAACAGGCTTTTCTTCCTTATTAAATGAACACTGACTTAAGGAGAATACTATAGGGGAATTATATTAATAATTTCCTGGGCAAAGATAGAATAATTGGTCTTTCATCACAGAGTATCGAGCAGCTTATTTCTTCCTCCCCAGGTAGTCCTCCGCAGATGCTATCATACTCATTTAGCTTTTAATTTATAATAATTAAAAAATTTATTTCCTGACATCTGAAGGAGTCAATAGTTGTCACATTATTTGAAACTTTCCCCCATCATTTGTGGAAATAATCAAAACATATAATGATATGCATTTTAGAACTGAAAGCCCATTAAAAATATTCACTAGAGATTTTCTAGGTTTGAAGTATATCTTGGTGATGGAAACAACTACATCATTAAATAGTTTTTCTAGCATATTGGCCTTATTAAGTTTCAATTTGGACTTAAGTATAGTAAGACTATTATACACTCAACTGTGTGGCTACAGCATGTTAGAAAAACAAAAATAAAAAATTAACTAATTATCTATAAATAAGTTGATAGAGCCCATGCTGAAAATAATTGGATAGAGGTGAAAATCCTCTGTTTGACCTAATGCACTATTTTTCTATCCCACAATTTGACATGAAACTTTAAAAAATGTACCACAACACAAGTATAAGCTCAATTTAATATAGAATTCCTGTTGTTTTGTGCTCACGGATTTTGAACTAAACCAAAGGACTTGGGTCAGCTGGCATGAGCAGTACTATTCTCCCATAGAGCTAGAATGATCACTGGAGGTCTGAAAAACTAACAGCAGAAAAGGAGGTTCTAAGATCATCAGGACATCTTTGTGTTGTCTTTTAAGATTTAACAAACTGATATAACTGAACTTTTTTTTTTTTTTTTTTTTTTGAGACAGAGTCTCGCTCTGTCACCCAGGCTGGAGTGCAGTGGCCGGATCTCAGCTCACTGCAAACTCCGCCTCCCGGGTTTATGCCATTCTCCTGCCTCAGCCTCCCCAGTAGCTGGGACTACAGGCGCCGCCACCTCGCCCGGCTAGTTTTTTGTATTTTTTAGTAGAGACGGGGTTTCACTGTGTTAGCCAGGATGGTTTCGATCTCCTGACCTCGTGATCCGCCCGTCTCGGCCTCCCAAAGTGCTGGGATTACAGGCTTGAGTCACCAGGCCAGTTTGATATAACTGAATTCTTAAAACCTTTCTTTTCTGCATATATGTGGAAGGCAGAAAAAGGCTAATTTCTGAAGAACTACAGTTAGTAAAACCAATGCTTCCCATTTTAGATATATATATTTGTTTATATTTAAGATTATATTAATCCCTAAAGAAAATGCTTGATTTAGAAGAACAATTTCTTTGAAAAATACAGAAGGGCATCAATCTTTATATATTTTTAAGTCATTGTAAAATTATTGTATTCTGTAGAATTAGTCAGTTTGCTGCAGTATTCGGCATTAGTCCAGGGGAATTTAAATCACTAAAATGTGGTAAAATGAGTATCTGATCTTACTGAAATCAATCTTCCTCCCTCCTTCCCTCCCCGCCTCCCTCCCTTCCTCCTTCCTTCCTTCCTTCCCTCCCTCCTTCCTTCCTTCCCTCCTTCCTTCCCTCCTTCCCTCCCTCCTTCCTTCCTCCTTCCCTCCTTCCTTCCTTCCTTCCTTCCTCCTTCCCTCCTTCCTTCCTTCCTTCCTTCCTTCCTTCCTTCCTTCCTTCCTTCCTTCCTTTTTTCTTTCTGAATCAAGCTATATAAAGAACTAGGCTTTATGTAAACTAAAAATACAGGCACAAAACCAATGATACACTAAATATTTCTATGCATTTAGAAAAACACATGCTGACATAAAATGACATGGTTGCCAAAGCAACCTTTCCTCCTTCTTTCCTTCCTTTCTCTTCTTTCATCTGAGTTATGTGCTATACTGCAATTTGAAACATTGATCTTAAAATTTAACATGGTAAATATTTAGGATATATTGAGTCATTTACATTATCACACAGTCACCCACTGCTGGGTACAATTCAGGCAGCTAGGAAAACAGAAGGAAAATTATGTTTTGAATGATAATTGATATATGTATGCAAGAAAAATTTTTTCTTCTACTAACTGTATTATATGCAGATATTTGCTGTTGTATATGTATTTTCTTTAAGCCAAAAATCCATTTTATTTTGATAAAATAATTTGAGATATGGTTGCTTTCAACTGCTTTTTAATACAATGCTCTGTTTGAATTCATATCTCATGAATGTGAAAATTTGCCAAAAACATATTATTCTGTTTTGAATATATTAACACACTTAAGAAACTGTGGGGGTCCATATGGCTTGTGATAATAATTAGCATAGTCCAGAATGCTGGAGTAACTATTCAGTAACCTCCAGACCTTCTGATGGAAAGATTATAAGGCTGGAGATGTTGCTCCTTTTAATATAGTTCTCATAACATCCTTTATCTCTCATTCACTGTCCAGGATGAAAAAATAATTCATAGTAATTGTGCATTGTGATTATGGTAGTTTTATACCTTTTTAAACCTCAGAATTTACTGTTTTCATTTTAAGGAAAAATTCTTATATATATCCATATTTTATGACCCAAAACTGTGGTTATAAATTCTTTTAAAATTTGAATTGAAGTGAAACAGTACAGTGTAAAGATTTTCTTAAAGAAGAATAGACAAAAATGGCACTGCCAAACTATGTTACTTAGGCAGCAAATTATGCACCTATATGAAAAACAGAAGAAAATTCATCAAGAATGTCAACACATCCTTTGGGCCTCAATAGGCGGTCTGGCATCCACATGGAATTGAGTCCCAAGCAACAGAAGAAGAGTCAAGTTTTGCTGTCACTAAGATGGACAAGATACCGTCTAGTGATAAAGCCAAGTCTGGAGTCCTATTATCTTTGACTCTTAAAACCTCTGGATAATAGAAGATTTAAAGGTGTGATGTAATGGTTACCTTGAAAAAAAAATAACAAACAAAAACTGTGCTTGATGCTGTATTATCTGGTCTTTCCCAAATGCTGCTGCTGCTGATGATAATAATAATGCATTAAAGTATTTTATAATATGCAAATATTTTATCTCTTGTAAATATAGACAAATCACCTTGGTACAAAGGTACTATTTCTACTTGCCATTTTTCAGTGGAGAAAATTAAAGTTTAGCATGACTTGCCTATGGTCATGTAAATAATAAGTGATAAATGTAGTTCTTAAATGTTGTTCATGCTATTCTAGGTGCTTTGCCTCTAGGTAGAATCTTTAAAATAAAGTCCTATCTAAAACGATGCAATTTTGAAATGTTAAATAAAACCATAGTTTGGGAAGTCGAAACATTATTTGAAATAGAGATGTAGCAAAGTGAAAAGAACACTGAATTAGGTTTCCTGAGGTAGCACTTAAGAATTGTATGAATACCATCGGTCTATGGCTTTTCTAGGTCTTGGTTTGCTTATTTACAAAATGACAATAAATACTTCTTCCACTTACAACTCAGGATCATTAGGAGATTCAAGAATAATATCTACATTGTTACAGATTTAATATCTGTATTTACATGAAAAGAGTTGAAAAGCACTTTGCAGAGAAAAAGATAATACATATCAGAAAGTTTGTAGGGGAAACTCTTTTTGTTTGTTTAATGTGTAGCAAGCATTATTAAGTCAGATTTGTGAGAAATCATGTTTGGAAGCCGAAATAACAACCTCAGAGATACTGAAAAGACGTCGCTTTTTCCTGCCTCATGTCCTTCTCCCGTGCAAGCCACTCAAAAAATATTTAATATTTTAGAGAAATAAACATTTTGATAAGGCTGTAGCGGACACTGTTAGTGTCTCATATGAATTCCTGGGAATCCCTTTTATCTGCAGCTATGGGTGCCCTTTTTCAACCTCTCCTGGAGGACTGCCTTGGGCTGTGGAACTGCTGCACTCATGAGGAGACCAGATGACTGACTGGTGCTGGAGTACCAAAGTCCTTGCCTCTTGGGAGACAGACTAACTTTGGCACCAGGAATCGGTTTCCTGGAAGACAATATTTTTTCATGTGGGGCGGGGGTGGGGAGGAGGAGCGCAGGATCGCTCATGCGCAGTTCACAAATGAGCAATTCACATTAGGTTTCACCATGCTTTGAAAATCGAATGTCCCGCTGATCTGACAGGAGGCGAAGCCCAGGCGGTAATGGCTGGCCTGTTGCTCACCTCCTGCTGTGCGGCCAGACTCTCCACAGACCTATAAGATCTGCAGCCCGGGCTTGGGGACTCCTGCTCTAGAGCACTAGGTATAATCAGGCTGAGGCTGGACCTCACCTGAAACTGCATTTTTACTTTGCTCTCCCCTTTTCTTCTGCCACTCCACTCACTCTCTTACAGGTTTCTCCTGAGAATACTCCCTTAATAAATCACAGTTGTAAGAATCTCTGTCTCAGTCTCAGGCTCTTCTAGTGAACTTGACCTAAGACAGGATCTGATTACTGTCTTACGCGTTACTTGATTCAAAACTTTTAAGGAATATTTCAAGTAACCTAAATTTAGGTAACTTGTTTATTAATCATGAAACTGAACGTTGGTAAAGGAAGTAAAAATGAGAACTCACATGAAGAGTGAAGATGAAGAATAAAAATGTGAGAAAAAGTCTTTTCTAGTTCGTAATTTTACATAATCTAGACACAGATAGAGTTCCGAGGTCATATTGCTGTGATGAAAATTAATCTTTGTATTAAAAAGTATAGAAATAATGGACTTGCCTCACACACACACAATCGCATTAGTTTTAAAGAAGATTTTTAAGTGGTGGCTTCCTCTTTCTCCCTACAATTTATTTAAAATGAACTTTCCTGTGTCCTTTTTTCATTCTGCCTTTTCTTACCTTTTTTATACTGAAGTAACTGGTAACCATAGATATGGGTGACCTTGTTTTCAGGATATAGTTTATTATGCACATATCTCAGTCTCTGGCTTGGAACCTGGAGTAACAAACTCAGAGACAGTGGAAAGATGCTGCTTCTCTCCTCTTCCAAGCCACTCAAAAATTGATGAGTGTTTGTACACCAAGAGACTCTTTTCTAAGTCTACCCAGAAAACAAAATCTGTTTTTGGAAAGACTTTTTAATTGTAGTATTGCTACATATTTTTATTACTATATAATAGAATCATATATTTTGGGGGTATTAGGATAATTTGATACATTCATATAATGCGTAAAGATGAAATCAGAGTAATTGGGACATCTGTCATCTTATTTATCTTTTTTTAATATTAGGAACATTTGAAATATTCTCTTTTAGATATTTTGAAATACACACTAGATTAATGTTAACTCTAGCCACTCTACTAATCGATCAAACGCTAGGTCTTATTTCTTCATCACCCCTCCCTACTATCATCCCCAGCCTCTGGTAACCATCAGTCTACTCTTTATCTTCATGAGATCCAAGTTTTTAGTTCCCACATGTAAGTGGGAACGTGGAATATTTGTCTTTCTGTGCCCGGCTTATTTCAGCAAACACAGTGACTTCCAGTTCTATCCATGGTGCTGCAAATGACAGGATTTCCTTCTTTTTCATGGCTGAATAATATACTATTTTGTTTATATACCACATTTTCTTTATCCACTCAGGTTTGTTTGTACACATAAGTTGATTCCATATCTTGGTTACTGTGAGTAGTGCCGCAATAAACATGAGGGTGCAGATATCTTTAAAATAATGATTTTTTTTCTTTCAGGTAAATTCCAAATAATGGCATTGTTGGATCATGTGGTAGTTCTATTTGTAGTTTTTGAGGAATCTCTATACTGTTCTCCATAGTGGCTGCACTAATTTACATTCCCATCAACAGTGTATGAGAATTGTGCTTTCTCTGCATCTGCTCCAGCATTATTTATCACCTGTCTTTTGGATAAAAGCCATTTTACCTTGGCAAGATAGTATCTCTTTGTGATTTTGATTTGTATTTCTTTGACAGTTAGTGATGTTGAACATTTTTCATATACCTGCTGACCATTTCTATGTCTTCTTTTGAGAAATGTCTCTTCAGAACTTTCATTTATTTTTAAATCAGATTATTAGATACTTTTCTCATGAGTCGTTTGAGCTCCTTCTATATTCTGGTTATCAATCCTTTATTAGATCAATAGTTTGTAAATATTTTATCCTATTCTGTAGGTTGTCTCTTTGCTTTGTTTGATTGTTTCCTTTTTTGTGCCTAAGCTGTTTTAGCTTGATGTAATCTCACTTGTCTATTTTTGCTTCAGTTGCCTGTGCTTTTGAAGTCATGCACAAAAAACTCTTCACCCAGAACAATGTCCTGCAGCATTTCCCCAATATCAATGTTTACTTTTTTTTTTTTTTTTACAATTTCAGGCCTTATATTTTAGACTTTTATTCATTTTGATTAGATTTTTGTTTGTGGTAATAAATAGGGGTCTGCATTCATTTTTCTGCACATGGATATTCAGTTTTTCCCAGCAGCATTTATTGAAGAAACTGCCCTTTCCCCTGTGGAAATAATAGGTGGGAGTGCTTCTCTGCTCTACTCACTCATCTGACAACCGGCTTACTGCTAAACTGTTGGGGAGCCCCTCTATCCTCACAACCCAGGGCAACATTATTGCCCAGAAGAACTTCCTGGGAACAGGGAACTGGGTAGCCCACCCTTGCAGCCATGCCCACACTCCCTTCAGAAGCATACTGGTTGTGCCATACTGGTTGTGTCCCTGTGGTCCCACAGCCCTGCCCAAGGATGCTCTGCCCTTAAGAAAGTACACCACCAGATCATTTGCAAACATACCACACAGCATGTTCTGATTTTGGCAAGCACAGGGGACCAGCAGGTCCCTGGGAAGCTGTGGGTCCTCTGGAGATCTAAACCTTGGTATGGATTGCCCCTAAGCGAGGGGGAAGCACAGCCTGACAAAGCTCCCCTTGGAACAATGGAAACATGGACACTGTGTCAGCTGCTGAAGGTAGTGGAAATGGCAAGGGGGTCATCTCCTGGCCCCTCTGCCCCATACATTATTGCTGACACAGCAGTTCCTCCAGCAAGACCTGGTGAGCATTCACTGAAATCAGGTGCATTTCATGCTTTTCTGGCAGCTCCACCCACACTGAAAGTCAACATGCACTGAATGAAACTGGCTTTTTATGCATTCCCAGTGTCTCCACCCCACTGAAAGTGAACCTGCATCTGTTTGGACTTTCACAAAGAGTGGGGTAAAGCACCCCTTCCTACACAGAGCAGCAGCATCCTGGCAACAGAGGACAGAATGTGGAGTTGCCTGCACTGGACTGGGGATAGAGAGTGCCCCAACTCACATTCTAGCATCAGCCATCAGAGAGACAGATCCATGTTCCATAGCAACAGTGCGTCAGGGAACCAAGGGATGAAGCCTTTGTAAACAGATCATAAACTAGATGATGAAAGGGAAGTGGATTATGTTTCTGCTGGGGAGGGATGAGGAGCTGGTACCCATACTCAGCTCCTTTCCCCAGAGACTAAAGCTTAACACATTATAATCTCTTCCCGCAAGGCCTGTCAGTGTGGGTGTATCCACTGGTCATCTGCCTACCTGCAAGCTCTTAAACACCATCTACTGGACTTCAGCCTGAATTGCACCACCAACAAAAATATATCACTACAACAAGCAGCATCTGAGAAAGTCACCACACAGGACCTATCCACAACCAAAGAATCCATACAGAGCCTTGGTCCCCAGAAAGCACCCAGAAACAAAGTCAAATGATCATCCACAACATAAACTACAGTAATACTTTCAAACAAGAATTTAGAAAAGCCTCATCCCAACTTTAGCAATTTCTAAAATAAGAAATGGTAGCTCCCTAGGATGAGAAAGAACTAGTTTAATAACTCCGTCAGTACAAAAAGCCAATGTATTTTGAAACCTCACAAAAATTGCGCTAGCTTTCTAGCAATGGATCCTAACCAGAGGGAAAGTATGAAATGACAGATTAAAAAATTCAAAATATTGATTTTAAGAAAACTCAATGAGATCCAAGGGAAAGTTGAAATTTATTACCAAGAAACCAAAAAAGGAATCCAGGACACAAAAGAGAACATAGTTACATAAAGAAGGAGCCAAACAATACTCTTAGAATTGAAAAATTTACTACAGGAATGTCAAAATACCATTGGAATGCTTAACAATAGACTAGATGAAGCAAAAGAAAGAGATTCAGAGCTTGGAGACAAGTCTTTTCAATTAACCCAGTCAGAAATAACAAAGAAAGAAGATCTTTTAAAAGTGAACAAACCTTTCAAGAAATATGATATTATGGAGAGTAATCAAATCTACAACTTACTGGCATTCCTGAGAAAGAAGAAGACAAAGTAAGTAACTTGGAAAACATATTTCAGAGAATAATTCAGGAAAATTTTCCCAATCTTACTATATGGGTTGATATCTAGATACAAAAATTCAGACATCTCCTGCAAAATATTATCCAAGATGATCATCACAAGACACATAGTCATTAGACTATTTAAGGTCAATGTGAAAAAAATATATTAAAGGCAGTTAGAAAAAAGGGCCAAATCATCTATAAAGGGAATCATGTTAGCTGATTTCTTAGCAAAATCTTCACAAGCCACAAGTAATTGTTAACCTATTTTCAGTCTTCTTAAAAAAATGCCAACCAATAATTGCATATCCTGCCAAACTAAGCATCAAAAACCAAGGAGAAATAAAGCATTTTCCAGATAAATTATAAGGGAATTTGACACCACTGGACAGTAACTATAAGAATTGCTCAATAGAGTTCTTAACATGCAAACACAAGAATGACACTTGCTACTATAAAAACACATGAAAGTACAAAGCTCACAGACCCTGCAAAGCCACAATACGATTGAGACTGCAAAGCAACTAGGTAACAACACTATGACAGGAACAATACCTCACATATCAATATTGATAATGAAGATAAATGGCCTAAATACTCCATAAAAGACAGAGAGGTAAGTTAGGTTAAAAAACAAAACAAAACAAAACAAACAAACAAAAGACACCAGCCTTCTGTTGTCTTCAAGAGACCCATGTCACATGTACTGACACCCTCAGGTTTAAAATAAAGTGGTGGAGAAACATCGGTTACACAAATGGAAAACAATAAAGAGCAGTGGTTCCTATTCTTGTACACTTTAAATCAACAATAGTAAAAAAGGACAAAGAACATTATACAAAGTGAAGGTGTTAAATTCAACAAGATTTAACTATTCTAAATCCGTACACCCAACATTGAAATACCCAGATTTATTTAAAAATACGATTAGACCTAAGAAAAGGGATAGACAGACATACTATAATGGTGGGTGACTTCAGCACCCCACTGACAGCGTTAAATGGATCACTGAGATGGAAAACTAACAGATAAATTTTGGACTTAAGTTGGAGACTTGATCAAATAGACCTAATAAACATCTACAGAATATGCCTCCCAGCAACCACAGAATATACATTCTTTTTCTCATCTATACATGGAACAGTTTCTAAGATTGGCCACATAATTGATCACAAACCAAGCCTCAATACATTAAAAAAAATTAAAATCATATAAAGCAGCTCCTTGGACCACAGTGGAATAAAATTAGAAATCAATACCAAGAGAAACTCTCAAAACCACACAAACACATGGGAACTAAACAACTTGATTCTGAATGACTTTAGGGTTAACAAGAAAATTAAGGCAGAAATAAAAAAAAATTCTTTGGAAAAAAACGAAAATAAACACACAAAATACCAAAACTTTTGGGATATAGAAAAAGCAATGTTAAGAGGAAAGTTCATAGTGCTAAATTCCTACATCGAAATATATATATATATATATATCTCAAATTAACAAATGTCACATCTAAACAAACTAGAAAAACAAGAACAAACTAAATCCAAGGGAAGTAGAAGAAAATAAATAACAAAGATCAGAATGGAACTAAATTAAGACCAAAAAACTATACAAAGGATCAATGAAATGAAAAGTTGGTTTTCTGAAAGGATAAACAAGATTGATATACCATTAGCTTCATTTAAAATGAAAAAAAGAGAGAGAGGATTCAAATATGCACAATCAGAAATAAGAAAGATGACATCACAACTGATACCACTGAAATATAAAAGATCCTAGAGACTACTACAAAGACCTCTATGTGCACAAAGTAGAAAATCTTTAAGAAATGAATAAATTCTTGGAAATAACTTCCCAAAATTGAACCAGGAAGAAGCTGAATTCCTGAACAGACCAATAGCGAGTTCTAAAATTGAATCAGTAATGGAAAACCTACAACCAGAAAAAGCTCTGTGCCAGATGGGTTCACAGCTGAATTCACCAGACTTACAAAGAAGAGCAGGTATCAATTTTACTAATATTTCAAGAAATCACAGAGAAGGGATTCCTCATTAACTCATTCTACAAAACCAATATCATCCTTAATGACACACAAATCCTCAACAAAATACCATCAAACTGAATCCAGCAGCATATCAAAAACGTAATGCAGCATGATCAAATAGGCTTTATTACTGGGATTCCATATGTAAAAGATGTTTTACATATTCAAATCAATGTGTGATTCACCACGTAAACAGAATTAAAAACAAAAACCATAGAATCATCTCAATAGATGCAGAAAAAACATCCAGTAAAATCTAACATTCCTTCATGATAAAACACTCAACAAACTAAGTATCAAAGCAACATACCTTAAATGAATAGGAGCCATCTACAAGAAACCCCCAGCCAACATCACACCTTATGGGCAAAAGCTGGAAGAATTTTTCCCAAAAACTGGAACAAGGCAAGGACGTCCAGTCTCACCACTCCTATTCGACATAATACTGGATATCATCACCAGAACAATCAGGCAAGATAAAGAAATAAAAGGCATTAAAACAGGAAAAGAAGAAGTCACATGAACTCCACCATGATTTATTTATTCATTTATTTATTTATTTGAGATGGAGTCTTGTTCTGGGGTCAGGCTGTGGTGCAGGGGCACGATCTCGGCTCACTGCAACCTCTGCCTCCCTGGTTCAAGCGATTCCCCTGTCTCAGCCTCTGAAATAGCTGGGACTACAGGTGCACACTAACATGCCTGACTAATTTTTTGTATTTTAGTAGAGATGGGATTTCACCATGTTGACCAGGATGGTCTCAATCGCCTGACCTTGTGATCTGCCCACCTTGGCCTCTCAAAGTGCTGGGATTATAGGTGTGAGCCGCCGTGCCAGCCGATGATATAATTCTATACCTAGAACACAATAAAGATTCTTCCAAAAGACTCCTAGACTTGACAACTTCAGTAAAGTTTCAGGACAAAACCAACATAAAAAATCAGTAGTTTTCTATAAACCAATAACATTCAAATTAAGAACCAAAGCAAGAATGCAATCTCATTTACAATAAACACACACACACACACACACACACACACCGCCTAGGAATACATCTAACCAAGAGATGAGAGACCTCTATGAGAAGAAGAGCTAAACACTGATCAAAGAAATATTAGATGAGACAAACAAATGGAAAAATATTCCATGCTCATGGATAGGAAGAATCAATATAGTTAAAATGGTCATATTGCCCAAAGCAATCTACAGATTAAATACAACTCCTATCAAATTTTCCAACATCATTTTTTCACAGAATTAGAAAAATTATTTCAAAAATTCACATTGATTAACAAAGAGCCTCAACAGCCAAAGCAATCCTAAGCAAAAAAGAAGAAAGCTGGAGACACCACATTTCCCAATTTTAAACTATACTACAAGGCTATAGTAACCAAAACAGCATGGTACTGGTACATAATCATACACATTGGCCAATGGAAAGAAATAGAAAACCCAGAAATAAAGCCACACACCTACAACCAACTGATATTTGGCCAAGTCAACAAAAACAAACAATGGGGAAAGAACATGTTATTCAATAAATGTTACTCAGAAAACTGGCTAGCCATATGCAGAAGAATGAATCTGAACCCCTACTTCTCACCATATACAAAAATTAACTCGAGATAGATTAAAGACTTCAATGTAAGATCTAAGACTACAAAAATACTTAAAGCCTAGAGAGAACCATTTTGGACATTGGCGTTGGCAAAAAATTTATGACTAGTGCTGCAGAAGTAAATGCAACAGAAATGAAAATTGACAATTGGGATTTAATTAAACTAAAGAGCTTCTGCACACACATACACACCAAAGAGTAAATAGACAACCTACAGAATGGGAGACAATTTTTGCAAATGATGCATCTGACAAAGACCAAATATTCAGAATCTATGAGTAACTTAAACAAATCAACAGGGAAAAAGAAAAAACTAAAAATGGGCAAAGAAGATGAATAGACTCTTCTCAAAAGAAGACATACAAGTGGCTAACAAACATATTAAAAAATGCTCTACATCACAAATCATCAGATAAATGTAAATTAAAACCACAATAAGATGCAATCTCACACTAGTCAGAATGGCTATTATCAAAAAGTAAAAAAAAAAAAAAAAAAAAAAAAAAAGACAGATGTTGGCAAAGATACAGAGAAAAGGGAATGGTTATACACTGTTGGTGGAAATGTAAATTAGGCTAGCCCCTGCAAAAAGCAGTGTGGAGACTTCTCAAATTACTAAAAGTAGAACTATCATTCGACCCAACAATCCCACTACTGGATAGCTACCTGAAGGAAAAGAAATTGCTCTACTAAAAGGACACTTGCACTAAAATGTTTACTGCAGCACTATTCACGATAGTGAAGTTATAGAATCAGCCTAGGTACCTGTTAACTGGATTGAATAAAGAAAATGTAAATACACATCATAGAATACTATGTGGCCAAAAATAATGAAATCCTCAAATTTACAGCAACATGGATGGAGCTGGAGGCCATTATCCAAAGTGAATTATCACAGAAACAGAAAAACAAATACTGCCTGTTCTCACTTATAAGTGGAAGATAAACAATGGGTATACATAGACATAAAGATGGAAATAATAGACAACGAGGACTCAAAAAAGGAGGAGGGAGGGAGACAAGGGTTAAAAAACCACCTATTGGGTACTGTGTTCACTTTTTGAGTGATCGGTTCAATAGAAGTCCAAGCCTCAGCATTTTACAATATATCCATGTAACAAACCTGCACATGTATACCCCGTATCTATAAAATAAAAATAAAATAAAATAAAATAAAATAAAATAAATAAAATAAAATGATTAATTGTTGCTAAGGGTTTGGTGGAGGGGAAGGATGAATAGGCTAAACTAATAGGGCACTGGAAGTTATCTGCATGATACTATAATGACGGTTACATGTCATACATTTGTCAAAACCCAAAGAATTTCCAGCACTCTTAGCGGCCTCTAATATAAACCATAGACTTTGGGTGATTAGGATGTGTCAATGTAGCTTTCTCAATTGTAAGTAATGCACCACTCTGGTGGGGGATTTCAGTAACAGAGCAGGTTGTGCATGTATATGGGGAGGAAGTATATGGTAAATCTCTGTACTTTCTTCCCAATTTTGTTGTGAAACTAAAAGTTGTCTAAAAGATAGCCTTTAAAAGTAAAAATACAAAGTAGAAATGTATTTCTGACATTGTTTCCAAAGTTTTAGACTATTTCTTGCCATCTTTTCTCTTCTAACTTCATTTCCACTGCTGCTCCTTAACTTTTCACTACATTGTCCTCTCAGCTGCATCTGAATTGTTTTGCTTGGCATTGCTATCTGGATCTACCTGGTCATCCTCACTTGCTCATACTTAGTTAGCTATAGATTTCCCTGGATTGTTAATACCAGCTGAGTATCTCTTATTCTAAATGCTTGAGACCAAAAGTGTTACAGATTTCAGATATTCTCAGATTTTAGTTTAATTGCATGTTATTTACAAGAGATTACATGAGATATCTTGTACATGAGACCCAAATCTTAACATATTTTTTTTTGTTTCAGGTACAACTTAAACACATAACCTCATTTTATACAATATTTTAGATAATTTTATGCATGAGACAAACTTTTGACTGTAGTTTGACTGCAATCTATCACATGAGATCAGGTGTGAAATTTTCCACATGTGGTGACATGTTGGCACTCAAAACATTGTGGATTTGGAGCACTGCAGATATTGAATTTTTGGGGTAGGATTGCTCAACCTGTAGTCACAAATGATTGAAGTCTGTCAGATAGACTTTCTTACTCACTCCAGCACTTTGTCCTATTCCATTTTTATTTATTCTGTGCTGGTCCCTGGATATAGTGACTGCCCATGAAATCACCATGAGAGGACAGAATGAGTCTGAGCTGATGTCCTGCCTGAGGAAAAGTTAACAAGGGAGAAAAATATTGAAAAAAAATGAATTGGCCGGGCGCAGTGGCTCAAGCCTGTAATCCCAGCACTTTGGGAGGCCGAGACGGGCGGATCACAAGGTCAGGAGTTCGAAACCATCCTGGCTAACACGATGAAACCCCGTCTCTACTGAAAAATACAAAAAGCTAGCTGGGTGAGGTGGCTGGCGCCTGTAGTCCCAGCTACTCGGGAGGCTGAGGCAGGAGAATGGCGTAAACCCGGGAGGCGGAGCTTGCAGTGAGCTGAGATCCGGCCACTGCACTCCAGCCTGGGCGACAGAGCGAGACTCCGTCTCAAAAAAAAAAGAAAAAAAGAAAAAAATGAATTGGCTGTAGCACAGAAAATAAGATGGCAGTTCATGCTAGCTTTGCTTCATTGTTTCTTTATACTACAATTTTCTGAGCATTTTCTATTTGATGATTAAGTATTTAATATTATTTATGAGGTGACTATTATCTCCATTTTAAGATGAGAAAATTTGTTTCAGAAAGCTTAATAGTGTTGCTAAGATTATATTTGCCTCACTCTAAAACTGTCTTTTTAACCATATTATGTATTATTACTGTATAATTGACACCCAAAATATTTCTGACACAAATATTTGAATTGCTTATACTTTAGACATAGCTGGAATTAATAGCTAATAAATACTGGCTTCATATAAAAGCTGCTTATGCAACTCAACAAGCTTCCATGACTTTTTGTTCTTTTATCTCCACTTTTAAAAAAAATTGGACTTTAATGAAGGGTTGGAGAGGTGGTATGAATACTCCTGCTAATAATTTATCCACTTTTCAGAACTTCAATCTTTTCTCTTCTATAGTCTTGTTTACTGGCTTTCCCTATAACCCCATCATCATCAGTTTCTTAATTCATTCTTTCTTCTTTCCAATTCTTATCTCACTGTGCAAGATTTTTTTTTTAAATAAAAAGGCATCTTTTTGTTTTTTAGATGAGGTTTTGCTATGTTGCCCAGGCTTGTCTTGAACTCCTGAACTCAAGCAATTATCCTGCCTCAGCCTCCCTAATAGCTGACATTATAAGGAGATACCATTTTTTGTTTGTTTAAGACTAATAATCTTTTAAATAATTTATTCCAACTCTTTTTAATGCCTGTACAGTTTTAACTGTGAAGGTTCATGTTATGAGTATAATTGCAAGTGGCTTTATGAAAATAGGGATGTACTATAATATCCCCTCTCATTTACAGTGAAGGCAAAACATTATTTGGAGTCATTGTACTAGTCAAAAAATAAGATCTCATCAATATAGAACATACACTGGGATTCAGTATATGTGGGCTTCTAGGATTCAATCCAGAGAAAGATGCTTAGTCTTTCTGATTTTATAATTAACTAAAATGGAGATACAAAAGGGGTCACATCCTTGCTGGTTTGTTTGGGAGACATTGAAACATGTGAAGACACCACATACGGCTTACTGAGATATCTTGTGCTGGGGAAACAATTGCTATTACAATCATTATTTGAAAGTTTTATGACAGTAATAAAAATTATTCTTTGGTTTGGTCATCACCACCCAATGTTTAAATTTGAACATCTTTGCATATAAACTATTTGTTTGGTTAGAAAGTTTTGTTTATTTGTTTGTTTTGATTTGCTATAACTCAAATTCTTTTCTTTTTAGTGAAAACTAAGGCACATTATTTGAAGGGCTGTTTTACTCTCTAGTAGAAAAAGTATATGATTTGCAACCAACAAGATATCACAACTGAAACAGGACATCCATTTTTTCAGCCAGTTTTGAAGCAGCTTCATACCATTACTTTCAAGTGCTATGAGTTTATTACATCTTCTTTGTGCACTTACCAAAGACAAAACAAGGAATTATTTCCATAGTTCATTCAGATAATGTATGAAAACTCACAGGAACTTCCAGATGGAATGTCAAGATTTCATTGGGGAAAGAAAACAAGTTTTAGTTTTGGGCACTTAGAAACTTGAGAAAAAAATAATCAGGTAATCTATGATACTGCTGGGGCCTCTAGTTCTAGAAAATATTAATAAACTCCATATCTTATGGTCGTCAAGATGGTTACTGAAATCCTAAAAATTTTACAGACTTGAAGATCTAATGCAAGTCTTGCATAATTTTTTGAGTATTATGTTTTGGTCTTTATTGTTAGAGATCAATAAAACCAAGTTTCCTATTTTAAATAATATATCTTTACCAATATAAATGAAGCAAGTAAATATCTGTCCATGAAATACATTACATGACAGATCTAACAAAAGTATAATTCTATACACATGTACATTCTAGAATTGAACCCACTACTTCCTAATTTATGAAATAATACTTCTACACACTTTTACTATATAGTACTTCAGATAATAACTGTCCATTTGGTCAATTATCCCCTTTTATGAATAAGAATACTAACATTGATACACTATTTTGGTTTTTGAAGTTTGCAGTGATCAAAGAGTCCTTTTTCCCCCCAGAACTCTTAAAAATTGTGCTTATTTTCTTTCTTTCTTTTTTTTTTTTTTTGAGACGGAGTCTCGCTCTGTCACCCAGGCTGGAGTGCAGTGGCGCAATCTCGGCTCACTGCAAGCTCCGCCTCCCGGGTTTACGCCATTCTCCTGCCTCAGCCTCCCCAGTAGCTGGGACTACAGGCACCCGTCATCTCGCCCGGCTAGATTTTTGTATTTTTTTTTTAGTAGAGACGGGGTTTCACCGTGTTAGCCAGGATGGTCTCGATCTCCTGACCTCGTGATCCACCCGTCTCGGCCTCCCAAAGTGCTGGGATTACAGGCTTGAGCCACCGCGCCCGGCCGCTTATTTTCTACTTGCTGTATTCGTGTATGCTCTTTCAATAGATCATCTATTTCCCTTGCTGTAAATGAAGCTGGAAAGTATTTATGATGTTAGTGTGTAGTGGAGGTTACATTGTGCAATTTTGCAACAAATTCAAATGGCCAAAAACAATGATTCTTTATAAATACACGAGTCTGACCAACAATAAGTGTCCTGGAGATCTTTCCACGTGTGAGTTTGGTCACTATGGATTTTCATGGCTTTTATGAACAATCTTTTCTGGACTTCCTTGTGACTAGGGTGAGAATCAGGATGTCATACCTAGCAAGGAGTTGCCCTGTCAACAGCTCTGAATGATAAGGGATCAGGGTAGAATTGTAAACCATCATCATCTGCTGAGCCTTCCTGTAAGGTCTTTTGTAGAGGGGAGTGACTAGAGATGGAATTCAATGATATTAAAATGACAGTTAATTGATAAGGTGGACTTTTTTCTCCTTTAGTCTACTTGTGTAGATAAAAGATGTGTAGATAAAGATGTCTTTTCTCTCCGTTATGTTTTCTTCTCAGATTTTATTTTTCCTTCTCTCTTTAACAATCCCAACTCTTTCATCTACCTACATCTGTCATGGACAACCTGCACTATTTACTTTTTCTTCCTTTCAATAAAATTTCCAACTTAATGCTCTTTGTTTCTTTACATTCTTAGAAAGAGCTCCAAAACCTTATAATCGGGACTATGTTTTTGGAAAGTAGATACATATTTGCAAGTCTTGTCACACAGTTGTCTTATAGAGATTTTTCATGATGACAGATTTTTACCTTTTAATGGGCATAGAGACTTTTTGAAGTTTAAGTTTTGAACAATTCTTAGCACAATGCCTTGTATTCAATGCTCTAACTGGCTGGTGGTGTGTTATAACATACAATTATATTGCATGGATTGATATTTTTCTTCTCGTTTCCTAAGAATTATGTAACTCTTATCCAGAAAAGTCAAACATTGTAGCTAATATTGAGATCTTCATTCTAAAAATTTGACTAGCTCTTTCTTTAAGAACAGTAAAAAAAAGCAAAATCAAATTATTTATTTTCGTATCCACTAAAAGTATAAAACAGAGCCAGCTTTTTATTGCTAAAAAATATATAAGTCCTTTTAAAGTATCAATTATTGTGTTAGAGCTAAAGAGATATTAAAAAAATAATTTTAAAGAATAATTTCAATAAGAAGGAATACAATATTTGAACACATTTTGAAAGCACAAAAATTGGGTATTAATGCCTCCTTTTTAAAATAATAAACACGAGCAACACATATAAACATGTATCTTAGTATAAAGTGCTGATATCTGTATTACACAATGACACCAAAGGTCAAGAAAACATAAATCAACTGAATTTTTTTTTTTTTTATAGCAAAGTACAGGCCAGAGTCTGACTCATCAGAGAGTTTCATTAATTATATACATAGAAAAGATTCCCCTTCCTTCCAGTCCAATACAGCCCCATTATGGAACCTACACCTTCACAAGCAGAATGCAGGCAGATTTCAGCCCACAACCAACTCTTTACACAATTGTCCTTGTGCAGGACATACCTGCATACCTGTCCAAGACATCCTTAGTGAAAGTTGTAGAATAGCCCTAAATGTGTCTTTGAAGTAAAAAAAAAAAAAAAAGATTAGAAATATTCCCTCCCTACTTTCACTTTCCAGCTTTATACTCACATGCACATATTCTAGGTGAAATATGGAATAATATTCATGGTAATAATTTTTATTCTCACAGTCTAATACTATTATCACAAGCTTGAGTAATTCAACCTGTCATATATCTTTCTTAATAATATTCTTCTGTTACCTGATAGTTCTAATACGTTCTAGCGAATTTAAAATTTTCACCAAGTGAACTCTGACACCCTTTCATGCTTCATAATTTAACTTCACTTGGTTTTAATAGATTCAAGGGAGTGGCCTTAAGATACTCTCGAGGGGGGCGGAGCAAGATGGCCGAATAGGAACAGCTCCAGTCTCCATCTCCCAGCGCGAGCGACACAGAAGACTGGTGATTTCTGCATTTTCAACTGAGGTACTGGGGTCATCTCACTCGGGAGTGCCGGACAATCCGTGCGGGTCAGCTGCTGCAGCCTGACCAGCCAGGGCGAGGCATCGCCTCACCTGGGAAGCGCGAGGGGGAAGGGAGTCCCTTTTCCTACCCAGGGGAACTGAGACACACAACACCTGGAAAATCGGGTAACTCCCACCCCAATACTGCGCTATAACAACGGCACACCGGAGAATATATCCCACACCTAGCCGGGAGGGTCCCATGCCCACGGAGCCTCCCTCCTTGCTAACACAACAGTCTGCCGCAATCTAACCGCAAGGCAGCAGCGAGGCTGGGGGAGGGGCGCCCGCCATCGCTGAGGCTTAAGTAGGTAAATAAAGCTGCTGGGAAGCTTGAACTGGGTGGAGCTCACAGCAGCTCAAGGAAACCTGCCTGTCTCTGTAGACTGCGCCTCTGGGGACAGGGCTCAGCTAAAGGAGCAGAAGCCTGTGCAAACGCGAACGACTCTGTCTGACAGCTTTGAAGAGAGCAGTGGATCTCCCAACAGGGAGGTTGAGATCTGAGAAGGAGCAGTCTGCCTGCTCAAGTGGGTCCCTGACCCCTGAGTAGCCTAACTGGGAGACATCCCCCACTAGGGGCAGTCTGACACCCCACACCTCACAGGGTGGAGTACACCCCTGAGAGGAAGCTTCCAAAGCAAGAATCAGACAGGTGCACTCGCTGTTCAGCAACATTCTGTCTTCTGCAACCTCTGCTGCTGATACCCAGACAAACAGGGTCTGGAGTGGACCTCAAGCAATCTCCAACAGACCTATAGCTGAGGGTCCTGACTGTCAGAAGGAAAACTATCAAACAGGAAGGACACCTATACCAAAACCCCATCAGTACGTCACCATCATCAAAGACCAGAGACAGATAAAACCACAAAGATGGGGAAAAAGCAGGGCAGAGGAGCTGGAAATTCAAAAAATAAGAGCACATCTCCTCCTGCAAAGGAGCACAGCCCATCGCCAGCAACGGATCAAAGCTGGTCAGAGAATGATTTTGATGAGATGAGAGAAGAAGGCTTCAGTCCATCAAACCTCTCAGAGCTAAAGGAGGAATACGTACCCAGCGCAAAGAAACTAAAAATCTTGAAAAAAGAGTGGAAGAATTGACAGCTAGACTAATTAATGCAGAGAAGGTCATAAACGAAATGACAGAGATGAAAACCATGACACGAGAAATACGTGACAAACGCACAAGCTTCAGTAACCGACTCGATCAACTGGAAGAAAGAGTATCAGCGATGGGGGATCAAATGAACGAAATGAAGCGAGAAGAGAAACCAAAAGAAAAAAGAAGAAAAAGAAATGAACAAAGCCTGCAAGAAGTATGGGATTATGTCAAAAGACCAAATCTACGTCTGATTGGGGTGCCTGAAAGTGAGGGGGAAAATGGAACCAAATTGGAAAACACTCTACAGGATATCATCCAGGAGAACTTCCCCAACCTAGCAGGGCAGGCCAACATTCAAATTCAGGAAATACAGAGAACGCCACAAAGATACTCCTCCAGAAGAGCAACTCCAAGACACATAATTGCCAGATTCACCAAAGTTGAAATGAAGGAAAAAATCTCAAGGGCAGCCAGAGAGAAAGGTCGGGTTACCCACAAAGGGAAGCCCATCAGACTGACAGCAGATCTCTCGGCAGAAACTCTACAAGCCAGAAGAGAGTGGGGGCCAATATTCAACGTTCTTAAAGAAAAGAATTTTCAACCCAGAATTTCATATCCAGCCAAACTAAGTTTCATAAGTGAAGGAGAAATAAAATTCTTTACAGATAAGCAAATGCTTAGAGATTTTGTCACCACCAGGCCTGCCTTACGAGAGACCCTGAAGGAAGCCCTAAACATGGAAAGGAACAATCGGTACCAGCCATTGCAAAAACATGCCAAAATGTAAAGACCATCGAGCCTAGGAAGAAACTGCATCAACTAATGAGCAAAATAACCAGTTAATATCATAATGGCAGGATCAAGTTCACACATAACAATATTAACCTTAAATGTAAATGGACTAAATGCTCCAATTAAAAGACACACACTGGCAAACTGGATAAAGAGTCAAGACCCATCAGTCTGCTGTCTTCAGAAGACCCATCTCACATGCAGACATACATAGGCTCAAAATAAAGGGATGGAGGAAGATCTACCAAGCAAATGGAGAACAAAAAAAAGCAGGGGTTGCAATCCTAGTCTCTGATAAAACCGACTTTAAACCATCAAAGATCAAAAGAGACAAAGAAGGCCATTACATAATGGTAAAGGGATCAATTCCACAGGAAGAGCTAACTATCCTAAATATATATGCACCCAATACAGGAGCACCCAGATTCATAAAGCAAGTCCTTAGAGACTTACAAAGAGACTTAGACTCCCATACAATAATAATGGGAGACTTCAACACTCCACTGTCAACATTAGACAGATCAACGAGACAGAAAGTTAACAAGGATATCCAGGAATTGAACTCATCTCTGCACCAAGCGGACCTAATAGACATCTATAGAACTCTCCACCCCAAGTCAACAGGATATACATTCTTCTCAGCACCACATCGCACTTATTCCAAAATTGACCACATAATTGGAAGTAAAGCACTCCTCAGCAAATGTAAAAGAACAGAAATTATAACAAACTGTCTCTCTGACCACAGTGCAATCAAACTAGAACTCAGGACTAAGAAACTCAATCAAAACCGCTCAACTACATGGAAACTGAACAACCTGCTCCTGAATGACTACTGGGTACATAACGAAATGAAAGCAGAAATAAAGATGTTCTTTGAAACCAATGAGAACAAAGATACAACATACCAGAATCTCTGGGACACATTTAAAGCAGTGTGTAGAGGGAAATTTATAGCACTAAGTGCCCACAAGAGAAAGCAGGAAAGATCTAAAATTGACACTCTAACATCACAATTAAAAGAACTAGAGAGGCAAGAGCAAACACATTCAAAAGCTAGCAGAAGGCAAGAAATAACTAAGATCAGAGCAGAACTGAAGGAGATAGAGACACAAAAAACCCTCCAAAAAATCAATGAATCCAGGAGTTGGTTTTTTGAAAAGATCAACAAAATTGACAGACCGCTAGCAAGGCTAATAAAGAAGAAAAGAGAGAGGAATCAAATAGACGCAATAAAAAGTGATAAAGGGGATATCACCACCGACCCCACAGAAATACAAACTACCATCAGAGAATACTATAAACACCTCTACGCAAATCAACTAGAAAATCTAGGAGAAATGGATAATTTCCTGGACACTTACACTCTCCCAAGACTAAACCAGGAAGAAGTTGAATCCCTGAATAGACCAATAGCAGGCTCTGAAATTGAGGCAACAATTAATAGCCTACCCACCAAAAAAAGCCCAGGACCAGATGGATTCACAGCTGAATTCTACCAAAGGTACAAGGAGGAGCTGGTACCATTCCTTCTGAAACTATTCCAATCAATAGAAAAAGAGGGAATCCTCCCTAACTCATTTTATGAGGCCAACATCATCCTGATACCAAAGCCTGGCAGAGACACAACAAAAAAAGAGAATTTTAGACCCATCTCCCTGATGAACATTGATGCAAAAATCCTCAATAAAATACTGGCAAACCGGATTCAGCAGCACATCAAAAAGCTTATCCACCATGATCAAGTGGGCTTCATCCCTGGGATGCAAGGCTGGTTCAACATTCGCAAATCAATCAACGTAATCCAGCATATCAACAGAACCAAAGACAAGAACCACATGATTATCTCAATAGATGCAGAAAAGGCTTTTGACAAAATTCAACAGCCCTTCATGCTAAAAACGCTCAACAAATTCGGTATTGATGGAACGTACCTCAAAATAATAAGAGCTATTTATGACAAACCCACAGCTAATATCATACTGAATGGGCAAAAACTGGAAAAATTCCCTTTGAAACCTGGCACAAGACAGGGATGCCCTCTCTCACCACTCCTATTCAACATAGCGTTGGAAGCTCTGGCTAGGGCAATCAGGCAAGAGAAAGAAATCAAGGGTATTCAGTTAGGAAAAGAAGAAGTCAAATTGTCCCTGTTTGCAGATGACATGATTGTACATTTAGAAAACCCCATCATCTCAGCCCAAAATCTTCTTAAGCTGATAAGCAACTTCAGCAAAGTCTCAGGATACAAAATCAATGTGCAAAAATCACAAGCATTCTTATACACCAGTAACAGACAAGCAGAGAGCCAAATCAGGAATGAACTTCCATTCACAATAGCTTCAAAGAGAATAAAATACCTAGGAATCCAACTTACAAGGGATGTAAAGGACCTCTTCAAGGAGAACTACAAACCACTGCTCAGTGAAATCAAAGAGGACACAAACAAATGGAAGAACATACCATGCTCATGGATAGGAAGAATCCATATCGTGAAAATGGCCATACTGCCCAAGGTTATTTATAGATTCAATACCATCCCCATCAAGCTACCAATGAGTTTCTTCACAGAATTGGAAAAAACTGCTTTAAAGTTCATATGGAACCAAAAAAGAGCCCGCATTGCCAAGACAATCCTAAGTCAAAAGGACAAAGCCGGAGGCGTCACGCTACCTGACTTCAAACTATACTACAAGGCTACAGTAACCAAAACAGCATGGTACTGGTACCAAAACAGAGATATAGACCAATGGAACAGAACAGAGTCCTCAGAAATAATGCCACACATTTACAACCAACTGATCTTTGACAAACCTGACAAAAACAAGAAATGGGGAAAGGATTCCCTATTTAATAAATGGTGCTGGGAAAATTGGCTAGCCATAAGTAGAAAGCTGTAACTGGATCCTTTCCTTACTCCTTATACGAAGATTAATTCAAGATGGATTAGAGACTTAAATGTTAGACCTAATACCATAAAAACCCTAGAAGAAAATCTAGGTAGTACCATTCAGGACATAGGCATGGGCAAGGACTTCATGTCTAAAACACCAAAAGCAACGGCAGCAAAAGCCAAAATTGACAAATGGGATTTAATTAAACTAAAGAGCTTCTGCACAGCAAAAGAAACTACCATCAGAGTGAACAGGCAACCAACAGAATGGGAGAAAATTTTTGCAATCTACTCATCTGACAAAGGGCTAATTTCCAGAATCTACAAAGAACTCAAACAAATACACAAGAAAAAAGCAAACAACCCCATCCAAAAGTGGGGAAAGGATATGAACAGACATTTCTCAAAAGAAGACATTCATACAGCCAACAGACACATGAAAAAATGCTCATCATCACTGGCCATCAGAGAAATGCAAATCAAAACCACAATGAGATACCATCTCACACCAGTTAGAATGGCAATCATTAAAAAATCAGGAAACAACAAGTGTTGGAGAGGATGTGGAGAAATAGGAACACTTTTACACTGTTGGTGGGATTGTAAACTAGTTCAACCATTATGGAAAACAGTATGGCAATTCCTCAAGGATCTAGAACTAGATGTACCATATGACCCAGCCATCCCACTACTGGGTATATACCCAAAGGATTATAAATTATTCTACTACAAAGACACATGCACACGTATGTTTATTGCGGCACTATTCACAATAGCAAAGACTTGGAATCAACCCAAATGTCCATCAGTGACAGACTGGATTAAGAAAATGTGGCACATATACACCATGGAATACTATGCAGCCAGAAAAAAAGATGAGTTTGCGTCCTTTGTAGGGACATGGATGCAGCTGGAAACCATCATTCTTAGCAAACTATCACAAGAAGAGAAAACCAAACACTGCATGTTCTCACTCATAGGTGGGAACTGAACAATGAGCTCCCTTGGACTCGGGAAGGGGAACATCACACAATGGGGCCTATCATGGGGGGGGGGGGGGGGGGATTGCATTGGGGAGTTATACCTGATATAAATGATGAATTGATGGGTGCTGACCAGTTGATGGGTGCAGCACACCAACATGGCACATATATACATATGTAACAAACCTGCACGTTATGCACATGTACCCTAGAACTTAAAGTATAATAAAAATAAAATAAAATAAAATAAAATAAAATTAAAAAAAAAAAGATACTCTCAAAACATGAAGCAAAAATTAGGACTCAGCATTGCAGAAAGTAGAACAAGTTGCAAAACCCTTTTGGCTTTGAATTTATTCTTTTACTGAACTGTGCTTTTCTGGTCTGATTTTGATTGTTGCATACTAATCGTTTCCAGTTCCTTAGTTTGTAATTGCTGCAAAATAGCTTCATGTTACTTTGTCATTTATCAAGCTCAAATTAAACAATTGACCTTAATAGGCATAATTTGCTGCTTCCTTGGCTAATATATTAATTAACATTCATTTCTGCAACTACTTCATTTCTGATACTAGTTCATAGTAAACTATATTCCTTTTTTTTTTGCTAGTATTCTTGATTAGGCAGATTCAGTAGATTATAGCTCCTGATTTTCCTGAATTAGAGAGGAAGCTCATCATTCCATCAAAAATAGAATCTGATCAATTTGAAAAATAGGGTTATGTATAAGTGCTATTCTATTCCGCATACTATTACAAAATTTTGCAAATTGATTTTGCTTAACATGTCATATTTTTCAACCAAAAAGTTATGTCAGATGGTTAAATTAGTATCTTTCATGTTGTTAAAGTAACAAGATGCAGGGCAAGAACTGTGTTGTCTATTACTGTATTCACCATTGCAAATTGCAAAATTCCAGTGGCAGAGTAAGTGCTTAATAAATTTCTGCTCAATTTAATTTCTTAGTCGTTTTCTCTATTACACTTTCATACTAATTTTCTGGGTCTGGAAGGTGACAATGATTTTGTTGAAACCCTGGAAAGAGACATATGGTATAGACTGAAAATCATGACATTGAAATCTGGGCTTAAAATACCTTCAAATTCCCCTCCAAAGTTATTAGGATTTAATGACACCTTTAGGTTCAGGCAAGGTGTATGTTTGCCTGGATGTGTGTAAGATATTTTGAGATTTTATATATACACATATATTATACATCATATATAAATTTACATATGTAAATCTACATATGCAATTTTATAAAATTATAAATTTTATATATTATATATAAATTATATATCATATATTTTATATATAATAAATTATATATTTCATATATATCAAGTTTAATATCTTATACACAATATCATATATATTATATACATACAATATATTATATACTTATATATATTTTTGGTAAGTAATTAGGAAGCATATCAAAACATCTAAGAGGCCATTTGCCACCTTACATCTACATATATATTATGGTATGTGGTAATGGGAAAAATTATCCTTTTCAATCTTAATATGCAAGGGCATGATTTACATAAACAATTTATAGAGTTTAAGTGGAAAACAATAATCAATATACTCAGTACAGAAACATTTTATATCACTTTTTCACAGAAAGAACAAAAATGAAGAGTGATTTGGGGAATGGTAGTTTGAGGAATGAATGTGCATGGGAACAGGGTAGCAGTGAAGTACTTAGAACCAATGTTAATTTACTCTGGGATGTAGCCTACTGACTAATTAGTCCAGATAGGAAAATCTTAATGCCATGCTGTTTTTCCCCTTGAAAACCATAGAAACAAAAACATTTGCCTTAATTTTAAACATCAGTTTAATTTTAGCTGTTGCTAGTTTCAAATGTTCTTTTTCCTTGCATTCATTTCACTGACATTTTATTTCACTGTCTCATATAATTTAGAAGGAGGCTTGAAGACATTAAATAAGCTATCAACAGCTATCAAGCACTTTGAAAGCAACAAAAAGCAAATAAAAGCTTTGCGAGTTCCATTTAAACTTGGCATAAAGACTGTAGTATGGATCACTCTTTCAGCAATGACTCAATTTTTAAACAAAATGTCAAGGCATGCCTATTATTTTATACCAGGATTATAATATTTAATATTGTTATGAAAACAAGGAATAAACAATTGCTTAAGGAAACGGGTGATCCTCCTTCTCTGGGCTACAGTGCTGACTCAGTCATGCAGAACTAATTTCCTGGCGGTCTCTGAATGCACATAAAGCTGCTCTGTAGCTGCCGCTGACAATGAACTAGTGACTAGAAAAAGGAATCTTAAACACAGTCACATCTCCTGCCTGTTAAAATCCTGTTCACAAGGCACGCTGATCTAATACGCTGCACGACAGGAATAACATCTTTTAAAAAATGGCTAGACAGTATACAAAGTTTTTCATCTTCTATTTTTTTTCTGGAGTTGCTCAGCAACTGCATCATTTTTACATATTTTCCTCAGAGTACCAAAATTCTATTTTGGATATTTCTTTCCCATGAATAATTAAATGTTGAAAAGTTTGCCAGAAACGTGATTTTATAGTAAATCTTTGTCAATGACATTTTAAGAGAAGCCATTGTTTAACTTTCCAATGAATATTTTAAAGAGAAACCTAAAACAATTTGAGTAGACAGTTTTATAGGAAAAGTATTAATATCTGATACTTAAAAAGGAATGTAATACTTTAACCAATTTGTAACCTAATTACAATGGTTGACTTGCTAATTAGTGTTTATTGATTGAGCTGGATCAAGTGATGAGTTTTGTTTAAAGTGCAAATATTAGAAACAAAGTGATTTCTCAGATAGACTTTATTACTTGGCAGAAAATAAAGCTGAAAGTTGCATCATACAGTACCCCATGTGGTTTTGCAGGGACTAATTGTACTGGCAGTCCCTGAGCATCTAACAAGACTGTACTGCCCTCTAGTAGTAACAGGGTTTGCCAAGTTCATTTGGGAAATTAACTGTATTTAGAAATTTAGAGATATCTGTGAGTCTGTGAGAAAAATAGCATAAGAATTTAAGAGTAAAGATGAATTTAAATATGTTAAATTGGAGATAACACTAGATAAATTTTCCATCAATTCTATGTTAATTAATCGCTACTGTACAACCTGATTAGAGTATAGTCATATTGAATGCAGCCTTTCAATAGCACTTTATTGGCTTCATCATTGTGTGAGAGTGGTATTTTCTAAAAAATTAGTCTTTTTGGAAGAGTTAAATATGAAGACGTAAGTTACTTTCTATATTAGAAGAACCGAAACTTGAGTTGGGACTTTTAAAATGCAATTAAGATGATAAAAATAGATTTTGTTAAATTCAAAGCAATCAGTTAACACTTTTTATCAATTGAATTGGTAATGAATTTTAAACATAAATACACAATGCTTTCACTTAATTTTAAAATAATGGGACTCATTAACTTAATATATTCATTATACTATTTTTCATCTCATAAAATCCTAGAAACTAGGTTTTAGAAGGTGTTTTGTTGTCATTATTGTTGTTGTTTATCTTATCTAGACCAACAATTAGTTGAGGATGTAAAATTTTTAAAGTATTTGGAAATTTTAACATATTTATTAATGTCTAATTCTAGCCAGTATAATTTATGTTTTGGAAATTTAGATGTTTTTTAAAATCTATGTGTTTTAGTTTAACTCCAATTTCTGAAATTATGTTATGGAAAATTGAACTGAAGACATTTTTATGATAGGTTATGAATTGAAATAATATATCAACATTTTTATTTATTATGTTATTTATTAGGGTCCTCCTTGTTTTTATATATCTACTTGATCTGTCATGAAATGATTGCTATGTTACTAGTTCTTACACTCTAATTGCCTTTCTCTCAATTTCTCATATTTTCCTAAATTTTTCTATCTATATTTCTTGAAATATTATTCAACTTTTAGTGGCCTATACATGTTGTTTTCATTATACATTTAACCTTTATCAATATAAATGTTTTATTTATTAAACTAGTGCTTCTAATTTAAAATTTTTCCTGATGTTAAGATTGTAATAGTTTATGGTTTATTTATTTTGCTCATCTTTTTTCTTTTAAAAAATTATATCATTTTGATGATCTTGTAAGCAGTTGTAGTAGACACCTGTTACTGTTTTTGCTTGCCCTTCATCTCTTGCTTTCTAAACACTCCGTCCTTCTCTTGTGGAGGCCATGAATACTCCGTCTTTGCTGCTAAAAGAGTCCACTTGTTATCCCACCTGTCTGACAGCAGTGATTGGTTCAGCAAAAGATTTGTAGCCCTAATTAGGCCAATCTGAGTCTTTTTTTGCTTTGAGCCAGAGTCTTGCTCTGCAGCCCAGGCTGGAGCACAGTGGCCGTAATATCTCACTGTAGTCTCTCTCACATGGGCCCAAGAGATCCTCCCACCTCGGTCTCTTAGCAGCTAGGACTACAGGCATGTGCCATCACATCCAACTAATTTTCTTGAATTTCTGTAGAGATGGCATCTTACTGTGTTGTTTGGGCTGGTCTCAAACTTCTGACCTCAAACTATCCTCACACCTAAACATCCCAAAATGCTAGGATTACAAGCATGAGCCTCTGCACCTGACCCAGAATTATTTCATCTCTGTGAATGATTTATGACTAAGACTTTTTAATCCATAGCTGTGGTTTGTATATATCTTGTTCACTATTCAGAGAGAGCTTTCCAGTAAATAAAGTGAACACTAGAAAACAAAGGCAAGATTTGGAGAAACTTAAAAATTCCTAGGGCATCTGTTGAACCACTGGATCCTATTACGAGTGCAACTAGTCATACAACTTATAATTGGCAATTATATGTGCCAATAGATTTCATATATTGAGTTATGTTTCTGTTACCTGAGGCAAAAGAGTCCTGAATAAAAACATATAGTAATTTTAATATAACTATATATATTAATACATGCTTAATCTTAGCCAAGAGTTCATATTAAAAAATAAAAACAAAAACCAGTTTTATTTTTACTTCTAATCTTATTTGCTTATTCAAATCATAATTTGTTTTACATATCTTTTGTTTTAAATATCTAGACATTTAAAATTACATTTAGTTGATATGCTACAGTGGTTAAGTGCACACTTCCTGAAACCATTCAGCTTAGACACAAATTCTAGCTTCACCATTTCCTCGTTGTATAAAGATGGGCAATGAGGTGATCTACTTCTGTACAAGGGTTCATATGAAAATTAAGTGAGCTTATACAGAAAGTGCTTAGAAATAGTACTTTTAGATAATGTTTTCCTTTCACTTTAATTTTCCTTACTAATAAACCATATATATATATATATATATATATATATATATATATTTGTAAAACAGTGATCATAACCATCTTTTAAAAAATTTACTAGAAGTGTAAGTTCTTAGAAAAATCAAACATATTTCTATAGAAACCCAAGAATGGCTTAATTTTATTTTTTATGAGCAGAAAGATTTGCAAACAGATTTTCTTCTACAGGAGTACTTTATTATTATTATTACTATACTTATTTTTTTCATTTCTTTCTTTTTTCATTTATTCCCCAGCAGTACCTATACATCACAAATGGGATCTCCATTCTCTGCCCTCCATATTCTTCATCTATTTTACTTTCATTTATATTTCATTTTCCCTGGATTCTTATGAAACTTTTTCATTTTGTCACTGATTTACTTGGGTTTTAAATGGCTACTTTTACTAGTGAACTGAGTTCTTATCTTTCATATTCGTTACTTTTTATTATTTTTCTATCTGTATTGGGATCTCTTTTTATTTCTGTACCCTTAGCTACTCAGTCCATTGTCATTTACTCTTATCTTCAGTCTCATGTTTTACAGTAGGCAAAACATCTCGTATTTGTCTTACAGGTGTGTAGACACTTTCCAAATAATCTGTTTCCTAGAAAAAAATGATTAAAAGTGTACAATTTGTCTACTAATCTTTAAGAAAATTCTCCCATTCTCTTATACTGTGAAATATTAATTCTTCTCTGCTGTTGCTAATTATTTATTTATCTGAAAGTAAGAAATTTCTATGTAGGATTGATGTTTGCCAACAGATAACATGTGAATGCTTTTTTATGCCCATTAATGTTTGGCTTGGCATGGACAGAATTCTTCTCAGTTTTAAACTATATATAAACCATATGTGTAAACACCTTAAGAAATTCTCATCACCTTGCAGCATTTGCATAAAGCGACTTTACTGGCTAGGTAGGAAGAGACGTTTTCCTGCTCCCATTGCCTGGTTATCTCTGTTAAAAAAAAAAAAAAAAAAAAAATTCTTTTTACTGTATAATAAAATGTAATTTGTACTTCTTCTTTGACGAAAAGAAATATATAAAACATCACAGTTGACAAAGTAAGGTGTATCCAAGACACTCTCACACTTTACATTTAATACCAACCTTTTCTTCTGAGATAATAAGAAATGGAGCACTCCGTTCGCCTCCTACGCCTACTTGATTATTCAGTACAACCCTGGAAGCTATCTCTGATAGCTCTCCACATTTCCACTGCCTGAACCCATACTAATCCTGCCACTTCTCACAGCCATTCAAGTATCATGGATGAATTTGTCCCTCCATTAATGTAGAGGGGTAGTTTGCAAATGTGTTATCCTATTCAGTGGGTTGTCTCTTCCCTTTGTTGATCCTTTTCATTGCTGTGCAGAAGTTTTTTAAGTCGATGTGATCCCATTTTTCCATTTTTGCTTTTGTTGTCTGTGCTTGCGAGGTATTACTAAAGAAATCTTTGCCCAGTGCTATGTACTGGAGAGGTTTCCAAATGATTTCTTGTAGTAGTTTCATAGTTTGATGTCTTAGGTTTAAGTCTTTAAACCATTTTGATTTGATTTTTGTATATAGTGAGAGTTAAGGGTCTAATTTAATTCTTCTGTGTATGGATATCCAGTTTTCCCAGCATTATTTATTGAAGAGATTGTCCTTTCCCTAGTGTATGTTCTGGGCAATTTTGTTGAAAATTAGTTCACTGTAGATGTATGCATTTATTTCTAGGTTCTTTATTCTGCTCCATTTGTCTATGTGTCTGTTTTTATGACAGTATCATGCTGTTTTGGCTACTGCAGCTCTGTAGTATAACTTAAAGTCAGGTAACGTGATTCCTCTAGTTTTGTTTATTTTTGCTCAGGATAGCTTTGGCTATTCTGGGTCCTTTGTGGCTCAACGTAAATTTTAGAATTATATTTCTATTTCTGTGAAAATGTCATTGGCATTTTGATAGGGATTGCATTGAATCTGTAAATAGCTGGGGGTGGTATGTGCATTTTATCAATATTGATTAATTCAATCAATCAACATGGAATACCTTTCATTTGTGTCATCTTCAATTTCTTTTATCAACGTTTTATAGTTTTCATACTAGCAATCTTTGACTTCTTTGATTAAGGTAATGCTGAAGTATTTAATTTTATTTGGTGGCTCTTATAAATGGGATTACTTTTCTGATTTATTTTTCCAATTGTTTGCTGTTGACATACAGAAATGCTATTGATTTTTGTATATTGCCATTGTATCCCACAACCCTACTGAATTTATCAGTTTTAGAAATTTTTTATGGAGTCTTTAGGTTTTTCCAAATATAAGATTATATCATCTGCAAAGAAGAAAAATTCGACTTTTTTTAAAATCCAGTTTGGATGTCCTTTATTTTTTTCTTGTCTAATTGCTCTAGTTAAGACTTCTAGTGCTATGTTGAATAACAGCGGTAAAAGTGGGCATCCTTGTCATGTTCCAAATCTTTGAAGACGACGTTCAGTTTTTCCCCATTCAGTATGAAACTTGCTGTGAGTCTATTGTATATGGCTTTTATTATATTGATGTATGTTCTTTCTATACCTAGCTTCTTAAGGATTTTTATCATGAAGGGATGCTGAATTTTATAAAATGCTTTTTCAGCATTAATTAAAATGATCACATGGTTTTGTCCTTCATTCTGTTTATATGATGTATCACACTGATTGATTTATGCATTTTGAAAAAACCTTGCCTCCCTGGGATAAATGCCACAGGATTATGAGGAATTTTCATTTTAATGTGTTGTTGAATTCAGTTTGCTAGTACTTCATTGAAGATTTTGACATCAATGTTCATCAGAGATGCATCTTTGTCTGGTTTTGGTATCACTGTAACACTGGCCATTTAGAGTGAGTTTGGAGCTATTCCCTCCTTCTCTATTTTTCAGAATAGTTTGAGTAGGATTGGTATTAGTTCTTTAAATGTGTGATAAAATTCAGCAATGAAGTAATCAGGTCCTGGTCTTTTTTTTGCTCGGAGATTTTTTATTATGGCTTCGATCTCATTACCTGTTATTGACCTATTCAGGTTTTGGCTTTTGTCATTTTCAATCTTAGTAGGTTGTATGTATTCACGAATGTATCCATTTCTTCTAGGTTTTCCAGTTTAGTGGCACCTATTTGTTCATTGGTTTTAGTGTCTTCTCTTTCATCTCTGATTTTATTTATTTGGGTCTTCTCTATATTTTTCTTAGTTATTTTGGCTAAAAGTTTACCTTTTTTAATCTTTTTTCTTTTTTTAAATTATACTTTAAGTTCTAGGGTACATGTGCACAATGTTCAGGTTTGTTACATATGTATACTTGTGCCATGTTGGTGTGCTGCACCCATCAACTCGTCAGCACCCATCAACTTGTTATTTACATCAGGTATAACTCCCAATGCCATCCCTCCCCTTTCCCCTCCCAATAATAGGCCACGGTGTGTGATGTTCCCCTTCCAGAGTCCTAGTGATCTCATTGTTCAGTTCCCACCTATGAGTGAAAACATGCAGTGTTTGGTTTTCTTTTCTTGTGATAGTTTGCTGAGAATGATGGTTTCCAGCTGCATCCATGTGCCTACAAAGGACACGACCTCATCCTTTTTTCTGGCTGCATAGTATTCCATGGTGTATATGTGCCACATTTTCTTAATCCAGTCTGTCACTGATGGACATTTGGGTTGATTCCAAGTCTTTGCTATTGTGAATAGTGCCACAATAAACATATGTGTGCATGTGTATTTATAGCAGCATGATTTATAATCCTTTGGGTATATATCCAGTAATGGGATGTCTGGGTCATATGGTATTTCTAGTTCTAGATTCTTGAGGAATCACCATACTGTTTTCAACAATGGTTGACCAGTTTACAATCCCACCAACAGTGTAAAAGTGTTCCTATTTCTCCACATCCTTTCCAGCACCTGTTGTTTCCAGACTTTTTAATGATTGCCATTCTAACTGGTGTGAGATGGTATCTCATTGTGGTTTTGATTTGCATTTCTTTAATGACCAGTGATGATGAGCATTTTTTCATGTGTCTGTTGGCACATGTATGCATGTCTTCTTCTGAGAAATGTCTGTTCATATCCTTTGCCCACTTTTTGATGGGGTTGTTTGTTTTTTTCTTGTAAATTTGTTTAAGTTATTTGTAGCTTCTGGATGTTAGCCCTTTGTCAGATGGATAGATTGCAAAATGTTCTCCCATTCTGTTGGTTGCCTGTTCCCTGTGATGGTAGTTTCTTTTGCTGTGCAGAAGCTATTTAGTTTAATTAGATCCCATTTGTCAAATTTGGCTTTTGTTGCCATTGCTTTTGGTGTTTTAGTCATGAAGTCTTTGCCCATGCCTATGTCCTGAATGATACTGCCTAGGTTTTCTTCTAAGATTCTTATGGTTTTAGGTCTTACGTTTAAGACTTTAATCCATCTTGAGTTAATTTTTATATAAGATTAAGGAAGGGGTCCAGTTTCAGTTTTTCTGCTTATGGCTAGCCAGTTTTCCCAACACCATTTATTAAATAGGGAATGCTTTCTCCATTGCTTGTTTTAGTCAGGTTTGTCAAAGATCAGATGGTTTTAGATGTGTGGTGTTATTTCTGAGACCTCTGTTTTGTTCCATTGGTCTATATATCTGTTTTGGTACCAGTGCCATGCTGTTTTGGTTATAGATTTCAAAGTTCCTCTTGTTACTGATTTCTAATTTTAGTCCATTGTGATCAGAGATGATACATGATATTATTTCAAATGTTTTGAAGTTTTTAGGACTTTTTTGGTGGCCTAATACATGGTCTATCTTTGAGAATTTTCCAAGTTCTGAGGGAAAAAAAGTGTTTTGTATAGCCATTGTATGAAATAGTCTCTTAATATCTATTAGGCCCATTTGGTCTATAGTGCAGATTAAGTCTGATGTTTCTTTGTTGACTTTCTGTCTGAATGATCTGTCCAGTGCTGAGAATGGAATGTGGAAGTCTCTAGCTTTTATTGTGTCGGGGTCTACCTCTCTCTTCAGTTCTAATAATATTTGTTTAATATATCTGGCTGCTGCAGGGTTGGGTGCATATATAATTGTTATATCCTGTTGCTGAACGTACTGCTTTAACATTACATAGCTGACTTATTGGTCTCTTATAATAATTTTTTGTTCTGAAATATATTTTTTTCTGGTATAAATATAGCTACTCCAATTCTTTGTTTTCTATTTGCATGGAATATCTTTTTCCATACCTTTATTTTCCGTCCATCTGTGCCTTTATGAAGTGTGTTTCTTGTAGTCATGAAAACATTGACTCTTGTTTTTCTATATATTCACTCCCTCTATGTGTTTTGATTAAGAATTTAGCCTATTTACATTCAACTTTATTACTGAAAAATAAAGACTTACTGCTGCCATTTTGTTATTTGTTTCCTGGTGGTTTTGCGGTATTCTTTTCCTTTTTTCCTGTCTTCTTTTTATTGAAGATGATTTTCTCTGGTGGCCTGTTTTAATTTCTTGCTTTTTATTTTTTGTATATCTTTTGTATGTTTTTAAATATGATGTTACCACTATGCTTGCAAATAATTCCTTATTTTAAACTAATGACAACTTAACACTGATTGCATAAGAAAACAAACAAGCAAACAAAGAGAAAAATAAGAAAACAAACAAGCAAACAAGCAAAGAGAAAACTAATTAAAACTGTACAGTTTAACTTCTTGTCCCTGCATTTTTAACTTCTTGTTGTTCCTATCTATATCTTACTGTACTGTTCATGACTTGAAAAGTTGTTGTAGTTATTATCTTTGATCAGTTTATCTTTTAGTCTTTCTACTCAAGATATGAGTAGTTTACACACAATTAGAGTGTTATAATACTCTTTATTTTCTGCATAGTGAATATGCAGAAATACTGGTATGGTAATAGTGAATACCAGTGAGTTTTGTACTGTCAGATATTTTTTTCTGTTCTTTAACATCATTTTCTTTCAGATTAAAATATTTCCTTTAGCCTTTCTTGTAGGACAGGCCTTGTGTTAATGAAATGCATCAGCTTTTGTTTGTCTGAGAAAATCTTTATTTCTCCATCATGTTTTAAAGATATTTTCACTGGATATACTATTCTAGGGTAAAAATATTTTTTTTCCCATTCAACACTTTAAGTATTTTATGCCAGTCTCTCCCGGCCTGTAAGATTTCCACTGAAAAGTCTGCTGCCAGAAATAGTGGAGTTCCATTGTATAATATTTGTTTCTTTTCTCTTGCTGCTTTTAGGATTCTTTCTTTATCCTTGACCACTGGCATTTTAGTTATTAAATGTCGCAAGGTAATTTTATTTGGGTTAAATTTCCTTGGTGGTCTATTAGCCACCTGAAATATTTTTGATAACTCATACTATATTCCAGCCTTTAACTTTTTTTTTTTTCTTTATGGCAGTCATTCATTGTCATATCCTGGAGTTTCAATGATGAAGAAGAAAATGTCCTTCTGTCAATAAATGTGTATTTTAATGAAGAAACAGTTAAGTAAATGAGTAATTAAAATTTGGTATACTCACTTCTGTGTTAGAAATAACTTTAAGATGGAGACTTATGAAACCATCTTACCCAGTTAAAAGGGCATGATTAAGTTTTCTTGAAGGAGTTATGTTAACCCTAAACCTGAATGATGGGTATTTGAGGATATGAAAGGAATAGTATTTCAAGTTTGAGTTATTAAAAGTTGCAAAATCTGTATATATGGAAAAAGCATCCAAGATCGAAGAGTTAAGTGCTAATATTTTGGGTAAGAGAGGCAAATCTGCATATGATCACAAAGGGTATTAGCCCTGTGGAAAAGAACTTCTGCTACTAACTCATGAAAGTATTTACAAACTTTTAAACAAAGGTACAACACAATAAATGTTTGATTTAAAAAAAAATCTATCTGAATGTAACGTGGTAAAAATATTTCTGAGGTCTAGGCTAAAAAGCAAGAACATCATTTGTAGCAGCAATCCAGAGAAACTTTTATGTGGCACAAAATTATCATTAATGAAGATCAAGTCAAGACTGTGGCTTCAAGGAATATTAAATAAATGGAATGGATATGACCTGGCAATCGGTTGAATATAAAGAAGCGTGAGAAAGATGCCACAAGAATAAACCCCCAGGTCTTGACTTGCACAATGTGTAAACACCAGTGACTTGTTGAGACAGGGAATTCTGGTATTGAAACAGATTTGAAGGAAAATATCACAGGCTCAATTTCAGTCACTTTGAATATGAAGGGTATGCAATTCCTTCTGGAGGAGTTATGAAATAGAATTTAAGAGCTTACATCTTCAGGAGAGACTTTTTACAAGCGATTCAAATTAGTGTTTAATCGCTTATAGGTAAAACTGAAGACATTACAATGGATAAAAAGACCTAAAATTGTGATTTCTTTACAATGAGCAAAGAGTTCTTTGCAGGTCATGAATAAATTTTTAGAGACCAAAAATTCATTTTTGAAAAACTAAACAACACAGAATACAAGCATGCAATTAAGGTAAATTACATTTCACAAATCTTTTGTCTCAATAAAACATAAATAAATGTATATATTTTTCTAGGTTACAATATAGAATAGGATTTTTTACATTTTTTTGACCTACATTTTTTACTGTGACCTACAGTAAAAAATGTTTTCATCTATTGACCTAGAGAGAATGTATGGAATTACCAGAGGCAGACTTATTTATGATCATAAGAACTGCAATATTTATAGGTGTAGTGGTAAAGGAGCCAGTGAAGGAGATGAATAAGAAATAGTCAGAGATAGAGAGGTCCTGTCTTAAGGTCGTATAACCACACAGAATGTGTAAACATTTCTGCCTCCTGTTGAGTGCTTAAGAAACACCAAAAAATAATTTGTAGAGCATAATAATAAGCAAGCACTACTAGCTTCAGTGTCCTTTTTGTTATCCGGGGAGACACCTATAAATCATAATTAATAGCCCCATCTCATTCACCCCTACTTTATCATGAACTGCCAAATCTTTTGAGGATTTTTCCACTTTTCCTCACTGTTGCCATCAGTACAACAGTCCCAGCAACCTCCAGTATTCATTTAATAGCCTCTTAACTGTCCTCCTTAAGAGTATTATTATTATTTTTTTGAGATGGAGGCTCGCTCTATCACCCAGGCTGGAGTGCAGTGGAGCGATCTCGGCTCACTGCAACCTCCACCTCCCACATTCAAGTGATTCTCCTGCCTCAGCCTCCCGGGCAGCTGGGACTACAGGTGTGCGACACCATGCCCAGGCTGGTCTCAAACTCCTGACCTTGTGACCCACCCACCTCAGCCTCCCAAAGTGCTGGGATTACAGGCGTGAGCCACTGTGCCTGGCCAAGAGTATTCTTATATTCCTCTAAGTTCTATCCATGCTACACCAAAAATAATTCTTTTAAATCAAAATGCACATCTGATTCAATTATCACACCCAAGTTTATCTTGTGTAAAAATTTTGATTGCTTTGTGATCATTTTTTCATTTGTGAATTATCTACATGGTTATCATTACTCTAAGTATTTCTATTTTACAAAATTTTAGAAATAACCCTTTTAAAAATCTGTAACCTCTTTTTAAAAATTTAGTTTTACTTGACAAGTTACAATTTTATCTATCTATGGGGTAAAATGTGATATTTTGATACTTATATACAATGTAAAATTATTAACTCAAGCTAAGATATACATTACCACAGATATTTATAATTTTTGTGGTAAAAACATTTAAAATGTACTCTTAGCAATTTTGATGTATGTGATAATTATTAACTATAGCCACCATGCTGTGCAGTAATAGATCAAGAGAAATTATTCCTAACTTTAACTTTGTACCCTTTGACCAATATCTCATTATTCCCTACCACTCCCACCCCTACCCTAACCTCTTGTCACCACCATTCCTGTCTACATCTATGAATTCAACTTTTTCTGATTCTACACATAAGTGAGATCGTGCAGCCTTTCTGTGCCTGGCTTGTTTCAGTGAGTATATCGTTCTACTTAAAAAATAATTATGTAATTATGTACTGAGAATTTATTCCATATTATTACATATTTTCCAAAAGCAAGAATTTTCTGATCCCATAACATTGCAGCATATGCACATATACTTATTTCATTACGTAATTATTTAGATATTTTTAAGTTGTGCCAGTTTACCAGCATTTACAAAACAATTGCACAAACATGCTTTCATGTATGTTATTTTACCATATCTGATTATATATTTAGAAGAGAGTCATAGAAATTATATGATTTACTTAGTGTAGAACCATATACATTAAATTATTTCTATATAGGATATTATTTCTGATTCTTAAAAAATTAAAAATATTGATAAATTATTTTTTGAAAAGTTGTACCAATTTATAGTCCATCAATAATGTATAGGTTCATGAGTATTCCTGATTTTCTCTCTTTCTACTTTTAAAACCTTGCCCATCACAGTTCTTACCTGTGTTTTCTCTTTTTCACTTATTAAAAACATAGTCTTTAACCTACTTGAGTTTCTCAAGTATACAAATAAGTTTTTAAAAACATGTAAACTTTTATTGGCAATAAGGTGTAAAACTATTGTTTTATTCATGGCCCAACTACTTAAGTGAGTAAAGTACATTCATTTCCTATTACTCCATGCAGTCTGCTATCTACCCCATCACACTGTTGAAACAGCATTCATAAAGATCATGTGACAATGACTTAATTGCCAAATCAAAGACTTATTTTCAGCCTTCAATTTATCATTTTATTTAATGTTTCCAACTCATGAGCTAATGTCTGTTTCTTCAGGTTGAAATTCTCTTCTCTGTTGTATTTAGTGATACCACTGCAACTAACTCACAGTTTTCTCCAGGTTTCCATATTCACCTTACCGATTTTCCACTGTCCCTTTACCTGACAGTCCACAATATTGAAAATTTGGCATAATCCAAAAACACTTGTTTTATTCTTACTCCTCACGCTTAAACTTCCTTCTCCTTTTATATTTTCCTAAATTTAATTATAAAGATTGTCCACCTCTGCCTGGTTTCCTTTGCTCTTATCAGCTCTTTCTTCTTAGAACTGAACCCACTGATTAATCCCATTTCAGATTCTGCCACATTCCTCCTTGTAAACTCATTTTAATCGAGGCAAGGAAACTTGTGGGGGTTGAGTCAGGCTGGTGGGAAAAATTTTAGTTACAGAGAATATACACAAATTCTTTGGGAAGGCCTGGCATTTATTTATATACAGTACTTGGCTGAAGACAGCCTTGCCCCCTTAGTTAAATAAATTAGAGTAAAAACAAAGGAATGTGGGGAGTTTATCTAACCAGAACCTTTGTTCTACCATGGGTACTTAATTTTTTTTTTTTTTTTTTTTTTTTTTTGAGAAGGAGTCTGGCTCTATGGCCCAGGCTGGAGTGCAGTGGGGCAATCTAGGCTCACTGCAAGCTCCACCTCCCGGGTTCATGCCATTCTCCTGCATCAGCCTCCCGAGTAGCTGGGACTACAGGTGCCTGCCACCACACCTGGCTAATTTTTTTGTATTTTTAGTAGAGACGGGGTTTCACCATGTTAGGCAGGATGGTCTTGAGCTCCTGACTTGTGATCGGTCCGCCTCGGCCTCCCAAAGTGCTGAGAATACAGGCGTGAGAATACACCAGCCTGGGCATGGTATCTTGCACTGGCTGCTCAATTGCTTTCTACTCAGAAAGTCGCAATGTCAATTACCCTTTAGTGGTGTTGACTCAAGCCTTTGTCAATTAATCTTTATGGAATAAATGCGAGTCTCACTGGCTGGTTGGGACGGCAGTCGCAACTGTTCACAGCACTCAGTTTGGAGTCTGTAAACAGCTCGGATGCTCAGCGGGCCTGGCAAAGCAGAATATCTGTGTGTCAGTATAGGTTACTCATCTGTTGTTGGGTCAGGGTATGCAGGACAGAACCCGGCAGAAACTATCAACAGCCCAAACACATTCAGGAAGTTCAAAATTAAATTCTTCCCTCATATCTGGAATCCAGAGTGATAGATATTCTTTTACCCAAGATTCTCTATTAAACAGTCTTTGTTGATCTTGTTCACAGGCTTAGGAATTAAGTTTCTCCCAGAATATAGATTTTCTAGGTTCCCATGCAATAACTTCTATTCTGTTTCACCATTCTCACTACATCCATAGAAACTTTCTTAATCACAAATTCTGGCACATCACTTATCTGTTTAAAAACTTTATATAATTCTCAATTTCTTATTTTCCATGCAGAATTAAGATGCTTAACAACTTGATAGAGTCCTTAATCCACTTGGTAGTCTCACTCTCAAGACAACTATTTCAGGTAGCTAATAGACAGTAGTAATTTTTGACATATTGTTGGTTTGGATATTGGTAATACCTGTAATAGGCATTTCCAGAAACACTATATTATCAAGAAGTTGTTGTTTCCCTAAGTTTTTGACATAGTAGATATATGAGGTTGGTGCAAAAGTAATTGCAGTTTTTGCCATTACAAGTATTACTATAACAGAAACTTAGGATCTTGCAATGAGGTTGCACTGAACGTGTTCTGGTAAGTATGCCTTGGGTGGGGACATCATTAGTCCAATGACAGGGAAATTTATATTGACAGGTACCCACTGATATTTAAAGTACATGATGAGAGCATGTCAAAATCTCAATATAAAGTTGACATTAGGAGGTCAGAGAACCAGGGAGGGGCCTGAGTCAGCCACTAGAGGTAATATAACTGTACCTACAGGGAGAAGGGGAGGCATTGATCATGGAAAAGAGGTATAACTTTCCAAAGCAAGGCTGAGTATTGCTCATGAATTAAAAATAGGAAGCACAGCAGAGACCTAATTAGTTGGGAAATACACTGTTATGACAGTAAAGAAGCAGAATCTGTTGAAACTCTGTGGGCTAGGGCTTGTGATTCAGTTTGACCTTTGCAAATCATCATGTCCATGGGGTGGAGAAGAAATCTAATGAGAACTGTTAAAGTCGGCTTTGTAGGAGATTAATGACTAGAGCCTAATGTACAAAAATCGGCTTGTTCTAGACACTACTTTTCCCTTGGAGGAATATCAACCTCTTAAAAAATAGTCAATTCTCTTTCAGTTTTTTAAACATAAAAAGTTTGTAACAGTGAGACTACAATGCAAGGTGAATCTAACCATGTAATAATTAATCCTAAATTCTATGGTATTGAAGTAAACATATACATAAATGTTCTATTAAAATTTCTTTAGAAATAAAACTTATATGAGTATAATTCTCTCAAAGTTGTAAAAATGTTATCTGGAATTTTTCATTTTATAATAATGGCTTGGTATATTTTTATTGTTGACAAAGAATAAACTGTAAAGTTGTATCCTATCTAAATAAACATGATGATTATTCTAGAGGAGTTAATCTAGGGATTATTTAAAACAAAAGGGGGACTATTTAATTGAGATAAATTCTATTGCACATTTTACAAAGCACTTTACATGTTATCCTTTAAGGACCACAATCACCTCTCCTTCAATGGCTAAGTTTCTTTTAACTCATGGACTTTATCTCCTAAATCATCCATTAGTGATTACATACTTATAAGGACAGATTCACATTTCTTATGGTTACTCAAATACTGACCACAACTTGCTAAGGCATATTTATTACACCTAATGAAACAATATGTGTATAAGTAAAAAATATGTGTGAGGCTCCCAAATACAACATGGTTAGATATTTCTTCAACAGTACAGTACACATTTATATTTTAAAGTTATAGGGAACTGGAAATACTTAAACACATTCCTGTTGTTTATATATTTGTTTACATCAAGTAACTGATTTTTAAAACTCTGACACTTATATTCATATAAGCAATGTAGAGATAATTGTAATACAGGAAATGTGATTTTTTATTAGATATAAGCATCAATCTGTGATAAGTCTTTTATGCTGCCAGAGTAAAAGAAAAGCACGCTTAAGACAAAGGTAAGTGACAAATAAAAAGCTGTCTGAAAATACAAAAGAGTATATCTAATACATTATAAATTTCCAGTCTAAGCTTTTCTTAATACCTAAAGACTCAAGTTCTATTGCACAAGAAAGATAGTAGTTTGAGATCATAAACAAAATGAAAATGTTTCTGTGGAGAGAATTGCTTGAGATTTTATACAAGCTTTACAAAGGGAGTATATTAGATCAAGTGTTCAGGAAAGTCCATAAATATTTTAATACATCAATTTTTCATTGATTTAACATTAAAGGTAAATTCACTCATTAATGAATGATTATTAGCACCAGAATCCTGAAAAATTCAAAGTGTATTTGTTTCCTGTGGCTATCCTAACACAGTATCACACAAATTGGCTTAAAACAATAGTAATTGATTCTCTTATGGTTCTGGAGACTAGAAGTTCAAAATGTAGATGTTGACAGGACCATGCTCTTTCTGAAGGCTTTAGGGGAGAAGTCTTTTTTCCCTTTCTCCTAGCTTCTGGTGGTTGCAGGCAATCATGCCCTTTCCTTGGCTTGTAGCTGTACCATTCCAAAGTCTGTCTTCACTTGGTTGTCTTCCTTGTGTGTCTCTTTTTCCTTTTTTACAAGGATAGCAGTCATAATGGATTAAGGGCCCACCTTATTTCAGTATGACTTCATGTTAAGTTAATTAATTATATCTGCAATGACCCTATCTTCAAATAAGGTCACAATCTGAGATTCCAGGAAGGACATAACATTTTTGGTAGATAATATTGAATCCAGTACACTAAGCAATGTTTATCATCTTTTACAATCCATATTCTTAGGAAAAATACCTTGAATTGAAGACCTTATGATTAAATGTCAAGAGATTTTCCTCCTACTTTTAAGTTATAGTAAGTCTATTTGTCCTAAAAGTTATTGAAAGCTTAAATATTGAGAAGGTATTTTATTCAATATGGGCTGGAGTATGTAAAATCATTGATATTAATGGATGGAGCCATTTACTGTAATTGCCTTTATATGTTTGATAAAAGAGAAATACAACTTGGGCAAAAGGATGGATGAGGTGTTAATGGGGTTAATCAGTGTGCTGATGGGAATAAGAGCTGAGGTAGAACAGTTGTAAAGCAATAAGCCCTTAGGGGCAGCTATTTGAAAAATCTCATTTCTTCAAAAATTCACGTGAGGTGTCTTTGAGGTTAAGAAATTCAGGTACATGTAAAGGTAACTAACATTATTCATTCATTATATAATAAATATTTATTGAACGTCAAATGTATGTATAGCTTCATGTAAGTACTATGCAGGTCAGAAAGAAGTACAGATACGATTTATATTTATAGCATAAAACCTTGAAACATTTGTACCCTAGAATCTCCAGTGATAGCAACCTAAATTATGAGGTGATTATAATGCCTTCACAGTTCTATGACTTTTAAAGCATTTTTAAGAATTGCATATAAAAACATAAAAATTGAAATGACAGTAGAGAACAGTATGTCATTCAATCTCATAACTTTTAATTTTGTCTGTTAGTTCAAAAGTGGAATAATATTTAAAGATTTCTGACAATTTTATATTGAATTAGTGTAGAATTTTAGAGTGAATTGTACTGTGTTCTGCTGTCATTCTCTCTTCTAAATGTACTTGTGAAAGCACTGAGAACAATTTCTCACTGTCATGAAAACACACTTATTATTTAATTCCTATAGTTCTCACTGAGGGAATTTAGATTTTAGTAGTGTATTTTTATCGATAAAATGGTCACATAATTGTTTAAGAGGTCAGTGGATTTTTTTTGTTTTATGCTACTTCCTTCAGTTGATGAAAACATTTTTGAAGTTATATTGGTTATTTCAGATGTTCAAACTAGTACTTAGCAATTTCTTACTTCAGTCCTTGACTTAAAAGAATTACCCATTTTGCCAATGTGACAAATTTTGGAAGAGTTTGAAGACAATTAGGCTACAAATGATAGAATAGCATGGTGGTGATTTTTTTTTTTTCCTTTTCTTACACAATCTGAGGTGACATCCTTATGAATGGCATTGTGTTGGGTAATAAAATAGTGTAGTTTCCATTAAAATTGGCCATACCAATAGCAAACTTAATTTCGTATAACTTCATGGTGAAGAAAATATTCTGATACCCTCTATTTATCATGTTACTTAACTGAAGTGAGAATATAGTACATAGTATTTTTTAAAAAACAAAACTGTGTGTTATTTTAATGCTAATTTATTTATTAAGTTAGTCATTCAATTAAGTATTTATCGATTACCTATTCTGAGGCAGGCACGGTTCTGTATACCTGGGGGAAAAAAGACAAAATTCCTATGCCTAAGGAGCTTACATTCCAGCATCAGCGAAACAACGAACAGTAAGTATAATAAATAAAATGAGAAAGTTTATAAAATGGTTACAAATGTTATAGGAAAGAAAAATTAGAGTAGGGCAAGAGATATTGGGTATGATAGCTATGTGGGTGTTTGTTTTATTAAATAATCTGGGCAGATTGCATTGAGAATTTAAGATTTGAGCAAAGACTTGGAAAATCCATCTGGAGGAAGAGTAGTCCAGATAGAGCAGATAATTAGCGCCAAAAATATAAGGTTTTTGAGATGAGCTAGAAGGCCAGTGTGGCTGGGATATGAGTGAAGGAGAGACTAGTGGGAGAGGAGATCAGATAAGTAGTGAGAGATTTAGACTTAATGTAGTCCACCAGGTAGGTGATTGTAAAGATAATTACTTTTACTCTAAGTGAAATGGAGAAGCATTATATGACCTTGATACCCATGAAATCGTTACTACCATAGATGTAAAAAGCATTTGCATTGTCCTGAAAACTTCATTGCAAACCTGAGTAATCTATCCTTCATTTTGCATCCAACCTAAATAATAATTTGCTTTAGGTCATTATAGATTACCTCAAATTTCTAGAATGTTAATAATGGAATTATTGAATATGCATTTCTTTTCTGAGAGTACCTACAGTTTGAATGTATCCCCTCTAAAATTCAATTGTTGTTGATGTGATAATATTAAGACATGCAGCCTATAACAGGTAATTTGGTCATCAGGGCTCCTCCCTCATGGAAGAGATTGTGTTCCTTATAAAAAAGGCTTTATGTAGCATTCAGTGTGATTGCCCTTCCACCTTCTGCTATGTGAGGAAGCAGCAAGAGGGCTCTCATGAGATGCTAGCACCTTGATCTTAGACTTCCCAGCCTTCAGAACCATGAGAAATAAATTTCTGTTCTTTATAAATTACACAGTCTTGGTAGTTTGTAATTATAGCACAAAATGAACTAAATCAAGGGGTATAGAGTCTGTTTTCTTTCACACAGCATACTTATTTCAAGTTTTGTCTATGTTGTGGCGTACATTGATGTTTCATTCCTCTACATTACTGAGTAGTCCATTGTAAAGGTATAACACAATACTTTTTATAATTCACTTTTTGATGGATATTTGGTTTTTAGGTTTTGACTATTCGAAATAAAGATGCTATGAACATTTACATACAATGTTTTCTGTAGATATATGCTTTGATTTTTCTTTGTAAATACTTGGAATTAAATAAATAGCTCATTTGCTAACTTTTATTTTTAATAAAGTTTTAATTTTATAATGGTTTTAGATTTACAGAAAAGTTAAAAAGATAGGAGGGAGTGTTCCTGAATACTCTGCACTCAAGAATCCCTGCTGTTCACATCTTATATTATTATGATACATATGCCACAAAGAAGGAATAAATGTTATGTTGTTATTCACTAAAGTAAATATTTCTTTTCATATTTTTAAGCTTTTTGCCTAGTATCATTATTCTGTTCTAGAATCCCATCCAGGATATTACTTTATATATAGTGATCATGTCACCTTAAGCTCCTCTAGACTGTGACCATTTCTCAGGCTTTTCTTATTTTTGATGATCTGGATAGTTTTGAGGTGTACTACTTATGTTTTTTTGTAGAATGTCCTTAAATTTGGGTTTGTCTGGTGTTTTATTCATAATTAGGTTGGAGCCATGTTCTCAGGAGGAAGATCACAGAACTAAAGGGTCATTCTCATCACATCATACCTAGGCTATACACTATAAATATAACTTATCACCAACTGATGATGTTAAGCTTGATTACATGGTTGGGGTAGTGTCTATCTGATTTTCCCACTGTAAAGTTACATTTTTTTCCTGAAATGGTAACTTTCAAAGAAACTGTTAAACTGTTTTTCAAAGTGGTTGTAACATGTTAACACTCCCTGCATGAGAGTTCCAGTTTCTTTATATGACTGTTGACACTTGGTATGATAAAACTACACCATTTTACTGGATATATAGTGGTTTCTCATTGTGGTCTTCATTTGTATTTTCCTAATGACAAATGATGTTTAGCCTCTTTGAAAACTTTTCAAATCTCTTGTCAATTTTAAAGTAAGGTTATTTGTCTTATAATTGAGTTGCAAGCTTTCTTTGTATATTCCGGATATAAGTCCTCTATCAGATATATGTTTACAGATATTTTCTCAACATCATTTATTAACTAGGGAATCCTTTCCCCATTGCTTGTTTTTGTCAGGTTTGTCAAACATCATGTGGTTATACATGTGTGGAATTATTTCTGAGGCCTCTATGATGTTCCATTGGTCTATATATCTGTTTTGGTAGCAATACCATGCTGTTTGGTTACTGTAGTCTTGTAGTATAGTTTGAAGTCAGGTAACATCATGCCTCCAGCTTTGTTCTTTTTGCTTGGGATTGTCTTGGCTATACAGTCTCCTTTTTGGTTCCATATGAAATTTAAAATAGTTTTTTTTTTTCTAATTCTGTGAAGAAAGTCAATAGTAGTTTGATGGAGATAGCATTAAATCTATAACTTACTTTGGGCAGTATGGTCATTTTCACAATGTTGATTATTCCTGTCCATGAGCATGTAATATTTTTCCAATTGTTTGTGTCCTCTCTTATTTCTTTGAGCAGTGGTTTGCGGTTCTCCTTGAACAGGTCCTTCACATCCCTTGTAAGTTGTATTCCTAGCTATTTTATTCTCTTTGTAGCAATTGTGAATGGGAGTTCACTCATGATTTGGCTCTCTGTTTGTCTATTATTGGTGTATAAGAATGCTTGTGATTTTTGCACATTGATTTTGTATCCTGAGACTTTGCTGAAGTTACTTACAAGCATAAGGAGATTTTGGGCTGAGACGATGGGGTTTTCCAAATACACAATCATGTCATCTGCAAACAGAGACAATTTGACTTCCTCTCTTCCTATTTGAATACCCTTTATTTCTTTCTCTTGCCTGATTATCCTGGCCAGAACTTCAAATATTATGTTGAATAGGAGTGATGAGAGAGGGCATCCTTGTCTTGTATCAGTTTTCAAAGGGAATGCTTCCAGTTTTGTACATTCAGTATGATAGTGGCTGTGGGTTTGTCATAAATAGTTCTTATTATTTTGAGACATGTTCCATCAATACCTAGTTTATTGAGAGTTTTTAGCATGAAAGCATGTTGAATTTTATCAAAGGCCTTTTCTGCATCTACTGAGATAATCATGTGGTTTTTGTCCTTGGTTCTGTTTATGTGATGGATTACATTTATTGATTTGCATATGTTGAACTAGCCTTGCATTACAGGGATGAAGCCAACTTGATTGTGGTGGATAAGCTTTTTGATGTGCTGCTGGATTTGTTTGCCAGTATTTTATTGAGGATTTTTGCATCAATGTTCATCAAGGATATTGGCCTGAAATTTTCTTTTTTGTGTGTGTGTCTCTGCCAGGTTTTGGTATCAGGGTGATGCTGGCCTCACAAAATGAGTTAGGGAGGAGTCTCTCTTTTTCTATTGTGTGGAATAGCTTCAGAAGGAACGGTAGCAGTTCCTCTTTGTACATCTGGTAAAATTTGGCTGTGAATCTGTCTGGTCCTGGGTTTTTTTGGTTGGTAGGTTATTAATTACTGCCTCAATTTCAGAATTGTTATTGCCCTATCCAGGGATTCCATGCAGAAAACTGAAACTGACCCCTTCCTTACACCTTCTACAAAAATTAACTCAAGATGGATTAAAGACTTCAATATAAGACCTAAAACCATAAAAACTCTAGAAGAAAATCTAGGCAATACCATTCAGGACATACGCATGGGCAATGGCTTTATAACTAAAACACCAAAAGTAATGGCAACAAAAACCAAAATTGACAAATGGGATTTAATTAAACTGAAGATCTTCTGCACGGCAAAATAAACTATCATCAGAGTGAACAGGCGACCTACAGAATGGGAGAAAATTTTTGAAATCTATCCATCCGACAAAGGGCTAATATCCAGAATCTACAAGGAACTTAAACAAATTTATAAGAAAAAAACAAACAACCACATCAAATAGTGGGCAAAGGATATGAACAGACATTTCTCAAAGATGACATTTATGTGGCAAACAAATGTGAAAAAAAGCTCATCATCACTGGTCATTAAAGAAATGCAAATCAAAACCACAATGAGATACCATCTCACACCAGTTAGAATGATGATCATTAAAAAGTCAGGAAACAACAGATGCTGGAGAGGATGTGGAGAAATAGGTATGCTTTTTCACTGTTGGTGGGAGTGTAAAGTAGTTCAACCATTGTGGAAGACAGTGTGGTGATTCCTCAATTATCTAGAACCAGAAGTATCATTTGACCCAGCAATCTCATTACTGAGTATATACACAAAGGATTATAAATCATTCTACTATAAAGATACATGCACATGTACATTTATTGCAGCACTGTTCACAATAGCAAAGATTTCGAACCAACCTAAATGTTCATCAATGGTAGACTTGATAAAGAAAATGTGGCACATATGCACCATGGAATAACATGCAGCCATAAAAAAGGATGAGTTCATGTCCTTTTCAGGGACATGGATGAAGCTGGAAATCATCATTCTCAGCAAACTAACATGGGAAGAGAAAAATCAAACACCGCATGTTCTCACTCTAAGTCGGAGTTGAACAATAAGAACACATGGACACAGGCATGGGAACATCACACACCAGGACCTGTCTGGGGATGGGGGGCTAGGGGAGTCATGGCATTAGGAGAAATACCTAATGCAGATGATGGGTTGATGTGTGCAGCAAACCACCATGGCACGTTTATACCTATGTAAAAAGCCTGCACATTCTGCATACGTATCCCAGAACTTAAAGTATAATAAAAAATATTTTCTCTATTTCTGTCTCTTAACTTTTATTAAACCTGTTATTTTAAAAGCAAACGCTCCTCATTTTGATCAAGGGTGATTTATACAATTTTCTTTTTATGTATTGTGCTTTTATATCACAGATACCTAAGATTACCGAGATTAGTTCTCTGATTTCTTTTACAAGTTCAACAGCTTTAGTGCTTACATTTAAGTCTATGATAGATAATAGGTTAATTAGTATAAAATTGTAAGTTAAACACTGAGGTTCTTTTTATTTAAGTTGTATATATATTTTTTGTCTACTTCTTTATACTTTTGTATTGTCACCTTTGTGGAAAATCTTTTGACCAGATATCCTGGATCTATTTCTGGAAACTTGATTTCTTTCCATTATTTCATGTCTCTTTTCATACAAATACAACTCACTCTTGAGTATTGTACTTTTATATAGTCTTGAAATAAGTTATTATAAATCTTCCAATGTTTTTCCCAAAAGTAAAGACAGTTTACTTTTGCACATTGACTTCATATTTTACTAAATTCGTTTGTTATTATACTTCCAGTAACATTTTTGAGATTTATGATTTTTTTTCCAAGGAACATTTGCTCTTAATAAGTAAAGGCAAAGTGTTGTATATATTATGCATTGCATTTCTTCGTGCCTTATTTCACAAGTTAGGATGTCCATAATTTATTTTTATTTTTATTTTTTTTTGAGATGGAGTCTCACCCTGTCACCCAGGCGGGAGTGCAGTGGCATGATCTCAGCCTCCCGGGTTCACACCATTCTCCTGCCTCAGCCTCCTGAGTAGCTGGGACTACAGGCACCTGCCACCATGCCCTGCTAATTTTTTGTTTTTGTATTTTAGTAGAGATGAGGTCACCATGTTAGCCAGGATGGTCTCAATCTCCTGATCTCGTGATCTGCCCTCAGCCTCCCAAAGTGCTGAGAAAAGGCATGAGCTACCACGTCCGGCCAAAACTTTTGAATGTAATTTTGAATATGGATTTTATTTCTTGTTTCTGATCTTCAGACTAAGAAATCCAGCCTTTTAAAATTAAATAAAATATTGGTCAGAGGATGTTAGTTGATGGCCTTTATCACATTGAGAAAGTTCCACTTATTTATTGTTTTCAGATCATTCTTACAATGAATAAATGCGGAGTTTCACCAAATGCTTTTTCTGTATCTATTAATCATGTTTTCCTTTTTTTGTTTTTTTTTAATATTTCAAATTACACTGGTTCATTTTCAAATATTGAACCATAACTTTGCATTCTAGGTCAGTGCAGTCATGAGCTTTCCTTTCTTGTTTCCCTTCCCTCAAAAGTCTTTTTCCTGTATATTGTTAGATATTTGAAAACCACAGTTGCATACAATTTGTTTTATGCAATATTGCATACAATATTGTTGTTTGAAACTTAAAGGTGAGCCTGGCTACTCTTACTATACCATGATCATATTAATTCTGTCCAAATTCTTACTATTCAATTCTTATTTCTTGTGAATAAACCTCAGCCTGTTTCTTCAGTTAGTTACACTTATGTTCCCTCAGACCTAAGCTCCTGATTGGCATTTCAACTATTTGGAAAAAAGGGTACAGCCTTTGATTTCACTAATGACTCTCTTTTAATTTTTTAATTCTTTGAATATCTGCTACCACTTCCAGAATGCTCTGAAAACAACGTGACTTTCTAGACTTCACTAACATATTCCACTTTCCTGGCATCAATCCCTTCTAGCACTAGCTCATGCTCCTAATCATCTTATCTCATTCTAGAAGTCTCTCTAATGTCTTCTCAACCCAAAGTGTGTGAAATCTATCTTACAGAATATAAATCTCTGGCTCATGCCAGAAAAGCAATTCTTCTGCAAAGATACCTATTTGCTTTGATGATTATTATTTACAGATATTATATCCTCTGATTTTAAGCATTTATTTTTAAACCATAAATACCTTATTCTGAGATATAAAGAGAAATTTCATAGGGCTTTACTTGAGAATAGTTGAAATATGTCCCTTGATTTTCTACATACTGAAAATATTATTGTGCCCTAGATTATTTTCTTACAACTAGAACCTGACATTGGAAATGTTGCTTTTATACATTAATTTGAAAGAAACAGACTTATGTCTTAAAGAATATTTTACTTACATTCTGTAAAGTAGAAAATAAATAAACACTTAAAGGATCAGAATCATAAGTCTTATCAACTATCACTTGGGCAGACATTAATTTCTTGCCTTACTTTGCAGTAGTTGCTGAAAATCATGAGTAAAAGAAAGGAAAAGAGATAGCTTCAGGAACGATAGAGGGGAGAGGAACTGCCTAAAAGCAGGATGCATGGGGTGAAAAGTAAACTATTCTACAATTTCATCTGGAGTTGGACCAATATCGCACAAAACATTTGAAGTTAGTATGATTGTCTGTAGCCACGTGGCTGGATGAATCCACAATGATTGTTAAAAGGGTCACTGACAAATACCATACAAAAAACTGTGACTTATCTACCTAGTCATTTACATCACTATACTTCTCACAGCAAAGAATGACCACGTTTATTTTAAATGCAGATATAGCTTTAAAAGATATGCTCTGTCTGTGAAGAGCTCTATTCTAGTATCTATTTAAGCAATGGCTGATTATTTTAATAGATGTTTTCAGTTTCTTAAAAATTGACAGATTAAGGAAGCTTTTGTCTGAGAAATGACAACATCTTGAGATGCTTTGTCTTTCTTGGTCAAGGACCTTCAAACAAAAATTAAGACACATGACTAAGGAAGGTAGGTTGATCTCACCTAATTCCTATTCCTAAACGTGTCAAGGAGGGAAACAAGGAGGCTAAAAACAATAGCAGAATCAACCTGTTCTAAATGGCAAACCTATTTTGGTAGCAGAACCAGATCTCCCTCGCAGGGCTGCTCAGGAAAGCATATGGTTACTAGAATCTGTTCACGTCCAGGGAACATAGGCTTCTTGATGTGACATGTGGTTGCTAAAGCCACCAAGTTGAAATGTCTACTTTCTTTGTTGCAACAAAACCTGGTTTTATGGCTAAAAGTTATATGTGTTGCTGACAAATAGTTTTACTTCTCAAAAGAGAACAAGAGAATAAATGAAAAAGAATAGAAATTTTGTTCTAAAAACTAAATATTTCATTCAGATAGAAAAGTCTCACTTTCTCCATAAAAACTTCACTCACTCAGAGCCTCATCGATTATAATGGTAGTCATTTTGTAACTTATCATGTGTTGTCTAGGGTTACACGTTTTTCTGTTTTGAACATTTATCTTTGTGAGTCCATTTTAAGCTTGTGGGTGAATTCTTAGAAAATATTTGATAAATACTGCTATTCAATTGAAGAAAACAAAAGGAAAATAAATCCAAAATGACTTCAAATTGTTCTATTTATGTTTATTCCCCAAATTCAAACCAGACTCAGTCCCAGGGTTATGGCTTTAGCCTGCTGTATGATACTTTCGGGCTTTTTAACCTGCTAGTGCAATGTGATGTTGCTTTTTGTTCATAATACTAAAGCCATTTTTCTCCATTCTGTTATCTTTTACTTGTCATAACTCTCAGTTCCAAAAGCAAAAGTTCTTAGGGAAACTTCTACTGTTGATAAATGAAATTGGAAAAACCTTCCAGAATCCTGATACAGGATCCCTTTGTGCTGGGTTTTCTTTCCTGAAGGGACAGATGTACTAACGTCCAGAAAAAGTGTGCCGTAGAAAGCACAGTTTTAGTGAATTATATGCAAGTGGTAAGATATTTCAACTATTAGATCCAGATTTTTAACATTTGGAGAGATAAGATCAAAATACTCAAATGAAACTCATGTTTATTTTTATTGTGATTTAGTTAAGATAGTAGTAAATTGGAATATGGAAGAAACAAGTTTGCAGCAATGCTTCTTTATTGAAATAATAGCTAATATTCAGTTAACTCTATTTCAAAGTACAGCAGTATACCAGTATGAAAAGTATAAATGAAGCAAAATGATTAACATTAAACCACAGCAGACTCCCAACCCAGCACATTCTTCTGTACAAATGATATCCACGTTAGCTATTACTATATCATCCATATTTATATCTGTATCTATCTCACACATAATATGAAAACATTTTTTGTATAACACAGGATGCTTAAATGGTAAATGCATATTGATAAATATTAATGCTAATAATTATATAAGAAAATAAAATACACTATGATTTGCACAAAGTTTTACATTATTTACTTTTACCTCCACATCAAGACTGTGAAAAAGGAATGTCAAATATCTGTAACTGGTATGATCTTCTTCATGAATTCTAGTGATAATTATACTATATCACATTTACATTTTTTTTTTTTTTGTAAATTACTTGAAGTTTCCACCTGCTGACTTAATAGGAAATCCTGGGCAATCTTTGTTGTCTTTTTTTTTTTTTTTTTTTATTATACTTTAAGTTCTAGGGTACATGTGCATAACGTGCAGGTTTGTTACATATGTATACTTGTGCCATGTTGGTGTGCTGCACCCATCAACTTGTCAGCACCCATCAATTCATCATTTATATCAGGTATAACTCCCCAAGGCAATCCCTCCCCCCTCCCCCCTCCCCATGATAGGCCCCAGTGTGTGATGTTCCCCTTCCCGAGTCCAAGGGAGCTCATTGTTCAGTTCCCACCTATGAGTGAGAACATGCGGTGTTTGGTTTTCTCTTCTTGTGATAGTTTGCTAAGAATGATGGTTTCCAGCTGCATCCATGTCCCTGCAAAGGACGCAAACTCATCCTTTTTTATGGCTGCATAGTATTCCATGGTGTATATGTGCCACATTTTCTTAATCCACTCTGTCACTGATGGACATTTGGGTTGATTCCAAGTCTTTGCTATTGTGAATAGTGCCGCAATAAACATACGTGTGCATGTGTCTTTGTAGTAGCATAATTTATAATCCTTTGGGTATATACCCAGTAGTGGGATGGCTGGGTCATATGGTACATCTAGTTCTAGATCCTTGAGGAATTGCCATACTGTTTTCCATAATGGTGGAACTAGTTTACAATCCCACCAACAGTGTAAAAGTGTTCCTATTTCTCCACATCCTCTCCAACACCTGTTGTTTCCTGATTTTTTAAGGATTGCCATTCTAACTGGTGTGAGATGGTATCTCATTGTGGTTTTGATTTGCATTTCTCTGATGGCCAGTGATGATGAGCATTTTTTCATGTGTCTGTTGGCTGTATGAATGTCTTCTTTTGAGAAATGTCTGTTCATATCCTTTCCCCACTTTTTGATGGGGTTGTTTGATTTTTTCTTGTATATTTGTTTGAGTTCTTTGTAGATTCTGGAGATTAGCCCTTTGTCAGATGAGTAGATTGCAAAAATTTTCTCCCATTCTGTAGGTTGCCTGTTCACTCTGATGGTAGTTTCTTTTGCTGTGCAGAAGCTCTTTAGTTTAATTAGATCCCATTTGTCAATGTTGGCTTTTGCTGCTGTTGCTTTTGGTGTTTTAGACATGAAGTCCTTGCCCATGCCTATGTCCTGAATGGTACTACCTAGATTTTCTTCTAGGGTTTTTATGGTATTAGGTCTAACATTTAAGTCTCTAATCCATCTTGAATTAATCTTCGTATAAGGAGTAAGGAAAGGATCCAGTTACAGCTTTCTACTTATGGCTAGCCAATTTTCCCAGCACCATTTATTAAATAGGGAATCCTTTCCCCATTTCTTGTTTTTGTCAGGTTTGTCAAAGATCAGATGGTTGTAGATGTGTGGCATTATTTCTGAAGGCTCCATTCTGTTCCATTGGTCTATATCTCTGTTTTGGTACCAGTACCATGCTGTTTTGATTACTGTAGCCTTGTAGTATAGTTTGAAGTCAGGTAGCGTGACGCCTCCTTCGACTTAGGATTGTCTTGGCAATGCGGGCTCTTTTTTGGTTCCATATGAACTTTAAAGCAGTTTTTTCCAATTCTGTGAAGAAACTCATTGGTAGCTTGATGGGGATGGCATTGAATCTATAAATAACCTTGGGCAGTATGGCCATTTTCACGATATTGATTCTTCCTATCCATGAGCATGGTATGTTCTTCCATTTGTTTGTGTCCTCTTTGATTTCACTGAGCAGTGGTTTGTAGTTCTCCTTGAAGAGGTCCTTTACATCCCTTGTAAGTTGGATTCCTAGGTATTTTATTCTCTTTGAAGCAATTGTGAATGGAAGTTCATTCCTGATTTGGCTCTCTGCTTGTCTGTTACTGGTGTATAAGAATGCTTGTGATTTTTGCACATTAATTTTGTATCCTGAGACTTTGCTGAAGTTGCTTATCAGGTTAAGAAGATTTTGGGCTGAGATGATGGGGTTTTCTAAATGTACAATCATGTCATCTGCAAACAGGGACAATTTGACTTCTTCTTTTCCTAACTGAATACCCTTGATTTCTTTCTCTTGCCTGATTGCCCTAGCCAGAGCTTCCAACGCTATGTTGAATAGGAGTGGTGAGAGAGGACATCCCTGTCTTGTGCCAGGTTTCAAAGGGAATTTTTCCAGTTTTTGCCCATTCAGTATGATATTAGCTGTGGGTTTGTCATAAATAGCTCTTATTATTTTGAGGTACATTCCATCAATACCGAATTTGTTGAGCGTTTTTAGCATGAAGTGCTGTTGAATTTTGTCAAAAGCCTTTTCTGCATCTATTGAGATAATCATGTGGTTCTTGTCTTTGGTTCTGTTGATATGCTGGATTACATTTATTGATTTGCGAATGTTGAACCAGCCTTGCATCCCAGGGATGAAGCCCACTTGATCATGGTGGATAAGCTTTTTGATGTGCTGCTGAATCCGGTTTGCCAGTATTTTATTGAGGATTTTTGCATCGATGTTCATCAGGGAGATGGGTCTAAAATTCTCTTTTTTTGCGTCTCTGCCAGGCTTTGGTATCAGGATGATGTTGGCCTCATAAAATGAGTTAGGGAGGATTCCCTCTTTTTCTATTGATTGGAATAGTTTCAGAAGGAATGGTACCAGCTCCTCCTTGTACCTCTGGTAGAATTCAGCTGTGAATCCATCTGGTCCTGGGCTTTTTTTGGTGGGTAGGCTATTAATTGTTGCCTCAATTTCAGAGGCTGCTATTGGTCTATTCAGGGATTCAACTTCTTCCTGGTTTAGTCTTGGAAGGGTGTACGTGTCCAGGAAATTATCCATTTCTCCTAGATTTTCTAGTTGATTTGCGTAGAGGTGTTTATAGTATTCTCTGATGGTAGTTTGTATTTCTGTGGGGTCGGTGGTGATATCCCCTTTATCATTTTTTATTGCGTCTATTTGATTCCTCTCTCTTTTCTTCTTTATTAGCCTTGCTAGCGGTCTGTCAATTTTGTTGATCTTTTCAAAAAACCAACTCCTGGATTCATTGATTTTTTGGAGGGTTTTTTGTGTCTCTATCTCCTTCAGTTCTGCTCTGATCTTAGTTATTTCTTGCCTTCTGCTAGCTTTTGAATGTGTTTGCTCTTGCCTCTCTAGTTCTTTTAATTGTGATGTTAGAGTGTCAATTTTAGATCTTTCCTGCTTTCTCTTGTGGGCACTTAGTGCTATAAATTTCCCTCTACACACTGCTTTAAATGTGTCCCAGAGATTCTGGTATGTTGTATCTTTGTTCTCATTGGTTTCAAAGAACATCTTTATTTCTGCTTTCATTTCGTTATGTACCCAGTAGTCATTCAGGAGCAGGTTGTTCAGTTTCCATGTAGTTGAGCGGTTTTGATTGAGTTTCTTAGTCCTGAGTTCTAGTTTGATTGCACTGTGGTCAGAGAGACAGTTTGTTATAATTTCTGTTCTTTTACATTTGCTGAGGAGTGCTTTACTTCCAATTATGTGGTCAATTTTGGAATAAGTGTGATGTGGTGCTGAGAAGAATGTATATTCTGTTGACTTGGGGTGGAGAGTTCTATAGATGTCTATTAGGTCCGCTTGGTGCAGAGATGAGTTCAATTCCTGGATATCCTTGTTAACTTTCTGTCTCGTTGATCTGTCTAATGTTGACAGTGGAGTGTTGAAGTCTCCCATTATTATTGTATGGGAGTCTAAGTCTCTTTGTAAGTCTCTAAGGACTTGCTTTATGAATCTGGGTGCTCCTGTATTGGGTGCATATATATTTAGGATAGTTAGCTCTTCCTGTGGAATTGATCCCTTTACCATTATGTAATGGCCTTCTTTGTCTCTTTTGATCTTTGATGGTTTAAAGTCTGTTTTATCAGAGACTAGGATTGCAACCCCTGCTTTTTTTTGTTCTCCATTTGCTTGGTAGATCTTCCTCCATCCCTTTATTTTGAGCCTATGTATGTCTCTGCATGTTTAATGGGTCTCCTGAAGACAGCAGACTGATGGGTCTTGACTCTTTATCCAGTTTGCCAGTCTGTGTCTTTTAATTGGAGCATTTAGTCCATTTACATTTAAGGTTAATATTGTTATGTGTGAACTTGATCCTGCCATTATGATATTAACTGGTTATTTTGCTCATTAGTTGATGCAGTTTCTTCCTAGCCTCGATGGTCTTTACATTTTGGCATGTTTTTGCAATGGCTCGTACCGGTTGTTCCTTTCCATGTTTAGGGCTTCCTTCAGGGTCTCTTGTAAGGCAGGCCTGGTGGTGACAAAATCTCTAAGCATTTGCTTATCTGTAAAGAATTTTATTTCTCCTTCACTTATGAAACTTAGTTTGGCTGGATATGAAATTCTGGGTTGAAAATTATTTTCTTTAAGAACGTTGAATATTGGCCCCCACTCTCTTCTGGCTTGTAGAGTTTCTGACGAGAGATCTGCTGTCAGTCTGATGGGCTTCCCTTTGTGGGTAACCCGACCTTTCTCTCTGGCTGCCCTTAAGATTTTTTCCTTCATTTCAACTTTGGTGAATCTGGCAATTATGTGTCTTGGAGTTGCTCTTCTGGAGGAGTATCTTTGTGGCGTTCTCTGTATTTCCTGAATTTGAATGTTGGCCTGCCCTGCTAGGTTGGGGAAGTTCTCCTGGATGATATCCTGTAGAGTGTTTTCCAACTTGGTTCCATTTTCCCCCTCACTTTCAGGCACCCCAATCAGATGTAGATTTGGTCTTTTTACATAATCCCATACTTCTTGCAGGCTTTGTTCATTTCTTTTTCTTCTTTTTTCTTTTGGTTTCTCTTCTCACTTCATTTCATTCATTTGATCCTCCATCGCTGATACTCTTTCTTCCAGTTGATCGAGTCGGTTACTGAAGCTTGTGCATTTGTCACGTATTTCTCGTGTCATGGTTTTCATCTCTGTCATTTCGTTTATGACCTTCTCTGCATTAATTAGTCTAGCTGTCAATTCTTCCACTCTTTTTTCAAGATTTTTAGTTTCTTTGCGCTGGGTACGTAATTCCTCCTTTAGCTCTGAGAGGTTTGATGGACTGAAGCCTTCTTCTCTCATCTCGTCAAAATCATTCTCTGACCAGCTTTGATCCGTTGCTGGCGATGGGCTGTGCTCCTTTGCAGGAGGAGATGTGCTCTTATTTTTTGAATTTCCAGCTCCTCTGCCCTGCTTTTTCCCCATCATTGTGGTTTTATCTGTCTCTGGTCTTGGTGATGGTGACGTACTGATGGGGTTTTGGTATAGATGTCCTTCCTGTTTGATAGTTTTCCTTCTGACAGTCAGGACCCTCAGCTATAGGTCTGTTGGAGATTGCTTGAGGTCCACTCCAGACCCTGTTTGCCTGGGTATCAGCAGCAGAGGTTGCAGAAGATAGAATATTGCTGAACAGCAAGTGCACCTGTCTGATTCTTGCTTTGGAAGCTTCCTCTCAGGGGTGTACTCCACTCTGTGAGGTGTGGGGTGTCAGACTGCCCCTAGTGGGGGATGTCTCCCAGTTAGGCTACTCAGGGGTCAGGGACCCACTTGAGCAGGCAGACTGCCCCTTCTCAGATCTCAACCTCCGTGTTGGGAGATCCACTGCTCTCTTCAAAGCTGTCAGAGTCGTTCGCCTCTCGACAGGCCTCTGCTGCTTTAGCTGAGCCCTGTCCCCAGAGGCGGAGTCTACAGAGACAGGCAGGTTTCCTTGAGCTGCTGTGAGCTCCACCCAGTTCAAGCTTCCCAGCGGCTTTATTTACCTACTTAAGCCTCAGCGATGGCGGGCGCCCCTCCCCCAGCCTCGCTGCTACCTTGAGGTTAGATTGCCGCAGACTGCTGTGTTAGCAAGGAGGGAGGCTCCGTGGGCGTGGGACCCTCCCCGCCAGGTGTGGGATATAATCTCCGGTGTGCCGGTGTTACAGCGCAGTATTGGGGTGGGAGTTACCCGATTTTCCAGGTGTTGTGTGTCTCAGTTCCCCTGGCTAGGAAAAGGGACTCCCTTCCCCCTCGCGCTTCCCAGGTGAGGCGATGCCTCGCCCTGCGTCAGCTCTCGCTGGTCGGGCTGCAGCAGCTGACCAGCACCGATTGTCCGGCACTCCTGAGTGAGATGACCCCAGTACCTCAGTTGAAAATGCAGAAATCACCGGTCTTCTGTGTCGCTGGCGCTGGGAGATGGAGACTGAAGCTGTTCCTATTCGGCCATCTTACTCCGCCCCTGCTCTTTGTTGTCTTTTATTGGCAGGCTGAATGGAGAAGACTATAAAGACCCAAAGGAAGACAGTACAAATAATGACAGAAGCCTGTGTTCCTAGAAGATTTCATGGAATAGAGCCTCTATGCTCATCACTTCCTACAACCTAATTGGAGCTGTTTGTTACAGCAGCTAGCCTACCTCACAAATATGTTATTCATCCTAAATTTACATATAAGTGAAAACCAAAATTGTAATACTTCTGTCTTGCTTCCTCTGCGAAACTTCTTTCTTGGATATGTAGCCGTAAAATGAAACTAATTTCTTAAGATACTCAAGGCACATGTTCCTGCTTTTCAGATTTGGTTTCTATCAAAAACTCTTTTGCTTTAATTATGAACATATTTGCCTCCAAAATAAATGAGAAAATGTTATTTATTTATTTAAACAGGTTAGGAGATGCTTCATGAAGTCAAGGCCTTGTCTTTAAAACAAGAACCTAGAATAATGCTACTATGATAGCACTCAGGAAATTTTGAATTAATTATTTACTAAACGACCTCACTTGAATTCAGAAAATCTTAACTTAATTATGAAACATATTTATTTAAAAACACACATATATAAATATATAATTTAAACACACACATATATAACATGTGTATATATACATATAACATAATAATGACATATGACACGTTTAAAAACTTGACAGCTCTATTTAAATGTCAATACAATGTTTTTAAAGAAGACATTGAAATAAGATTATAGATATGAGACTGTGTCCTTTATATGGGTATTAAATTGCATTTTTAAATATAATTATATTATTAAACCTAGACAACCTATTTACACATTAGGGGTGATAATCTATTGAAAAAATATTACTTACAGTCAAAATACATTACCTAAAAATCACATCCACTTATGGTCTTTTATAGAGTTTTTAACGATAATTTCTAAATAAATTTATTTTCATATTTCTGCAAAGTTAAGAATTATATTTCACATCTTTAAAAATAATGCCATTTAATCTATTCTAAGCACTTTTACATGAAATATTGTATTCAATCCAACTATAATCCATTAAGAATTAAACTATTACTTACACGCAGCTGGAGTGGTTCTATTGCCTATGCCACACAGAAATAATAGCTTATGGAACCAGAATTTAATTAACGTTGAGTTCAAGTTCTGCACATGTAGCCACGATGGCCTACTTTTTCTAATCATATCATACTAATATAAATTTAAGCCCAATAGTATAATTATAGAGAATGTAACTTATTTGACTTATTTTTGTAACTTCAAAAAGGAAAAGATTTGTACCCATTTCTTGTATTTCTCACAGGAAAATTATTCTTTTATTGAAAAGATGAGGAAAATTCTGCTTTTGGTAGTCTGGATTCCAGGGAAAGAAAAAAAAAACCTTTAATTTAAGAATTAGCAGAATTATTAAATCATACTCCATAAGCACCCCAAATAACTGAGCAGCATCTCTCTTACCAAATTGGATGGATAATATAACCCTACTCAAATATCTCTGTAAGAACTGGTAGTATTTACAAAATCTTTTTTATTTTCCAATTTGTGTCTGGTAAGAAAATAGTTGTTTTAATAAATTAGGTACATAAAACTATATCTGAGTCATTTTTTGCTAGGCAGAATTGTAGATACCACTTTACCCAGATCTTCTATTTTATCTTATGAAGTAAAAATGATTTAAAACATTGAAGAATTTACCGTCATTTTTATGATATTTAATCAAATAATGAAATCTTAGAAATCTTAAGAAATTTGGAGGTAAATTTCTTACCATAGGACATTTTCCCTTAAAATACCTTGATTTAGCAATATCTAGTCTTTGTTATATCATGCTAATTAAGACTTACCGTTCCAAATTGAATGTTCAAAATACCATAGCTTAATGTTCTGAAGAGAGGAAAATGGCGGATAGGAGGCAGGACTAGCTTGCAGCTCCCACTAGGATGAACAGACCAGCATGTGGTGACTCACGTCATGAACTTTCGCTCCAAGAACTACCCCAGGAACATGCCAGGAAAGCCGAGATAATCCACAGACCCTTTGAAGGAAGAGGATTTCTCCTGCAGGCCCTGGGAGACAACTGAAAAACCCTGAGTGCCCAAAGTGTGAACATGTGAAAGGGGGATCATCTGCTCCTGAACACACACCCTCACTGGGGAACTTGAAGGTCAAGATCACAAGAGAAGGATTCGACCTTACCTGAAGCTGAGACAAATTTAGAGTCAAGTGAAATACAGGGATAGAAGTAGCAGTTGGAAGAACCCTGTGGGCTCTCTTGGTCTCCAGGGACGTTATTTCTGACTTTGTCTCGCAGAGGTCCTTGGAAAGGACTGCCAGAGGAATTGAGAAAAGACCACAAGCAGAAGGAAATTTCTCCAGCTGCCTGGAAAGACTGGGTGCTGTTGTGGGGGCACATGGTGAGAGTTAGACCAGCCATCTGGGCTGTGTGAGAGCTGGGTGAATCCTGTAATTTCTGGCTTTCCCTGGCGAACTGCATGGCACAGCAGAGGCAGCCATAATCCCCTGGGAACATAACTCCATTGGCCTGAGAACCACACCCACATCCCCCAAAGCAGCTGCAGAAGGAACCACCCAAGGAGACTCTGAGCTCAGACACGCCTAACCCTGCCCCTACCTGATGGTCTTTTTCTACCTACCCTGGTAGACAAAGACAAAAGACATAACCTCCTGGGAGCTCTAGGGCCCCACACACCACATGATCCTCCCTATAGCACCTCAGCTGATGCCTTCTTGAAAGTGCCACCTCTTGGGTGGTGTCCAAAAAACACAAAACTAGTGCAATAAACAAAACTACAACTAAGTACCCTCAACAGAGTCCACCTGAAGTGCTTGCCACCTCCACAAGACCAGGTGCTGCTATCCACAGCTGAGAGGCCTGAAGGTGGTTCACATAGTGAGAGTCTGTGCAGATGCTCCCCAGTACCAGCCCAGAGCCTGGTAGCTACACGGAGTGGCTAGATCCAGAAGAGAAATAACAATCACTATACTGGGCTCTCAGGAAGCAACATTCCTGGAGGAAGGGGGAGAGCACTACATCAAGGGAGCATGCATGGGACAAAACAATCTGAAGAGCAGTCCTTGGGCCCCAGATCTTACCTCTGACATAGTCTACCCAAATGAGAAGAAAGCAGAAAAAAATTCTGGTAATATGACAAAACAAAGTTCTTTAACACCCCCAAAAGAGCACGCTAGCTCACCAGCAATGGATCCAAACCAAGAAGAAATCCCTATATTGCCAGAAAAAGAATTCAGTTCAATTATTAAGCTAATCAAGGAGGAACCAGAGAAGGGTTAATATAAATATAAATATAAATATATATATAAATACATATATATAAATATATATTTATATATATATAATGTGAAAGGAAAAATCTTCAGTAAAATAGTATAAATAAAAAACAATCACAACTTCTGGAAATGAAAGACACACTTAGAGAAATGTAAAATGCACTGTAAAGTCTCAGCAATAGAATTGATGAGCAGAATAAAGAACTTCAGAAACCAAAACAAGGATTTTGTATTAAGCTGATCTAACAAAGAAAGAGAAAAAATAATTTAAGTAATTGAATGACCTCCAAGAAGTTTGGGGTTATGTTAAATGGCCAAATCTAAGAATAGCGTTCCTGAGGAAAAAGAGAAATCTAAAAGTTTGGAAAACATATTTGAGGGAATAATTGAGGAAAACTTTCCCAATCTTGCTTGAGATCTAGACATTCAAATACAAGAAGCTCAAAGAACACATGGGAAATTCATCGCAAAAGATGAGGTTATCTAAAGTCAAGATTAAGGGAAGAATCTACTGTAAAGCAAAAGCACAAAGTAACCTATAAAGGAAAACCTATCAGAGTAACAGCAGATTTCTCAGCAGAAACCCTATAAGCTGGAAGAGATTGGGGCCTTATCTTCAGTCTTCTTAAACAAAACAATTATCAGCTAAGAATTTTGTATCCAATGAAGCTAAGCTTCATAAATGAAGGAAAGATACAGTCTTTTTTTGAAACAAACAAATGCTGAGAGAATTTGCCACTACCAAGCTGGCACTGCAAGAATTGCTAAAAGAAGCTCTAAATCTTGAAACAAATATTCAAAATACCCCAAAATAGAACCTCCTTAAAGTATAAATCTCACAGGACCTATAGAACAGTAACACAGTAAGTAAATAAAAAAAAAAAATACTGCTATTCAGACAACAAACAGCAAAATGAATAGAATAATACCTCACATCTCAATATAAATGTTGTATGTAAATGGCCTAAATGCTGCATTTAGAAGGTACAGAATGGCAGAATGGATAAGATTTCACCAACCAAGTATCCACTGTCTTCAAGATACGTGCCTGACACAAAAGGACTCACATAAACTTAAGGTAAAGGGGTGGAAAAAGATATTCCATATATATGAACACAAAAAGAGAGCAGGAGTACCTATTCTTATATCAGACAAAACAAACTTTAAAGCAATAGCAGTTAAAAAGGACAAAGCGAGACGTTATATAATGATAAAAGGACTAGACCAACAGAAAAATGACATATATATGCAACTAACACTGGAGCTTCCAAATTTATAAAACAATTACTACTACACCTAAGAAATGAGATAGACAGCAACATAAGAATAGTGGGGGACTTCAATACCTCACCCACAGCACTAGACAGGTCATCAAGACAGAAAGTCAACAAAGAGATAATAGATTTAAACTGTACCCTAGGACAAATGGGCTTAACAAATATTTATAGAACACTCTATCCAATAATTGTAGAATATACATTCTATTCATCAGCACATGGAGAACTCTCCAAGGTAGACCATATGATAGGCCACAAAACAAGTCTGAACAAATTTAAGAAAATAGAAATTGTATCAACTACTCTCTCAGACTGCAGTGGAATAAAATTGGAGATCAACTCTAAAAGGAACCCTCAAAATAATGAAAATACATGGAAATTAAATACGTTGACCCTGAATGATCCTTGGGTCAACAATGAAATCAAGATGAAAATTAAAATTTCTTTCAGTTGAACAATCATAGTAATACAACCTATCAAAACTTGTTTGATACAGCAAAAGTGGCGCTAAGAGGAAAGGTCATAGCATTAAACGCCTACATCAAAAAGTCTGAAAGAGCCCAACTAGACAATCTAAAATCGCACATCATGGAGCTAGAGAAATAAGAACAAATCAAACCCAAACCCATCATAAGAAAAGAAATAACCAAGATCAGAGCTAAATGAAATTGAAACAAGAAATACAAAAGATAAATGAAACAAAAGGCTGATTTTTTGAAAAGAAAAATAAAATTTATAGACCATTAGTGAGATTAAGCAAAAAAAAAAAAAAAATCCAAAGAAGCTCAATTAGAAATGAAACAGGAGATATTACAACAGATACCACAGAAATGCAAAAACCTAATTCAAGTCTACTATGAACACCTTTACACACATAAATTAGAAAACCTAGAGGAGATGGATAAATTCCTGGAAAGATACTCCCCTCCAAGATTAATCCAGGAAGAAATAGAAACTCTGAACACACCAATAACAAGCAGCAAGACTGAAACTGTAATAAAAAAATTTGCTGACAAAAAAAAGTCCAGGACCAGACAGATTCACAGCTGAATTTTATCCAATATTCGAATAATTGATGCCAACTCTACTGACACTATTCTACAACACAGAGAAAGAGGGAATCCTCCATAAATAATTCTGTGAAGCCAGTATCACCCTAATACCCAAACCAGGAAATGACACAACAAAAAAAGAAAACTGCAGACCGTATATATCCCTGATGACTATAGATGCAAAAATCCTGAATGAAATACTAGCTAACCAAATCCAACAGCATATCAAAAACATAATCCACCATTATCAAGTGGGTTTCATACCAGGGATGCAGGGATGCTTCAACATCTGCATGTCAATAAATGTGATACACCACATAAAGAGAAGTGAAAACAAAAATCACATGATCATCTCAACAGACACAGAAAAGGCATTTGACAAAATTCAGCATCGCTTTATGATTAAAACCCTCAGCAAAATTGACATAGAAAGGTCATACCTTAATGTTATAAAAGTCATCTATGACAAACCCACAGCCAACATGATACTGAATGGGGAAAAGTTGAAAGCATTCCCTCTGAAAACTGGAACAAGACAAAGATGCCCACTCTCACCACTCCTCTTCAATATAGTACTGGAAGTCCTGGCCAGAGCAATCAGACAAGAGAAAGAAATAAAGGGCATCCAAATTGGTAAAAAGGAAGTCAAACAGTCACTGTTTGCTGATTATATAATTGTGTACCTAGAAAAGCTGAAATATTCCTCCAAAAATCTCCTGAAATTGACAAATGAAATCAGCAAAGTTTCAGGATACAAAATTAATGTACATAAATCAGTAGCTCTGCTATATACCAACAGCAACCAAGCTGAGAATCAAATCAAGAGCTCAATCCCTTTTACAATAGTTGCAAAGAAGTAAAATACTTAGGAATAATCCTAACCAAGGAGGTGAAAGACCTGTACAGGGAAAACTGTAAAACAGTGTGGAAGAACTCACAGATGGCACAAACAAATGAAAGCACATCCCATGCTCATGGATGGTTAGAATCAATATTGTGAAAATGACCATAATAACCACACTGCCAAAAGCAATCTACAAATTCAATGCAATTCCCATCAAAATACCAGCATAATTCTCCATAGAACTAGAAAAAACAATCTTAAGATTCATATGGAACCAAAAATGAGCCTGCATGGCCAAAGTAAGGCTAAAAAAAAAGAACAAATCTGAAGGCATCACATTACCTGACTTTATACTATAAGGCCATAGTCACCAAAACAGTATGGCATTTTTTTTTTTTTTTTTTTTTGAGACAGAGTCTTACTCTGTCCTCCAGGCTGGAGTGCAGTGGCGCGATCTTGGCTCACTGCAAGCTCCGCCTCGCGGGTTCACGCCATTCTCCTGCCTCAGTCCCAAGTTGCTGGGACTACAGATGCCCGCCACCACGCCTGGCTATCTTTTTGTATTTTTAGTAGAGACGGGGTTTCACTGTGTTAGCCAGGATGGTCTCGATCTCCTGACCTCGTGATCCGCCCGCCTCAGCCTCCCAAAGTGCTGGGATTACAGGCGTGAGCCACCGTGCCCGGCAACAGCATGGCACTTCTATGAAGATAGGCACACAGATTAAATGGAACAAAACCAAGACCCCTTTCTTTATTTCTTAAAGCCAAATACTTACAGCCAACTGATTGTCGACAAAGCAAACAAAAGCATAAAGTTGGGAAAGGACACCCTATTCAACAACTGGTGCTGGGATCATTGACAAACCACATGTAGAAGAACGAAATTGGATCCTCATCTCTCACTTTATACAGACATGAACTCAAGATAAATCTAGGACTTAAATCTAAGATTTGAAACTATAAAAATTCTAGAAGCTAATATTGGAAAAACTCTTGTAGATATTGGCTTAGGCAGACTTCATGACTGAGAATCCAAAACAAATGCAACAAAAACAAAGATAAATAGATGGGACTTAATGAATCTAAAATGCTTTTACACAGCAAAAGAAATAATCAACAGAGTTAACAGACAATCCACAGAGTAGGAGAAAAGCTTCAAGATCTATACCTTTGACAAAGGACTAATATCCAGAATCTACAAGAAACTCATATCAGTAAGGAAAAATCAACAATCCTTTCAAAAAGTGGGCTAAGGACTTTTTTGCGAATTGCAAAAAATGACAATTTTTGCAATTCTCAATTGCAAAAGTCTGGAACCAGCCAAATTCCCATCAATCAGCGAGTGGACAAAGAAAATGTGGTGTGTATACATATACACACACACATATATATGTATACACACACACATATTTATATGTGTGTATATATATATATGTGACTGAGTAGTATTCCATGCTGTGTATGTATACATACATGTATATATATGTGTGTATGTATGTATACATACATACACACATACACACCATGGAATACTACTCAGCCATAAAAAGGAATGAACTAATGGCATTTGCAGCAACCTGGATGGAATTGGAGATTGTTATTCTAAGTGAAATAACTCACGAATAGAGAACCAAACATCATATGTTGTTGCTCATAAGTGGGAGCTAAGTTATGAGGACGTGAAGGCATAAAAATGATACAATGGACTTTGGGGAGTTGGGGGAAAGGATGTGAGGGGGGTGAGAGATAAAAGACTACACATTGGGTAGAGTATACTGTGCTTGAATGATGGGTGAACCAAAATCTCAGAAATCACCAGTAAATAACTTATTTATGTAATCAAACACTCCCTGTTTCCCAAAAACCTACTGAAATAAAGACAATAAAAAAGTATTTATTTTACATTTAAATATACTTTTCTGTAGTATGTATTTATTGGTCCTAGACTTATAACTATAAAGTCTAACACTTTAAATTTTAAAAACAATTATATTCCCATTCTTTTTCTTGAACTCTTGAGTATTAGATATTTGCCTATGTGTCAACATCACTCATGAAAGTGGTTCACAGAAGAAAATGAAAATTATTTGCTATTTTATCTTATTAAAAAACAAAGACCAAGTTAATCAATGTTGAAGTGTTTTTAAATTCTGAATTTCTGAAATATTTCCCTTCTTTGAGGAAATCTAAAATGTAAGGATTTTTTGATTCATTCATACATAGGGCAGTATTTCTAAATCAGAATATTATATAAAGATTGGCAAACTGATTTTAATGAAGCTTAAAATTTATAAATCATTACAAGATAACACACTTTATTCTGAGAATGAGTTTGAATGGTTTTTCTATAGACTTTTCTACTTGAAGAAAATATGAAAAGGACGTCAAATCTCTGTACACGTTAATATTTTCACATTTAATTAAAAAATTAGAAGAATAAAAGTTAATTTTTATCTACTTATTGGGTCAGAGTTAAGTATTATTTTTAATTATCTAACTTCTACCATTGCTTATAATTATATGTGGCAATTTTCCAACTTGCTTTATAGCTCTTATTTTAAAGTTTAACTATCTTCCCAGTGAAAAAGCTGTGAGGACAGACAAGATTTCTGAGAGTTTTACACTTTGGGTATTTTTGACATTGTGGAAGGTTATGTTACACCAATGACTAAATTTCTTCTTTGCTAACTATGTATCTAATCTGTTCTAAAAAATGGATGTTGAAATATTTTCTCAGTGATATATTCCTAAGAACATATGGAATGAAAGGCATCAGCTAAATAAAAATCACCATACCCTATTCTTTGGAAGAGGTATTGTAATTTTTGCTGGCAAAGATATTAAAATGGTCTGTCCAAGGGAAATTATAAAAGAAAAATGATTTCATATACAAGTTGAATAACAATTTAAAACTATCTTAACTACGTATGACAAAAACTTATTTATAGTATATTACACGCTTACCTGTTATTATTCAGATAAATATGCATTAAAAAAGCAATAAACTTCAATTTGTGAATTTTTATCATGACATTATTGAAACCTATTATCTCTCTTTACACTTACCATGTAAAGTACATTTTATGTAATTTAAAATAATATGACATGGCACTTAATTATTTAAAAGAAGAACCAAACTATCTCTGGTAATGGAAAATTATGATTGAATTGTCAAATAATTATATAACAGTTGAGGACTCATAAATAGCTGAAGTTTCCCAATATGATTAGAAATTTGAAAAAAGTTGAATTTTCCTGACAATTAGTGATGTTGAACACCTCTTCATGTGCTTTTTTTAAAAAAATATATATATATTCTTTGGAGAAATTTCTACTTATATTCTTTGCTCATTTTTAAATTTTTTTTTGTTTGGTTTCATTTGCTATTGAGTTGTAGGAGCTCCTTATATATTTTTGCCATTAACCTCTTATCAGATGTGATTTGTAAATATTTTCTCCCATTCCATGAATTGTTTTATGCCTCTGTTGTTTCCTTTGCTGTGTAGAAACTTAAATTTGATGGAGTCCCACTTGTTTATTTTTGTTTTTGTTGCTTGTATTTTTGGTGTCGTATCCAATAAATCATTTCCTAGACCAACGTCAGGAGGCTTTTCCCCTGCGATTTTTTTTCTAGAGTTCTACAGTTTTAAATCTTACATAAAACAAGGAGATATCACTTCACATGTATTATGGTGGCGATTGTAAAAAAAGATAACAAATGTTCGCGAGGATGTGGAGAAATCGATGTCATTGTACATGATTTGTGAGAATGTAAAATGATGCAATTGCTATGAAAAACAGTATAAAAGTTCCTCAAAAAATTAAAAAATAGAACTAGCATATATCATCCAGCAATGCCACTTATTGAAATGTATCTAAAATAATTAAAATCTGGATCTTGAAGAGACATCTGCCCTCCCATGTTTGTTGCAGTTTTATTCGCAATAGCCAATATACAGAAACTACTCAAATATCTATTGACAGATGAATGGATAAACAAAATGTAGCATATATATTATTCAGCCTCAAAAAAGAAAGAAATTCTGGCCAGTTGCGGTGACTAACGCCTGTAATCCCAGCACTTTGGGAGGCCGAGGCAGGTGGTTCACCTGAAGTCAGGAGTACAAGACCAACTCCTTCTCTACTAAAAATACAAAAATTGGCCAAGTGTGTTGGCATATGCCTGTAGTCCCAGCTACTCAGGAGGATCGCTTGATCCTGGGAGGCAGAAGTTGCTGTGAGCAGAGATCGCGCCACTGCACTACAGTCTGGGCGATAGAGCGAGTCTCTGTCTCAAATAAATAAATAAATACATAAATACGAGATTCTGCCATATACAACAGCATAGATGAACTTGGAAGACATTATGCTAAGTGGAATAGCCAATCACAAAGGACAAACAATTTATGATTCACTTATATGAGTTATTCAAAAAAGTCAAACTCATAGAAAAACAATTGAATGGAGGTTTCTAGGGGCAGAGGGAGGGAGAAATGGAAATTGCTATTTAATAGGTATATAGTTTTAGTTGTACAAGATAAGTAAGTTCTACAGATCTGTCACAACTTTGTTCCTATAGTTAACAATATTGTATTGAATACTTAAAACTTTGTGAAGAGGGTATATTTCACATTAACGTTTAGACAACTATAAAAAATAGACATTTTTTAAAAAGCAAATTTGAGAGTTGACATGATCATTAAAATGTCACAAATTTGGGTAATTTCTCATAACTTTCATATCACATAATTTGAGTGTGTTCATTTGAGCATTCTTTACCCCGGGTCTTAATAGTTAATATAAAAATAATTATGTGCTAAAAAATAATAAAAAATAATAAATAACACATTTAAGGAGGCCAATTTAATTTTCATAGACTTTCACGCTTCAATGTGCACTAAAATCAGTAAGAGTGACACAGCTACCCATTTCCCAAACTCGTTTTGTCGTGGAAAGCTACAGAAGAAGATATCTTTTGGGGATGTCATTCTATTGCAGTGCTGTCAAACTATCTGGGGTAAAGGATTAAAAACATCTACTTTGTGTAGGCTAATACTTTTATAACATATAATACAAATTATTATAAAAATAAAATAAATACATACAAAATATGGCCATCTAATTTTATAATCAGATCTAAAAAAATTATGTCTAGATACTATTAACTATTTCTATAGACTTACTCTCATGTTGTATACTTCATCTCACAGGCTTTGAAAACACATACCTCTTTACTGGCAACAATGCAAGGGACAGATTTTAAGTAGTAATGCTTGCTAGAATATACTTTGTGAAACAGGTCTTGAGGTAAAATACTCCATTGCTCCTTCTATAGCCTCAATGACTAAATGAAAGAAGTGTAGTACAACTTTTGCTTAAAAATTTCTGTAGAAGATAACCTAACTCAGTTTTTCAATTTTTCTTCTACCCTCTCTCTCCTGTTCTGTTTTTCATTCTTCCTTTTTTTCCTTTAATAATGATCCATTATTCAAAAAAGCTTTATTTAAACTATATAAGAAGAAAAGTGTGATGTAAAATTCTGTACCAGATATGGATACTGTGGGAAATACAAAATAATGATAAAATATATGTTCTCCTGTTAGGGAGATGGTATGTACATAAGTAATTTGTAATATAAGTGCAATAATGCCACAAGAGAATATCATAGTTTGCTACAGGAATTCAGTATACACTTTTAGCTTTAAAAAATGATTGTCATATTTGTTTCAGTTTCCACGGATTTGTAGATTTATGCTCTCAGTAGTTATACAGCAAGTCTAATGTTTCCACAATTCAGCCAGCTTGTATATATCTGAAAACAGCTATCATTTCCACCCAACATCTACTCTTTCTAACACTTAAAATCACCAGTTCTAGCAATCATTTGTTTGGCAATGACATCATTCTATATTACTCAAACCAGTTATTTCATTTATTTCACAAGTATGTTGTACTGACTATAAAATAAAATGAAGCTTACTAAGTTACCTTGTCATTTATGTAAAATCAAATGACATAGATGACCTTTAGTCAGCTAATTACCTTCAGGTTATAGGACTGGGAAGATTGTTTTGTATGTTTGATAAAGCTGTTTAGAAGCTTATCAATTTTACTAATCTTTTCAAACAAACAACTTTTGGTTAAATTGATTTTTCTCTGTTGATTTTCTCTATTTCACTGATTTCTGCTTCTGTTTTTATTACTTCCTTCTACCTGTTTACTTTTTATATAAATTGCTCTTCTTTTTCTAGGTTCTCAAGGTAGTTGGTGAGATCATTGATTTTTAGCTCTTTCTTATTTTTTAATGTAAGTATTGATTGCTATAAATTTCACTCTAAGCACTACTTTATTTGTTCACACACACTTTGATATGTTGCATTTTCATGTTAATACAGTTTTAAATAAATACTAAATTCTTGTGACTTTTTTGGTATATTAATTTATTTGGAGGTGTGTTAAGTTCCAAATACTTGTGTATTTTCCACATATATTTCTGATATTAATATATAGTTTAATTCAATTGCTGTCAGGTAACATTATACTTTGAAATTTATTGAGAATCATTTTATGGCTCAGGATACTCTTTATCTTGGTGTATGATACCTGTGCATGAGAGAGCAATATATATTCTACTATAAATTACACTTAGGTCTAGTTTGTTGGTAGAGTTTTTGAATAAGATCTCTATATCCTTAATATTTTTTTAAACTTCTCAATTACTCAGAAAAGAGTGTTGAAATATCCAACTATGATTCCAAATTTCTGGAGTTCTCCTTTTAGTAACAGTAAATTTTGTATTTGCACTTTTAAAGCTCTGTTATTATATACATTCATTTTAATAATTTTTGTAATTAATGAAATAACCATTTTGTCATTATTGTAGCTTCCTCTTAATTACTGGTAAAACTCTTTACTCTGAAGTTTACTTCTTCTGATATGTAGTAGAGCTACTCCAGTATTCCTATAATTAGTGTTTGTAGACTTTTAAATGTTTTCTTTAAACCTTTGTTTTTATATTTAAGATACATTATTTGCTTAGCAATATCGTTCTGCTAATTAGAGTGTTTAGACCATTTACATTTAATATAATTACTGATATGGTTAATTTTAAATCTACTATTTTGCTATTTATTTTCTACTTTGTTTCTCTTTCTTCTCCTTTTTGGTAAATTTAATTTTTTTAGGGTTACACTTTATCTTCAGTATTAGAGAAATTTAAATTTTTTGTTCAGTGATTATTCTAGGGTTTATGATATACATTTTTCCTTACCAATATCTAACTTCAAACAATAACAATAGTGTGACACTCGATATATAAGTGCTTTCAACATTGTACTCCATTCCCCACCCTCCATATGTTTTCTGACATTTGTGTTGATCTTACAATGCATTGTTACTACTTTCAGTCATGGTTATGTAAATAAAGAAAAAACATTTTTTTATATTTTCCTATATATTTGCCTTTTCCTCGATTGGTCTTCTTTTTTTTTGTATAGATTACTTTTCATGTGGTATAAATTTTCCCCTAGCTAAATAATTTTCTGTAAAATATACTGTAATTCATACCTCCAGTGATGAATTCTATTTCTAATGATTGGGAAATAATCTTGATTATGCTCTTTGAAACAAATTTTTGATGATGTAGACATTAATATGTCACAGTTGTTATTCCATTGTCTGTTGACCAGGAGAGTTTCTGCTGAGAAGTCTACTGTTAATTTCTTTTTTGCTCTCTCTCCTCTGGTGCTTTTAATGTTTTCAGCTTTATCAGTGGATTTTGGAAATTTGGTTATGATGTACTTTGGTGTATTTTTCTTCACATTTCTTCTGATTTGATACATGAGAGTTTCCTGAACCTGTGTGTTTATAACTTTTATCAAATTTGGGAAAGTGCTGGCCATTATTTCTATAAACATTTTTCTGTCCTTCTTCCCATTCCTTTCTCAGTTTCCAGTTACATGTGTGCTATACTGCTCAATATTGTTACATGGGTCACTTCTGTTGTATTCATTGAAGTCTTTAATCTCTTTGATGCTGTTGCTATGTTTTCAAGTTCTGAACTTTTTCCTGTAATATCTACTCTGCTGTAAATCCAATTCAGTGCATTTTTAACTTTAGATATTATTTTATTTGCAAAGAAGTGACAGCTTAAGATAATTTATATATCATATTTTCTAAAAATATACAATTTTGTTTTTATTCATACATGTTTCATTTGTATCTCATTTGTTTATGGTGATTATGTACTTGAATATATTTATAACATTTATATTAGCAGTCTTGAAGTTGTTATTCACTAATTTCATTTCTGTCATTTATGTTTTATGGATGTTTTCTTTTAGTAACATATACATATTTCCTTACCTCTTTGGAGGTTTGTTACATTTTGACTGATTGTCAGATATTGTTAAATTTTTATAGCTGAGTACTGGATTTTTTAAGTTCTCTTAAAAAAGTGTGGATTTGATTCTGGGAGGCATTTTAAGTTATTTCAGAATAAAAATGATATTTTTGAAGCTTGATAAATTAATTTTAAGGTTTTTGGAAATATGAGTCCAGATTAGCCATTGTTCAGACTCTAGCCTCATTACTAAGGTGTGACTCTTTATGCAGTATTATATTTTGTCTTTTATTTTGAGGTCTCTCTGTTCTACCTAATGAGAATCAAACTACTCTTAGAGATATGTGAGCTATGGATACTTTTTAGTCTATTTATTACTCCATATATGGGGAATTTTAAACAAGGCATGCACAGTTCATCACTCATCTAAAGACCTATCTGATTTTGTATTCTGATGCAAATTCTAGCCACTTTAGACTCTCTGAATGCCAATATGTGTATCCTCTATTCAATGAGACTCCAGGTTCTGGGTTCCTACTATCTGCAATGCAGCAATAAAATTGACTCAAGGATGTAGTTGGTGAAATCACAAGGCTCATCTCATTCTATTTGATAAAATACTACTCAACAAAATGAACAAACTACTGATACATGCAATAATGAATGGATTTCAGTGCATTCTGCTAAGGGTTAAAAAAAGCTAATTTCAAAAGGTCACATGCTATATGATTCAATTTATATAATATTCTTGAAATGACAAAATTATAGACATGGAAGAAAGATTAGTGGTTTCCAAGAATTAGTGGTTTCCACCATTCCAAGAATGGTGGTTATTAGGTTAGTGTAATTATAATGGAACCACATGAGGGAGACCTTTCTGTTTATGGAATAGATTGGTAGCTTGATTGCAGTGTTGGTTGTACAAAACAATATATATGTTAAAATGGTATAAAACTATACAAGTTGTAGCAATGTCAATTTATTAGTTTGCTATTGTGTTTAGTTACATAAGTTGTGTCTATTGAGGGAAATGAAACGAAGTGTACATACGAACTCTCTGCCTTTTCCGCATCTACTGAGATAATCACGTGGTTTTTGTCATTGGTTTTATGTGATAGATTATGTTTATTGATTTGTGTATGTTAAAAGAGCCTTGCATCCCAGGGATGAAGCCAACTTGATTATGGTGAATAAGCTTTTTGATGTGTTGCTGGATTCAGTTTGCTAGTATTTTATTGAGGATATTCTCATCATCATCAATGTTCATCAGGGATATTGGTCTGAAGTTTTATTTTTTGTTGTGTCTTTGCCAGGTTTTGGTATTAGGATGATGCTGACTTCATAAAATGAGTTAGGGAAGAGTCTCTCCTTTTAAACTGTTAGAATAGTTTCAGAAAGAATGGTACCAGCTTCTCTTTGTGCCTCTGGTAGAATTCGGCTGGAGCACAAATGTTTAAATCTTTTCTTTTGAAATTCTATCTTAAAGATTAAAAACTATTGAAATAACAAAGTTCCTAAAATCCATGGTTAAAGAAAGAAAATAATTTAAAAAACAAATTTTTCAAAATATTTCTGGGAATTTAAGGGAAAATAAGACAAAATTAAAGCAGAGTAAAGAGAGAAGTGTCAGAAATTCTTGTTCTGACAAGAAGTATGGTGCCATGTTAGGTAAATATAAAAGATTCTGTTAGAATTCCATCACTCATCTTATGAGGAACATTAAGGTGCTGCATATGACAGAAACTGTTATGGAGATAGATGGAAAGCTCTCCATTTTAAGTACATTCATTGCTTCAGATCAAGAAAGTTCAAAAGCAACAACTTTGGTTTACTGAGATCGAGTAAACAAAATGTAAATTATATATTATAATTTATAGAAGACATGACAAGTTTTGTGAACTGAAGGAAATCTTGAATTTACAGATCCAGAAATGCCAGGTAAGAACTAGTTACATCATGGCCACTTGTTTTATAATGGTAAAGACAGCATTTTACAAATCATCAGACAAAAAATCCATACAATTTATCTATAAAGGAATGGACCACTATAGACTTTTAGTCCATAATATAGAACACCAGAAGACAATGATTCAAGGTGTGGTTCAATAATTTGATATCTAAAAAATGTCATTTTTGTAATACTGCAAAGAAAACAATCCCTAGACACATGATCATTAATTCTGTGGTACTAGGGGATGTTATTGTAGGTCATCATATTATGGTGTAGAGCCAATGTCTTGTTGGTTTCAACTGAATTCTGTAAGAGAAGAACTTAGTCTGGAGCAGCCAGTTTGAAAGCAGAGGTAAAAGGAGAAATGTTACGGAAACTATCCAGGAAAGTTGCTTAAAAGAGCCAATTTAACTGGAAGAACTATCACTCTTGCAGTCTCTTCTTTCTTCCTGACTGCAAACATTCTATTTAATGGCTGCAGCTCTAGCATCCTTCTTGGATTATGAGGTAATCTTGAGAATGGAAGCCAAGCCCTTTGAGGTAAAGTAGAAAATTAAACACTTGAGTCACTGGTGGATTGCCTGCCTCTAGGTTTCCTCAGTGTAAGGCAGAAATACACTATCTTTATTTAAATCGATATTCTTTTGAAATTTTTTCTGTGTTGTCCAAACCACTTTTTACCTTGTAAAACTGTATATAATAAGCAAACAAAATTCTGTCCAGGAATATAGTTACTAAGGTAAAATAAATAGTTTCACAACTGAACTACGTAAATTGCCATGCAAACAAATAATTATTAGGAGATGAAAGAGTCATGGAATTTCACTGATAACAACATTAAAGCTTAATCACTATGTTATTATGTGCTATATTCCTGCCTTGTAGAATGCTGATTCAAGCATCTAATTCTTTACATTAATTTTGTTATAATTTGTCTTTTCTAGGTAGTAGTACTTTCTGTGACATAAGAACATTTAAATATAAATGTTGAAAGCACCACCCATAAACATTGGAAGATACTGCTTAGGAAGTTTGGCCTGAAATTCAAAAGATTTCCCTCCAACTATGAGAAAATGGGTCATTATTAACTGAGGGCAAACTTATTGACTTACAGTGGTAAGAGGAATCTGCCCACCAAAATAGTAATGGAACAGGTTAGAAACATTGTTTTTAGTCTTTTAGTCATTCATTTGAAGACTGTTGTGTCTTCCTGAATATGACTCTTACTAAAGGACTTGTACATGGACAAACATTGCTAACTGATTAACCTTCAATATGTTATAGTATATTGGAGAAATTTTGGAGCAGGCATACTGAAAACTAATATCTATGAACCTATTAAAGTTCAACCACCAGTATTTTGAATATTGATCATTTTAAAAATTATTATTCCCTGTAAAGATGCATAACCTGAAGAGACTTATTTTGAAATGATTAGTTAAAAGTTTTATCTAAAGAACAAAAGCCAATTCTGGGTGATGGAGAATTTAAAGTTCTGAAATGTTAAACTTCAATGTGTTTTAAAAATACAATTGAAAGTTTTACTGAGGTCAGGAGATTGAGACCATCCTGGCTAACATGGTGAAACCCTGTCTCTACTAAAAATACCAAAAACAAAACAAAACAAAACAAAAATTAGCCAGGTGTGACGGCAGGTGCCTGTAGTCCCAGCTACTCAGGAGACTGAGGCAGGAAAATGACGTGAACCCTGGAGGTGGAGCTTGCAGTGAGCAGAGATCGAGCCACTGCACTCCAGCCTGGGTGACAGAGCGACACTCCGTCAACAAACAAACAAAAAGCAAACACACACACACACAATGGAAGAGAATGATAGAAATGAAGACCAATGTAATGGCATTCATTTGAAACTGTGAAATTTTCAGTTTTAGAATAAGAATTGAAAAATATTTTGAATTTATACATATGTTTGGAAAATAAGTAACTTCCTCAGATATCCTAAAATATTGGTTTATATATAGTTAAAACATATTTACTACAGTTTACCGCATTCCAGAAAGAACAACAATATGCAATATAACAAATAGCACATTGCTGCTAAAAATACCTTAATTTTAAATTTGTTTGAATTATTGGTGTTTTCATGGGGCTGCCTTGAGGAGTCAAATAAAAATCTAAAATTGACAGACATATACACATATATATGTATATATACACTATATATCCCTGGAGCCTCTATATATCTCATAAACCATATCTCTGGTTCCCTGGTCATAGGCACCACAGGTGGCTATGTGAACTAAAACAGGCCAAAGGAATTCTCCCTTGGAACTTATACAATTAAGAATCACAAAAAAAGCGTTAATACTAACTCTCATCAGTTAGCAAAGCCATAGGATTTCATAAATTCAGGAGTCATGTTTTGTGTCTTGAAAAGTGGAGAAAGTCAGGAATGTAAAATGATGTCTGAAACCAGAAAACAAAATTTAAAACAAATTATCTCTATGTAAAATTAAATTAAATTAAAAAGGGAGAGAGGATGAAAGACCCCTGGAAACATTACCTAGTTGCTTAGTTCTAGTTATCCGTAAGTGCCAGTCATGTCCCCATTCTTCACAGAGTTTTCCTGTTTAAACTTACTGGTCTGTTCATGTCTTTTGCCCACTTGTTGTTGATATATTTTTTTCTTGCTAATTTTTTTGAGTTTGTTGTAGATTCTGGATATTGGTCTTTTGTCAGTTTATAGATTGTGAAGATTTTCTCCCACTCTGTGGGTTGTCTGTTTACTCTGTTGACTCTTCCTTTTTTTTGCCTTGCAAAAGCTTTTTAGTTTAATTAAATATACAAATGGACAACAAAAATATGAAAAAAAAAGCTCAACATCACTAATGATCAGAGAAATGCAAATCAAAACCACAATGTGATACCACCTTACTTCCACAAGAATGGCCATAATCAAAACAAGTGAAAAAATAATGGATGTTGGTGCAGATGAGGTGAAAAGAGAACACTTCAACACTGCTGGCGGGAGTGTAAACTAGTGCAATCACTATGGAAAACAGTATGGAGATTCCTTAAAGAACTAAAAGTAGAGGTGCCATTTTATCCAGCAATCCTACTACTGGGTATCTACCCAGAGGAAAAGAAGTCGTTTCCTAAAAAGATACTTGCACACGCATGTTTGTAGCAACACAATTTGCAATTGCAAAAGTGTGGAACCAACCCAAATGCCCATCAATCAATGAGTGGATAAAGAAAAAGTGGTATATTCATATGATGGAATACTAATCAGCCATAAAGATAAATGAATTAATGGCATTTGCACCAACCTGGGTGGGCCTAAAGACTATTATTCTAAGTGAAGTAACTCAGGCATGGAAAATCAAACATCGTATTTCTCATTCATAAGTGGAAGCTAAGCCACGAGGAGGCAAAGGCATAAGAATGACACAGTGGACACAATGGAGACTCGGGGGGAAGAGTGGGAAGGGGGTGAGGGATAAAAGACTACAAAGACTACAAATATGGTACAGTATGCTGCTTGGGTGATGGGTGCACCAAAATCTCACAAATCACCACTAAACAACTTATTCATGTAACCAAATAACACCTGTTCCCAAGAAACCTATGGAAATAAAAATTTAATTGAAAAAAACTTACTTGTGTTTCAGGAGCCACTGTCTTTCCTGTTTCAATTAAGTCTCTGTCATTTGCATCTGAGAAAAAGTATCTGATTGATGTAGAATTTGGGGAGGCAGTGAATACTCTACCAGCTGGATGAAAAGTCAGCAGTCTTTATTAGAAGGAGCAAAGTAGTTTTGTTAAATAAGACATTGGGCATATGTCTTGAGTTCTGAGAGATAGCTAGCTATAAGAAACTTGAGCAAATGTAAATATATTACAGCCCTCAGCAAAGGGTTTTAAGATTGAGATAATTTATCAAACCCTCTGAAAAGTTATACAGAACAACACAAGTATATAGATTTTTTCTCAAATCAGCATTATTGAGGTATAATTTACATGTTACAAAACTGCCTATATTAAGTGTGCATTTCAATGAGTTTTGACTGATATATGTATCTCTACTATGCTCAAAATGTAGAATATTTCCATTGTTCCCCCAAATATTCTCCTATATTTTGTAGTTAAATTCCCCTACTCTTAATTCGCAGGAAAAAACTAATCTGCTTTTTGTCATTATAGATTAATTTCTGCCTGTTCTAGAAGTTTTTATAAATAGAATCATACAGTAAACATTTTTGCATCCAGATTCCTTTTCACACTCTAATATTTTTTAGATTCATCTATGTAGTTGCTTCTAGTATTAGTGCATACTTTTTGAAAAATATCACAAATTGTTTAGTATTCATATGCTTATGAATTCCTGAGGTGTTTCTAATTTGGGACTAATAAAATAAAGTTGCTATAAATATTCTTTCATGAGTTTTGTTTTCTTTCTTTAAATTTGATTTTTGTGGTATGGAAGTTATCAAACATATAGAAAAGCAGAAATTTTACAATGAGTCCCCATGTAACCACTGATTATTCTACTATTAACATTTTACTGTAATTGATTTGTCACTTTTTATCTATTTTTATTCCTCAATCCATTTTATTATTATGAATTTCAAAGTTAGCTAGAAATATTAGTAAATGTCACCATAAATATTTTAGCATACATATCATTAAGCACAGTTTAATGTATACTTGCTGTTCTCATTTTGCTTCTAGGGTAAAATGCATAAAGTGCACCTTCCGGTTTTAACATATTTATATAGTGACCCAAACCTGTACTAATATCTGGAACATTAGTAGCACACAAACGGTTCTCCCATGCTCTCAAACTCTGCCCCTACCACCAAAAGGCTAACATTTAAAAAATATTTTTTAATCTTAAACACATTCCACTAGTTCATAAAATTTCGATGAGTGTAACCATATAATATAGACATACAGGGCATCTTTATTCAGCATGTTTTTGATATTTATCCATGTTGTATATATCAGTAGTTTATTCCTTTTTATTACCAAATACCATTCTATTGTATGGATATACCACAGCATGTTTATACATTCAGTATTAATGACACATTACCTGTTTCCAGTTTTGGGCTGTTGTAAAAACTTACTGTACATGTATTTTTGTGGACATATGTTTTCATTGGGCTTAATTATCTGTAGGTAAAATTTCTGATCTAGAGTATGTGCTATTTAGCTTTATTACAAATGGGCACATCTTTTTCTGCAGGGGTTGTACCTTTTTACCACCAACATTTTTGAGAATCTGTTGGTATTGCTCATTCTTTAAATTTTACCACTTTGATAACACTTAAGTATTCCCTATCTATTCTTTTTTTTTAAAAAACTAAATTTTATTTTCTAGAGCAGTTTTAGGATCAAAGCAAAATTTAGTAAATTTAGCAGAAGGCATATAGCATTCCCATATATGCCCATAGCCCCCACAGAGGCAGAGCCTCCACCATTATCAGCGTACCCCATCAGGGTGATACATTTTTTACAATTGATGAGCCTACGTTGACACATTATCATCATCCAAAGTTGTAGTTTACATCAGCATTCACTTTTGGTGTTGTACATTCTATTGAACAAATGTATAATGAAATACATCCACCATGGTAGTATCATACAGAGCAGTTTTAGTGCCCTAAGAATCTTCTGCACTCTGCTTGTTTATCTCCCTTTCCCTGCTAACCACTGACAATCACTGATCTTTTTAATTTTTCCATAATTCTGCCTCCAGAATGTCATGCTGGAAGACAACATTGTCACAATGTCAGTTATTTCCAAGTTGATTAATAGATTCAATGCAATCCCAAACAAAATTCCAGCAATCTAGTTTTTAGATATTGATGAATTGATTATAAAGTTTATACCGAGAGGCAAAAGATCCAGAATAGCCAACACGATATTGAAGGAGAAGAACAAAATTTGAGGATACTACCTGACTTCAAGAATTACTATTAAGCTGTTATGATTAAGAAAATGTGGTATTAGTGAAATAATAAATAGATCAATGGAACAGAGTAAATAAGTAGACTCACTTTGATAAAGACCAGTTGACTTTGATCAGTTGTCAAAGATAAAGATTAGTTGTCAAAGTCAACTGATCTTTGAAAAAGAAGCAAGGACAATACAATGAAGAAAAGATAGCCTTTTGAAACAATGGTTCTGGAACAACTAGACAATAATATGGAAAAAGAAAGAATCACACACCCTTCACAAAATTACAGTGGATCACAGACCTAAATGTACAACATAAAATTATAAAACTCCTAGAAGACAACATAAAAGAAAATCAAGATGACCTTGGGTTAGGCAATGACATTTAGATACACCAAGGCACAATCCATTAAAGAAATGTGTGTGTGTGTGTATACTTATTTATTTATTATTTATTTAGACAGTCTTACTCTGTCACTCAGGCTGGAGTGCAGTGGCCTGATCTCGGCTCACTGAAACCTCAGCCTCTTGGGTTCAAATGATTCTTCTGCCTCAGCTTTCTGAGTAGCTGGGATTACAGACATGCGTCACCATGCCCGGCTAATTTTAGAAGAGATGGGGTTTTACTGTGTTGGTCAGGCTGGTCTTAAACTCCTACCCTCAGAGGATTTGCCTGCCTATGCCTCCCAAAGTGTTGAGATTACAGGCGTGAGCCACCTTGCCAGGCCCATTAAATAAATAATTGATTAATTTTCAAAATTCTGCTCAAGGAAAGACACTGTCAAAATAATGAAAAGACAAGCCACAACTTAAAAAAAAATTGCAAAAGCCACATTTAATAAAGAATTGTCATCTAAAATATATAAATATCTCTTAAAACTCAGCAATAAGAATACCAACAACTTAATTAAAAACTGGACCAAAGAGCTTAACAGACACCTCATTACAAATATACAGATGGGAAATAAACACATAAAAAAATTTCCAAATTTGGTCTTTATCTAATTTTTGTCTATTTGTACTCATTACATTTTATATTAAGTTTAGAACCAGTGTTGCATTATCTACAAACATTTCTGCTGGAGTTATGGTTGAGATTGGTTTGAACTTGTACATTAATTTAGAATAATTCTTCAAATTACGGAGTCTTAACAATCCATAACCATGATATATCTCTCAAGTCTTCCTTTTAAATTTACAGTTGTACTAATTTTATTGCATGCATTTAAGGTATACAATGTATTTTTAACTTTCAAAAAATCTCCACAGGTTATTGGGGAACAGGTGTTGTTTAGTTACATGAATATGTTGTTTAGTGGTGATTTGAGAGATTTTGGTGCACCCATCACCCCAACGGCACACTGTACCCTATTTGTAGTCTTTTATACTTCATCCCCTTCCCACCCTTTCCCCATGAGTCTCCAAAGTCCATTGTGTCATTCTTAATGCCTTTGCCTCCTCATGGCTTAGCTCCCACTTCTAAGTGAGAAAATAAGATGTTTGGTTTTCCATTCCTCAGTTACTTCACTTAGAATAATAGTCTCCAATCCCACCCAAGTTGCTGCAAATACCACTAGTTTGTTTTTTTATGGCTGACTCGTATTCCATCATATAAATATACCACATTTTCATTATCCAGTAGTTGATTGGTGGGCATTTGGATTGGTTCCACATTTTTGCAATTGCAAATTGTGCTGCTATGGACATGCATGTGCAAGTATCTTTTTAGGAAAATGACTTCTTTTCCTCTGGGTAGATACCCAGTAGTGGGATTGCTGGATCAAATGGTAGTTCTACTTTTAGTTCTTTAAGGAATCTCCACACTGTTTTCCACAGTGATTTTACTAGTTTACATTCCTGCCAGCAGTGTCGAAGTGTTCCCTTTTCACTGCATCCATGCCAGCATCTATTATTTATTTATTTGTTTGATTATGGCTATTCTTGTGGAAGTAAGGTGGTATCACATTGTGGTTTTGATTTGCATCTCTCTGATCATTAGTGATGTTGAGCATTTTTTCATATGTTTATCAGTCATTTGTATATTTAATTAAATTCACAAGCTTTTCCATGGTGAAAGGAACAGTCAATAAATATATATTCCCCCTAAAATGTGGTATATTTATATGATGGAATACTACTCATATTTTCCCTCTAATATGTTTTCCAAACTTTTAGAGTTCTCTATTTCTTCAGGAACACTGATTATTCTTAGGTTTCATCATTTAACACAATCCCAGACTTTTTGGAGGCTTTGTTCATATTTTCTTACTCTTTTTTGTCATTGTTGGATTAATTCAAACACCTTGTCTTTGAGTTCTGAAGTTCTTTCTTCTACTTGATGAATTACATTGCTGAGACCTTCCAAAGCATTTTGCATTTCTCTAAATGTCTCCACTTTTTCCTAAAGTTTTTTTATTTGTGCTTTTTTTTTGAATATTTCTCCCTTCACTTGTTGTATCCTTGTTTTGATTTCTTTATACTGGGCTTCACCTTTCTCTGGTGCCTCTCTGATTAGCTTAGTAACTAATCTCCTGTATTCTCTATCAGGTAAATCAGTGATTTCTTGTTGGTTTGGGTCCATTGCTGGTGAGTTAGTGTGATTTGTTGGGGATGTTAAAGAACTTATTTTGTCATATTACCAGAGTTGGTTTTCTTGTTTCTTCTCATTTGTGTAGGCTCTGTCAGAGGGAAAGTCTAGGGCTGAAGGCTGTTCTTCACAGTCTTTTGTCTCACAGGGAGTTCCCTTGATGCAGTACTCTCCCACTTTTCCTATGGATGTGTCTTCCTGTGAGCCAAGCTGAAGTGACTGTTACCTCTCTTCTGGATTTAGCCACCTAGCAAGTCTACTAGACTCCGGGCTGGTACTGAGTGTTATCTGCACAGAGTTCTATGATGTGAACATTCTGTGGGTCTCTCAGTCATGAATACCAGCACCTGTTTTGGTGGAGGTGGCAGGGAGGTGAAATGGACTCTGTAAGGGTTCTTAGCTTTCGTGGTTTAATGCACTATTTTTGTGCTTGTTGGCCTCCTGCCAGGAAGTGGCGCTTTCCAGAGAGCATCAGCTGTGGTAGTATGGGGAGGAACAGACGGTGAGTGGGTGGGGCCCTAAAACTCTCAAGGGTGTATGCCCTTTGTTTTTAGTTACCAGGGTGGATAGGAAAGGACCATTAGGTCGGGGCAGGACTAAGAGCGTAGGACCTCAGACTGTCCTTGGACAGGTCTTGCTGCAGCTGCTCTGGGAGATGAGAGTGAGATTCCCAGGTCAATGGAGTTATATTTCTGGAAGGATTATGACTAACCTTACTGTGTCATGCAGGTTGTCAGGAAAGTAGGGGAAAGCTGGCAGTCACAGGTCTCATCCAGCTGCCACCCAATCTGAAGGGCCAGTCTCACTCCCACTGTGTCCCACCCCTAACAGCACCAATTCTGTTTCCAGGCAGTGGGTAAACAGGGCTGAGAACTTGCCCCAGGCTAGCTGCCTACCAGCCAGGAGAGCAAATATGGCTTTCCTTCTACCCCCACAGGTGGAGTCTCCATACCAGATTCACGAGTTCTGGCCAGGAGGCTTCTTGATCAGTTCAAATTGTAACATAGTTCGGCTGAAGACTTCCTTTTCCCTGTGACCTTTTTCCAGTGCCTCTGGCCACCCTCCTGGAGGACCCCTGTGAGGCCAGGCAGAAACGGGTTGCTGGGGGACACAGTGAGCTCCCAAGGCTTTTCCCACTGCTTCCCCTATTCCTGTATTTCCCTCGGTTCTCCAAGTTGACTCAGCTTCAGGTAACGTCAATATCTTCAGTTTCCCTGTTGGGAGGGAAGTGGTGTGTTCGGGGTTGGACAATCTCCCTTTCCCACTTCCACTTACAGTATTTGGTATTTGGGCACTTACAGTATTTGGGTGTCTCCTGGGTCCTGCAGGAGCAATCTGCTTCCTTCAGGGGGTCTGTGGGCACTCTCAGGTCTCCTGATTTATCCCTGCAGTCATTCTGGAGCAACAATTCACGATGTGGGCCTCCAAACGCTCCTCTGGTCTGTTCGAATCACAGCTGCAACCTAGTCCTGCCTCCTGTCTGTCATGATCCTCCAAAAATTCCTAAACATTTTTTAACTTATATATAATAGATGTACATAGTTTTGGGCTAAATAGGGGAATTTAATACATTCATATAAATTGTAGATCAAATCTGGGTAAAGGGGGTGTCCATTATCTTAAATATTTCTCTTTTCTTTAGGCTAAACATTCAAGTTATTCCCTTCTTGCTATTTTGAAATGTACAGTAGATACATATACTTGGTGAAGTGATTACTACAGTCAAGCAAATTAGCATAATTTGTATCATCACATTTCTTTTTTATTTTGTACTAAGATTACCTAAAACTCACTTTCTTGGCAAATAACCAGTATAAAATATTAAATATAGTCCTCGCGTTGTACATTTGATATCTAAACTTATCCATCCTACATAAATGCAACTTTGTTCCCTTTGATCAACATCTCAGGACACCCTTCCCTGCTACCACCCTGGTAATCACTGTTTTACTCTGTTTCTATGTAGTCAACTTTTTAAAATGTTCTATGTATAAATGAGATCATGAAGCATTTTTCCTTCTGTGGGTGGCTGATTTCACATACTGTAATGTTCTCTAGCTCCATCCATGTTGTTGTACTGCAAATGACAGAATCTCATTTTTTATTAAGTCTCAATGTTTTATTTTGTGTGTGTGTGTGTGTGTGTGTGTGTGTGTGTGTGCGCGCGCCATAATTTCTCTATCTATGGATCTATGGGATTGGGAGGATTCATACATTGTGTCCCAACTTTCCTGAGGCTCAGCTATGGCTACCAGACCATTTGTTAGATTAAATGAGTTAATAAAGTCCTCCCTTTTGTGACTCATTTTTCTTGTGTTTCTGATACCAGCCATAAGAATCCTAATATACCAATAATCTTTAGGCAATATGGGCGCCTTTAGAAATCTGTCAATGATAATGCACGTTAACCAATGATAAAACAAAGTGGAGCTTGCTAAAGACACAACGACAACAACAATAAAAAAGCATTGTTAGAAATACAAATTCAAGTCTTCCCAAATATCTACTCTGGTATTTTGTGACTGATATGAACTCAGCACATGTTCATTAATTACCAGGAAAAGAAAATTGGGGGAAAATGATCCATATTTCATATTGGAAAGACATAAAGTTACTTAAGCTAGTTTTATTTAAGTCATTTAAAATTAAGATATCTTATGTATAAAGTATATGCTTTCTTTCTGTATTTTAATTTTCATTTTACTTAACAGAACTCTGACTTCCACTACATGCTTCTGTAGTTAATGATCAATAAGTAGCAATCAATACTATTAAACTATCAATGAATAAGGAGGGGAAATTTTATTTTCTTTATACAGTTGGCCTCTGACTTATGATGTTTTCTACTTTAAAATTGTGTGAAAATGACAAGCCAACTCTCTTCTTGTTACGTGAAGCTGCAGCAAGCTGCAGCTCCTAGTCAGCTATGCAATGCCAGTTAAACCATCAACAAATATCAATAACCAAGTATGTTCTACTAGCTGTTCTCAAAAGTCACAGAAGAGAGAGAAATTGATGACCCTGTTGCTGTTACACCCCCGTCATCCAGCAATTAATTTTAGTTCAACGCTTTAAACATTCTTTCGGCCCCGTGTGCTTTCAGCTCTGTAGGGTAATAGTGCGACTCATAAAAAACATTCTGTTTTTTTTACTTTCAGTACAGTATTGAATAAATTACATGAGATACTCAACACTTTATTATGAAATATGCTTTTTTGTTAGGTGATTTTGTCAAAGTGAATGTTAATGTAAGTGTTGTAAGCATGCTTAATGTAGGCTAATCATGTTTGGTAAGTTAGGTATATTAAATGCTTTTTCAATTTACTGTATTTTCAACTTAAAATGGGCTTCTCAAGATGTAACCCCATCATAAGTTTAGGAGCATCTGAACCTCTTTTCTCTTTCATACATCCCAAGACAAATGTAAAAATAATAACTATAAAAAAGATAACTTCAGGTATTACAATTTGAGAAGAAAATATTATTACAAATTAAATCAGTGCATTTTTATGATAATGGACCTAATTTCATATGGTGCCTTGAACACATAAAACACTCTGCAAAATATGGTAATTAATAAGCCTGGTTTTCTGTTTGATAGCTTCCCTAGAAATATTAAACATGTGAAATGGGAAAAGCCTTTGATAGTTGGCTTTGAAATTTACATTAAATCAGTACCCTCATAGCTGTTGTATCACTCTGGAATCATGTCTGAGTTGTGATTTTGCAATGATCAGTGGTAGTATTCAAAGTAACACACAATACTTTGGTAGAATTTATGCTGTATCTGAAACTATAATGAACCTAGTCAGCTGCTTGGATCAATCAAGACTTTGTTTTAATTCAGAAAGAAAGCAGATGTAGATTTCCAGTTTGTTATCAGAGTTTGTGATCAAAGACATCAGATCAACTAAAAGTATTTAGAGGGACTGTGTGTCTATATGTGTGCATGTGTGTGTTTGCATAACAGAAATAAAGAGGAAGGAAAAATTACAAATTTAATTTTTATGGACTTACCAACAGTGTCCAGCATTAACTAACTGTAAATTCATGTTAATAATTTCCCAAAGCTGTATTTTAAGATATATTATTTCTGCCTTAAAATAAATGCACACATATATATAACTGAAAACACATTTGAGTATAGAAATACACAACATTACACTTTGTTCTTTACCCAACGCCTTCTTCTCAGCTTCCTTTCTCTTTTTTACAATAACAATCCCAAGACTAATAATCAGCAGACATCAAATCAAGACATGTTAGGAGTCTTAAAATACTACCTGAACCTAGAAGTGTGGACATGTATAATGTTGGGTAAAACAAAACACAAAATTGTCACGAGAAGCCAAAGCTATTAAAACAGACCTTTACTTTTTCACTTTCTTTTAATTCACTTGAATGTTGAGTGTGGACATTGCATATCTGGTAAGATTCATGCTGTTATTTAAAAGTTATATTATCAGTTACAGATACATTCTAATTTTTGCATTTACCCTTAAAATAAGTGATGCCCTTTAACATTATGATGTGTAATTATACCACACAAAAAATGATGGGAAAACTTAACAACTAATACGAAATATAAAAAGAAACTTAAAGACTAATTTTTGTTAAAAATGTTTAAGAGCATTAGACAATTTCTCCATTTACTTTTCGCAAACTAACGATGTCCATTTGGGATACAGAAAACAATGGAGGAGGAAGGTGAAGGAGTACTAAGTTGAATGGCAAAATGGAATGGTTGTGTTTGTACATGGAAAACAGATAAGAGAACAGTAGAAGTTGCCTAATTTGCAGTTAGATTTTGTCTTGGCTATTGCATCTAACTGTTATGAACATTTGTGCTTAGCTCTTTGTATAGATATAGATTTTGTTGTTGTTATTTAGAGATGGGGTCTCACTTTGTCACTTACACTCGAGTGCAGTGTCATGATCACAACTCAATGCAACCTTGAACTGCTGGGCTCAAGTGATCTTCCTGCTTGGTCTTCTGCGTAGCTGGGAATAGAACCACATGCCTGGCTAATTCTGGGCTTCCATGACCAACTAGTTTTTTTAAAAAATGTTTTTTAGAGAGAAGGTATTGCTATGTTATCCAGTTTGGTCTTGACCTGCTGCCCTCAAGTAATCCTCCCCTTCAGTTCCCTGAGTAGCTGGGATTATAGGTGTGAGCCACCAAGCCCAGCTCAGATGTATATTTTTATTTCATGTAGGTAAATACCTATGAGGAGAATGATTAGACTGTATCGTAAATGTATGTTTTATATTTTAAGAAACTGCTAAACTGGTTTCCAAACTGGCTGTAATATGTTATGTTCCCAGAAGGGTATATAAGAGTTCCAGTTTCCCTATCTTGCCAAAAACGATTATGGTTTGCTTCTTAATTTTAGTCATTCTGATGCTGTATAATGGTATCTCATGGTTGGCTTAATTTTCGTATTTCTAATGACTAATGACATTGACATGGTTTCATGTGGTTATTTGTTTGTATATTTCCTTCGATGAAGTATCTGTCCAGATATTTTCTCTATTTATAAAATTCTGTTGTTTGATTTCTTGTTACTAAGTTTGAGGGTTACTTTATATTCTGGACATAGTCCTTTATCAAATATATAAATTTCTTTTTTTTTTTTTTTTTTTTTTGAGATGGAGTCTTGCTCTGTCACCCATACTGGAGTGCAGTGGCATGACCTCAGCTCACTGCAACCTTTGCCTCCCTGGTTCAAGCAAATTATCCTGTCTCAGCCTCCCGAGTAAGTGGGACAACAGGTGCCTGCCACCACACTTGGATAATTTTTGTATTTCTAGTAGAGACGGGGTTTCACCATATTGGTCAGGCTGGTCTCGAACTCCTAACCTCAGGTAATCCACCCTCCTTGGCCTCCCATAATGCTGGGATTATAGGCGTGAGTCACTGCACTTGGCCATGCCTAACTAATCTTAACAAAGATTTTCTCCTGTGCGTTCCTATAGAAATGTCATAGTTTTATATGATTTAAACTTATGTCTTTTTATATTTTGGGTTAATTTTAGTGTGATATGAGAGATATGGACAAGAATGTGCTTATTCATTTTTTGATATGGATATCAAAGTGTTTAAACAAAAATTATTGAAAAGATTATCCTTTTTAACTGAATTGCCTTTGAACCCTTGTCAATAAGAAGTTGTTTATAAATATGTATTTCATTTGGATTATTTTTTATATTCTGTTATTCAATTTTTCTATCTTTATGACAATACAACACTGTCTTGGTAACTGCTATTCCACTAACTTTGCTTGTCTTTATGAAAATTGTTTTTGGCTGCTCTCAGATCTTTGCATTTCCATTTGGACTCCCAGTTTGTGAAATTCTACCAGTAATTGTGTTGGATTTTGATTGGCAATGCATTGAGTCAACAGATTAATTTGGGAATAATTAATATCTCAACAATATTGAGTCTTCTAATCCATGAACAAGGTATATCTCTTCACTTAGGTAATCTTTAATTTTTCTCCACACTGTTTTGTAGTTTCTCAGCATTGTTGTACTGGCTTTCCACAGTGAGCTTTGAAAGTTTGTGTTCTAAGAAATATATTAATTTCACATATGATTAAATTCAGGAGCATGTTTTTGGATTGATCATTTAAGAGCTGTAGAATATGTAGTAATAGCATTCCTTCTATTCCTAAAATGATAATATGTGTTTTGTCTTTTTGTTCTAACATGGCAGATATTTGTCAATTTTATTGTTCTCAAATAGCAAGACTTTGGTTTCTATGGTTTTTCTCCTTTGTTTTCCTGGTTTTTAAAATTATGTTGTTTTCTTCTCTCATTGTTATTATTTTCTTTCTTCTACTTACTTGGTTTTAATTACCTCTTCTTTTACTGCCTTTTTAAGGTAGAACTGAAGTCACTGACTTAAGACAATTCTTTTTTTAAATAAAGCTATTTAATGCAATAAATTTCACCCTAATACTGTTTTACAGCCTTTCACAAAATTTAGTATGTTACACTTTCTTAGTAATCAAGTTCAAAATATTCTGTAACATTCCTTTGGTTTTGTTTTTGACTTAGGATCATTTAGATATGTTATTTAATTTAAAAATACCTACGGATCTTCCAATTATCTTTTTGTTATTGATTTCTAATTTAATTCCATTAGGATTAGAGGCATACATTTGATTAAATTTAAAACAAAATTTTTAAATGATTGAGATAAAACATTTTATGTTTTTATCTGATATCCTTTCTTCTGCTTCATCATTTCAGCTATTGACACTTGTGTATGCTTCACGAAGTTCTCGTGCTGTGCTTTTCAGCTCCATCAGATCATTTATGTTCTTCTCTAGATGGATTATTCTAATGAGCAGCTCCTGTAACCTTTTGTCAAGGTTCTTAGCTCCCTTGCATTGTGTTAGAACATGCTACTTTAGCTCAGAGGAGTTTGTTATTACCCACTTTCAGAAGCCTACTTCTGTCAATTCGTCAAACTCATTCTCTGTCCAGTTTTGTGCCTTGCTGGAGAGGATTTGCCATCATTTGGAGAAGAGGCATTCTGGTTTTTGTAATTTTCAGACTTTTTGCACTGTTTTTTCCTCATCTTCGTGGATTTATCTACCTTTGATCTTTGGGGCTGATGACCTTTGGATAGAGTTTCTGTGTGTGTGGGGTGGTCCTTTTGTTGTTGTTGTTGTTGTTGATGTTGATGTTATTCCTATTTGTTAGTTTTTCTTCTAACAGGCCCCTCTTTTGCAAGTCTGCTGGAGTTGGCTGGAGGTCAACTCCAGACCCTGTTTGCCTGGGTATCACCAGGAGGAGGCTGCAGAACAGCAAAGACTGCTGCCTGATCTTTCCTCTTGAGGCTTTATCCCGGAGGGGAGTCCGCCAGATGCCACCTATATGAGGTGTCTGTCGACCCCTGTTGGGAGGTCTCTCCCAGTCACGAGGCGTGGGGGTCAGGGACCCACCTGAGGAGGCCGTCTGTCCCTTAGCAGAGCTCCAGCACTGTGCTGGGAGAACCCTCCTTGTCAGGATCCGATGCTCTCTTCAGAGCCAGTTGTCAGGAGTGTTTAAGTCTGCTAAAACTGCGCCCACAGCCACCCCTTCCCCCAGGTGCTCTGTCCCAGGGAGATGGGAGTTTAAATATAAGCCCATGACTGGGGCTGCTGCCTTTCTTTCAGAGATGCCCTGCCCAGTGAAGAGGAATCTAGAGAGGCAGTCTGGCCACAGCCACTTTCCCCGGCTGTGTTGAGTTCCGCCCAGTCCTTAGCACTGTCAGGGGAAAACCGCCTACTCAAGCCTCAGTAATGGATGACACCCCTCCCTGGATCCAGCTCAATCGTCCCAGGTGGACTTCAGACTGCTGTGCTGGCAGCGAGAATTTCAAGCTAGTGGTTCTTAGCTTGCTGGGCTCCGTGGGAGTGGGAGGTGCTGAGCCAGAACACTTGGCTCCCTGGCTTCACTTGGCTCCTTCCAGAGGAGTGAACGGTTCTGTCTCACAGGAGTTCCAGGTGCCACTGGTGTACAAAAACAAAACAACAACAACAAAAAAAACTCCTACAGCTAGCTCAGTGTCTACCCAAACATCCTCCCGGTTTTGTGCTTGATACCCAGGGCCCTGGTGGTGTAGTGGTGTGGGTACACGAGGGAATCTCCTGGTCTGCAGATTGCAAAAAACGTGGCAAAAGCATAGTATCTGGGCTGGATAGCACAGTCCCTCAAGGCTTCCCTTGGCTGGGAAAGGGAGGTCCGCCCACCCTGCTCCTTGCACTTCCCAGGCGAGGCGCCCCACTCTGTTTCTGCTCTCTTTCTGTGGGCTGCATCCACTGCCTAACCAGTCCCAATGAGATGAACAGGGTACCTCAGTTGGAAATGCAGAAATCACCTGCCTTCTGCATTGGTCTCGTTGGGACCTGCAGACCAGAGTTGTTCCTATTTGACCATTTTCATTTTGCCAAATCCCGTGCTTTTTAGCTTCATATATTCCCATTTATCTGTTTTACTTTTGTTGCCTGTGCATTTGAAGGCTCAGCCATGAAATCTTTACCTAGACCAATGTCCTAAAACATTTTCCCTATGTTTTATCCTGGTAGTTTTAAAGTTTTGGGTCTTACATTTATATCTTCCATCAATTTTTAGTTGATTTTGTATATGGTGAGAGAGAGAGAGATCTTGTTTTATAATTCTGCATATAGACATTCAGCTTTCCAAGGATCATGTACTAAGCACAATGTCCTTTCTCCAGGATATGTTATTGACACCTTTGTCCCAAATCAGAGGCTATAGATACATGGATTTCTGGAGTCTGTTCTGTTTCATAAGTCTGTGTATCTGTTTTTATACCAATACTATGCTGTTTTGCTTCATAGAGCATTGAAGCGTATTTTAAAGGCAGATATCTAATTACTCTGGCTTTCTTATTTGTGTTCAGGATTGCATTGATTATTCTGGGTCTTTTGTGGTTCCATATGAATTTGAGAATTATTTATTTCTGTGAAGATTGTCACTGGTTTTCTGATGAGATTGCATTGAATCTGTAAATTTCTGTGTGTAGTTTGGACATTGTAACAATAGTAATTCTTGGATCCATGAGCATGAGATGCCTTATCATTTCATTGTTTCTTCAATTTCTTTCATCAGTATTTTGTAGTTTTTCTTGTAGAAGTCTTTTGTCTTCTTCTTTTATTTCTATGTAATTTATACTTTTTGTGGTTATTGTAAGTGGAATTGCCTTCTTGATTTCTTTTCACCTAGTTCATTATTGCTGTACAGAAATGTTACTGATTTTTCCATTTCTTCCCCCTTTGTATTTATATTATTTTCATACCTTTAAGTAAAACACATGCTATGAATGATTTAATATATTATTTTTATCGAAATTATTAAAGTGATTAAATATTAGGTGGATGCAAAAGTAATTGCAGTTTTTGCTATTAAAAGTAATGACAAAAATAGCAATTACTTTTGCACCAACCTAATATTTAAAACTCATATATTTACACATGTAGTCAGTATTTCTGTTGCTCTTCAATTTTTTCTGTACATCCAGAATTCAAACTTATATCAGTTTTCTTTTGCATGAATGATTTCATTTAATATTTCTTTACTTCAGTTATACCGGTGATAAATATTTTCAGCTTTTTGTATTTGAAAATGTATTTCCTCTTCATAATAAAAGCTATTTTCACTGGGTATAAAATTTCAGATTGATAATTTCCTTCAGCATTCTAAAGATACTGCTCAACTGTCTTCTAGCTTACTTTGTTTGCAATGTGAAAGCTCAGGTAATTCTTGTTTGTGTACAGTTTGAACTTTTTCTCTGCCTACTGTTAAACTTATAAAAACTTAAATGTTTTATGCAATTTGATGATAATGTGTCTTTTTAGTTATTATTCTTCATGTTTTTGAACCTGTATTTTGTTTACTGGACAGGTGTAATTGTTCATCAAATTTTTAATTTAATATTATTTCTTCATATATCTTGTCTCCTTGTATTAGTCTTCTCCTTTGGCAACTCCAGTTACATTTATATTAGGCCCCTTTAGTTGTTCCACAGTTCAGTGGCACTCTTTTACATATTATGTTTTTCTCTGTTTTATTTTTGATTATTTCTATTGCTATATTTTCCACTTTACTAATGTTTCCTGACCATTATTAAAGGATAAATAAAGAGAAAGCTAGTTGTAGCCATCTTAGACAGCTTTGTGGTCTAAGAAAGATTTCACAATGATATTGGGAAGAGATTGAACCAAAGTCAGATGTCAAAGGAGGCCCCTTTCTCCCAGGAACAGTTCTGTCTTAGTATCACTGCAATGCTCAGTCTGCAATGCTCATTTCATGAGCTGTTCCATTGACTGGAAACAGCTAATGAAAGTGTGACCTGGTTCAAATATAACGCTTGATTTTAAAGTGCAGCAGCTGAAACTCTTGCTCAATGACACATCTACACATGTTTTAGTGCTCTGAGGCTACTTTATTAATATTCTTGAATAGAGGAAATAAGGAAATACACTGTGAATCATGGGAACAAGTTTCTCAATGTCAGAAAAGAGGAGTTATTATATAGAAAAGGGGAAGCATAGATTGCATTGTTATTGCATTTGTTTTTATTGACATATAATATATGTAAAATTTACCATCTTTACCATTTTTAGGTGTACAATTCAGTGTTATGAAAAAGATTTATATTCTTTTTTTCCTCTTTCTCTCCCCTCCCCTCTATCCTCCCAGATCTTGTTATTGCATTTGAATTGGAGTAATTAATATGAACTCATATTTTAAATATATATTTCTGTAAGTATAGAAATAAATATATAGCTTGATGTGGTGGCTCACGCCTGTAATCCCAGAACTTTGGGAGGCTAAGGCAGGTGGATCACGAGGTCAGGAGTTCAAGACCAGCCTAGTCAACATAGTGAAATCCTGTCTCTACTAAAAATACAAAAAATTAGCCGGATGTGGTGGTAGACGCCTGTAATCCCAGCTACCCAGGAGGCTGAGGCAGGGAATTGCTTGAACCGGAAAGGTGGAAGTTGCAGTGAGCCAAGATCACGCCACTGTACTCCAGCCTGGGTGACAGTGCGAGACTCAATCTCAAAAAAAACAAAACAAAACAAAACAAAAAACAAAAAAAAAATATATAAATATATACAAACACACACATACCACATTCACATACATACACACACATTTCCTAGAGACGTAAAATTCTTCTAGCATACTGATCTTTGTTTCTACATATTATTTTGAACTAAAAGGAACCAGGGCTCCTTGAATAAATAAATAGTTTATTTCAGAGCTGGGGCTAGGAATGAACATTCAGTAATGTTGTAAGGCAAGGATATAAGGAAGTGTAAAATTATATATATACACACACAAATATTTTATAAGTTTATATGCATATTACAAATATATGTTTATAAACATGTATACATTAATATATACACAAAATATATTATAAATAGGCTGGGCATGGTGGCTCACACCTGTAATCCCAGCACTTGGGGAGGCTGAGGTGGGCAGATCACAAGGTCAGGAGTTTGAGATTAGCCTGGCCAACACAGTGAAACCCTGTCTCTACTAAAAATACAAAAAATTAGCCGGGCATGGTGGCGGGAGCCTGTAATCCCAGCTACTCAGGAGGCTGAGGCAGTAGAATCACTTGAACCCAGGAGGCAGAAGTTGCAGTGAGCAAAGAGCACCACTGCACTTCAGTCTGGGTGACAGTGCAAGACTGCATCTCAAAATAAATAAATAAATAAATAAATAAATAAATAAATAAATAAATAAA
>NC_045438.1:103748404-103794773 GCF_002776525.5 Piliocolobus tephrosceles
AAATAAATAAATAAATAAATAAATAAATAAATAAATAAATAAATAAAATACATACACACACATATATAAATATATTATACACAAACATAATATAATATTTTGGTATGCCAAAGATCAGCTTAATGGGATTCCCAGTGGCCAAATTTAGGAGAAATTAATTATCAAAATAAATAATGATAATAAAGGTAATGGATTATAACCCACACAATAAATCATTGTGTCCATACCGATATTAAATAATCAACAAATATGAGGAATCTATTTAAAGTATAAAGCCAGTAATTAAATGTAGAAGAAAATCGAGTTAGCAAACCACTATTTGACGACTATCACGATAATACTTGATTTATATAAGAATCATCAGAGGACAATTACAGGTGTAATTGTTGAGCATCAGGATTTTGCCTAATATCAAAGTAACTTTCCATGAAATAATAAATTATTCCAAAGAAACAAATTGTAATTTTTCATTGGAGGAGGCTGTAGAGCCACATTTATCAAGTGATCAAAATTAACCGCACTGGCAATGGGTCAAATTGAAACCATGTGTTACCTGGCAGGATGCAAGGAGAAAAACATAACTTCCATAATATTCCTGCCAAAGATATATGATCTGAATTCATTTATGAAGAACTTCAGACAAATCCAAATTAATGGACTTACTAAAAATACCTGGATTATACTATTCAAAAACAAAAGAGTAATGAAAAACAAAATAAGACTGAATTAAGTGTTAGATATGGAAGGAAAATAAAGAGACATGAAAATTAAACTGAATGTATTAGTCAGGGTCTTTGTTTAGCATAAAGATAATCGTACAACTGTAGAAACTTAATAAAGTTTATATCAGATACTTTAATTTTGTGGTATTGATAATTGTGTAGGAAAATATATTGGTTTTTCAGAAAAACACTGGTGTATTAGGAGCATCATATTTACAACTTAACCTCAAATAATTCAGAAAATATTATAAACAGAGTGAGAGAGATAGGGACTAACAAAGCATATGTGATAATATGTTAACAGTGAAGGATTCTGAGTGTATACTTCCTTATATTATTCTTGATAGTATTCTTGTAACTTTCTGTAAATGTGAAGTTACGCCAACATATAAACATTCCCTGAAAGTAAAAATAAAGTGGTACATGATTTAAATTTACCAATCATATCTGGATTATCGGAGGAGAGGAGTGTTCCATAAAATTAGAAACAGGCATTTTACTTAATAGACACATAGGAAAAGAAAGAAGTCCAGTTTGAGAGATTCACTTTAGGTCACTGAAATCCTATTGAGTATATACCATGTGCTGCACAGTGTGCTCAAAATTGGAAAATGAAAGGAGGATAAGACCAGTGATAGAAAAAAATTTAGGATGTTATCATATGATACCGGAGTAATAGATCAAGATATCAATAACATTTTCTTTCCATCTAGAAACATGTTTGATCTGAGAGATATGCCAATGACCTTTTAGATAGATAGATGAGGATAAGACATTAGAAAGATGCCTGAGATGATGTCAAGGCCAAATAAAAAAGTTCTCACTAGTATGATTCTACAATCAATTATGAAGGTTGCTTTTCAATAATAACTTCTGCAAAAAACAATTGCATTGAAAAATTTCTTTAAAATATTTTAGCACAAAATTTATACTTTTATAAAAATAATTCATATGTATTCTTAGTATGAAAAAAGGAAATGTGAATGTTTTCTTGTGGGAAACTGAAATATTCATTAATGTGTATTAACGTCATATATATTAAATGCTTATCTTAGACTTTTCTAGATTCGGGACTACTAGAAAAATAAAATCATTGAGAATTCACTAAATAATTTTTTAAATGGTTATTTTGAAAGTGTTTTATCTTTATTATTTTATTAAAATACACAGCAAACTGAAAGTGCTAAAACCTCTCTAGGTTGAAAAGAGTAACATCTTGTTTTATTAGAGAAATTATGCAAGGCAGTTTATCACATTAAAATAATGTAAGGATTAAATTTTAAATTTATATAAATATTTTGTAGGAATCATTTGTATGCCAGAGTTGTATAAACCTGTGTTTATTTCTGGACAAACAATGTTAAGAACTTTTCAAGCTGACCATGTTCCTTTGCTTTCTTGTGGCTCAGCAAAGTAAGAGATAGGCTTTTTAGGGGCGAGAGTTAAATGAATTTATTTTAGTTCTAATTGAAAATTGTCTTTCAGATAGCTCTCCTGAATACCAGTGCATCTGTCAAATTCTGAGTTCTGATTTTCATTTGACTCAGTGCAATCACCATAATTGTGGTTTCAACAGCTAAGTTATGAGAAAAAGGAGGTTGGGGAGGATGATATGTTGATTAATTAGTTTGAGATTTCTGTGTAGAAATTCAAACAAGCAGATAAAAGCATCTGATTTCAATTAAAGCAGGAAATCAGGATTAAAAGCTAGAGATATCCAATATCCATTTATTCATTTATTAAATTAATATTCATTTATTTCTTCTATGTGTAAAAACTTCTCTATGTGTTATAATTATAAAGACGGACATGTAACACCAAATGAGTATATTCCCAAAGATATTACAATGTTGAAAGACAGGAGAATAGGAGCAAAGACTAATCCTTGCATAATTACTATTGTTATATGCTGTGTAATGATGTTTTATTCAATGATGAATCACATAAATTATATAGGTCCCATAACACCATATTATTTTTGTACCTCTTCTATATTGAGATAAACAAATACTTATATTGTATTATAATTGCCTACAGTATTCAGTATAGTAACATGCTGTATGGGTTTGCAGCCCAGGAGCAATAGGCTATATCATACAGCCTAGGTGTGTAATTGGCTATACCATTTAGTTTGTGTAAGCACACTCTGTGATTTTCACACAGTGATAAAATTGCCTAATGCATTCTTCAGAAACTTTGCCTGTTGTGAAGTGACACAAGTTTGTATATATAAAATCTGAATAGTAGAAATAAGGCCCTAAATGGTTACAGGGCAGTTCCAGAGAAATAGAGGAAGAACAGGTAGGAATAAAGGAGAAAAACTCCTTGCCATGGAAACCTTAAGGTATGATTGCTACACAGCATCAAGTGCCTTAAAAAGCCCTATAGTGACTGAAGTTGGGGGTGTAAGAAAAGGCTAATATATTTCCCAAAAAGCAGTAGTTTAATTAGTGACTTTTACAAGCCTGGTAGAGGCTTGGAACTGAAGCAAAGCTTCAAAGATTTAATGAAGAAAAACATGGTGATGGCAAGGGAACTGAGGATAAACTATTCTTTAAAGATATTTAGCAAGGAACCTCCATAGTGTATTCCATAGTGTCTGTTCTAATTTACATTCTCACCATTAATGTACAAGCATTCTCTTTTAAAAGTGAAATAAATCAGATACAGAAAGAAAAATATTGCACGATGTTACATGTGAACTCTAGAACAGCAGAATTCACAAAAACAGAGCATAGCATGGTGGTTGTCAAGGGCTAGTGTAGAAACAGGGGTGAGGAAAATGGGAAGATGCTGGTATATGAGTCAAAGTTTAAGTTTTGTAAGATGAATAAGCTCTACAGGGCTAAGTACAATATGGAGACGATAGTTGATATTACTGTATTTTGTGCTCTTAATATTTAGAGATCTTTAGTGCCCTCACACCACACACACACACACCTGTGAAGAGACAGCTATGTTAATTAGCTTGACTCTAGCAATTAGTTCACTATGTATATATATGTCAACATATCACATATTTTTAAATACATACAATTTATATAAAAGCTTTAAAAATAAAACTATTTAGCAAAGAAGGAAAGGGGAAAGTTTACAGTCATAAGTAAGTGGTTAGTGGAAAGAAGATGGGGAATTGATTTATTAGGAATGGCTCATGAGAAATATAATACTGTGGCAGCTGCTTTGTATATTTATTGATTCCCAACTTCAGAGAGAAGAAAAATGAATTTTGAGAGAAAACAGGAGCACTTGGTGGGGTATGAGGATATATTTCGTAACCTACTATGATCAACATGCAGGCTGAAAAATCTTTACTTCAAGAATACAAAAATAGAAACAACATGATCATTAAAAAATAAAAATTTCTGTCATAAAAGGATACCATAAGGTAATTGTGAGAAGATATTTTTAACTCATACGTCTGATAAGAGTTTATTTTCCAAAATATTTAAATAATTTCTGAACAAAAATCGTTAAGAATTGGATAAAGAAACCAACAGGAAAGAATAGAAGCCATACACAGATGTTTCACGGTAGACAAAACATTAATAACCAGTAAATATATGAAAGCTATATAACATCTTTAACAGTCAGGAAAATCAAAGATAAAGTCAAAATAAGATAACATGAACCCCCACAGGATTAGGAAAATGTGAAATGTCCAATTCAATTTTTATTGAAAGTTGTAGCAACAGGAATGCTTATCTACTACCAATGTTAAGGATAAATTAACACAATGACTTCGCTACCTAACAGAGTTGGAGATGTGCACACTTAAAACCTAGCAATTTTACTGCAAGATTATAATTGAGAAAATTTTCAAATGTGCACTAGGAGATATTAAAGAACAATCATAATCCATTGTTTGGAATTACAACAACAACAACAAAAAGAAAGCAACCTAAATGTCTAGATGCAGGAGAATTATTAAATAAATTATGGTATATTACAATATGATATGAAGTACAGCAATATACATTAACAGGTCTTAGTATCAGAAAAATGATGCTCAATGAATGAAGTAACCGAGAGAATAAAGATCAGTATTATTCCATTCCTCTAAGTGCCATAAAAGCATAAACAAAATACTACTTAGGGGTACACACACAGTTGGTAAATATACAAAGTAGCACAAAAGAAAAATAAACTTTAAGTTTAGAATAACAAAAAATCTGCACAGGGAAAAATGGAGATTTCATAGAAAAGAGTGTGCAAGTTTCTCAAAGGTATTTACGATGCTTTATTTCTTAATCTGTATAGATTATTGGGCATGCTATAGTTGATAGCATTTTAGTTGTACATCTATATATTACTTTTTTTTACAGGTTGATATATTTCATAGAACTAATTTTTAAAATGCTATGAATAGATGAATCCAAGCTATATCTATAAGCCTCCATAAATTCCACAGCCTTTCAGAAAGCTCACACCTTCACTATGTAAACTGTTGTCACCTTTTATAGTGACTCTCAGACTTCCGAGTTATACATATCTGTCACTAACATTTCAAATACAGCGATAGTATTTTTAAAGAATACTTTTCTTCTGCCTGCAACACCATTTAGATGTAGGTATAATACAGGAAAAGGCCTAGAAGGCATTTATAAGTACAACACTTTTATTGGAAGCTATAGCTTAAAATTATATTTAATATTAAATTGGACAATCTGGGTTTGAACGTCAATTCTCACAGTTTTTAGTTGTCGTCTTGGGGAACTTCCTCTCATTCTTGTTTTCTCAGTTTGCTAATCCATAATGAGGATAACAAGAACAGCCCCACAAGAGATTGTAAAGTTTTTGCCTTTTGGAAAAGGTAGTCAAGGTTTAGCAGCAGTAAGAAGAGACAGAGAAGAAAAGACACATTGTTAAATATTGAAGATATGGCTTCTAAGGATGGATAATTTCTGAGATAAATAGAATATTCAGCCTTATTTTAATATGCTTATGATAAAAAGACTAAAATAGATGTTTTGATAGAATTCACGCTATATTTTTGGCTTTGTATTTTAAAACACATCATATTATAGGAAAAAAAAAAAAAAAAAAAAAGGCCAGGCAAGGTGGCACATACTTGTAATCCTAGCACTTTGGGAGGCTGAGGAGGGCAGATCACCTGAGGTTGGGAGTTTGAGACCAGCCTGGTCATCATGGTGAAACCCTATCTCTACTAAAAATACAAAAATTAACTGGGTGCGGTGGCACGCACCTGTAATCCCAGATAACTTGGAGGATGAGGCAGGAGAATCGCTTGAACTCAGGAGGTGGATATCGCAGTGAGCCAAGATCTCGCCACTACACTCCAGCCTTGGCGACAGAGCTAGACTCTGTCTCCAAAAGAAACAAAAGAGAAAGAAATGAAAAAGAAAAGAAAAAATTGACATTTTCTAGAGAACTTTGAAAACAGTAACTAACTTCTGATACTCAAAAAACATTTACAATTAAATATTACAATTATTTAGGCTAAAAAAACATATTTTGCTATTTACAGAGTTAGTAGCTTTTATAGAAAAGATAATTTAGATTTAGTGAAGATAAGTAAAACATTTGGCTTATTTAATCTATATAAACAATCCAAATGTGAACTAGATTGCGCATATTCATATTTTTTGAAGTCAAGAAATATACTTTTTAGAATGTATAATAAAAGTCAATATTTTAATGTTAAAGATAAAAAAGACACTATAAATTTAGAAAAAATACATATATGGAATAGAAAAAAAGAAAAACATGAAAATAAAGCCAAATTAGAATTGCTTATTTTGGTAAAACCCTGTTTTATAAAGGAATATAAATGGAACATGTCCTTAAAATAAAATTTTACTTGAAGTTTCTAAAATTAACAGATAAAAATGGATTTAACTTTTGTGGAAAATGTTAGTGGGAAGAAGGAGTGCCTCCCTGCCACTGCACCCCACCTCTCCCAACCATACCTGCTGAACATATTTTCATAAATTCAGAAAAACAACAATAACAATGTTCATTTTTCCGAATCTCTTCTATTCAAAACATCTTTGCTTCCAGTAAAGAGTATGCCATCGAGCCAAAATGCAGCTAGGCAGACTGGTTACTAACCTAAAATGAAATAACTCTAAACGGAAAGTGTACTAAAAATATAGATTGGGATGTTAAGAGTTTGATAGGTTAGTTTGGACTGTAGATCACAGCTCAAAAAGGTAATGCTTGGTTTCTCTACTAAAGGGACTCCTCAGCTTCTTATGGGGCAGAATATTGACATTTGTTAGGAGCTAGAAGAAAATGGCAATAAAACTGAGATAAAGGGAGATAACCTACCCTCCTTCAAAGTGAAGCTTTCCTGGAAATGAAAGTATAATTGTTGAGTTTAGGGGATCTCCAAATTTTTTATATTATATATATCTGCTAAATTTTTTTCAGTGTGTACCCTCTAAATATATGTATATTTATTTATGCTTTAAAACAATGCACTGTATTGCTAGAAGTTTCACCATATGAAATAAATCAAAACAGAATGTAAAAGAGGATGAAATAAAAGTAAAAACAAACAAATGGCAAATGTTTTTCTCCCATAGTTCAATATAGAGACAATTGCTTAGGTTCTTCATGTCACATTGATTTTGTACCCTCTATTGTAATGTCTGTAAAAGGAATAGTTTGGAGTAAATAATTTCCATCAATGGTAGATTTTCGTTAGAGCTCCGAAGATAAAATCATGCATAATATTAGAGTGGGAAGATTATGAGATTTGCATATAACATTTAAAAATAATAGTGCTGACAGGTCTTAAATATATTAAAATTGCATGATATGATTTGGTGGGAGATTCAAGTTCTTATTTTTAAAGTCTTTAAAGTTGTCTTGAACTAAATCAATTGAATGATTGCTCTTAATTTTGTTTTAGCATATTTATTTTAGTTTTCATCAAAATCATCTTGATTAGCATTTTTCCTATGGAGTTGTTTGAGCTCCTTATACATTCTGGTTTTTAATATCTTGTCAGATGGGTAGTTTGCAAATATTCTCCCCCATTCTGTGAGTTGTCTCTTCACTATGATTGTTTCCTTTGCTGTACATAGTCTTCTTAACTTAATATAATCCCATTTGTCCATGTTTGTTTTGATTGCCTCTGCCACTGGGGTATTTCTCAAAAAATTTTCAAGGAGTCCAGTGTCCTTGGGAGTTCCCCCAATGTTTTCTTTTAATAGTTTTATAGTTTGAAGTCTTAGATTTAAGTCTTTAATTGATTTTAACTTTAGTATATGGCAAAATATAGAAGTCTTAACATTGTTTTCTCAAAAGACTGCAGTTTATTGTTTACATGTTTGTAAGAACATATGCTTTGAGTTCAGACTGCCTGAAATCAAATTCTAGCTAACTAGGACAAATTATTTAATTTCTCTTTACATCAATTTTCTCATCCATAAAATGGAGATGATATTGATCCAAGATTGGTGTGTTAGTCCAATCCTGTTACTATATCAAAATACCTTGATTGGGTAGTTTGTAAAAAATAGAAACTCATTCCTCACAATTCTGGAGGATGGTCCATCCAAGATTGAGGTACCAGCACATTAGCAGAGTTATTGTCTCACTCTTTGCTTCAAAGGTGATGGCTTCATGCTGCTTTCATACCTGGTGGAAGTGAAAGGAAGCTCCCACCAACCTCTTGTATAGGAGCACTAATTTGATTCATGAGAAAGGAACCTTCAGTATTTATTCACCTCTTAAAAGGCCCTACCTCTAAATACTGTCACATTTGGGGATTAAGTTCTAACATATGAATTTCGGGGACACATCAGTATTCAAATCATAGCAGTTAGTCACAAGAATTTTGTGAGGAATAAATAAAACATTTGTTGTCCAAAAGACCACCAAAATGGCTGAATAGTAGAAAGGAAATTTTTATCGGAGATATCAGCTTGCAAACTTGGAAGAAGCAGTCTCTGGTAGGAACTGAATGTGCTCTATCTTTGCAGAGGGAAAGGGCAGATGGGTTTTATGACTCACAGAGTCATACATATTCAATATGTTTCTGGAAAATGCGATACATATTTATGAGGGCAGTCAAGCATTTGCACAATGTGTAAACATGTATGTAACACACATCCCATGTTCAACTTGGGGTGGGGTTTTGGCCTTAAAATGAGGTGGAGTCTGGGTTCTAAATTACTTTAGGAGGGGGCTGACATTTTGCCTAATACCTCTTGTAGTTGTGGTGTTAGTTTATCAAGAGTATGGTTTTAATTAGAGCCATAGGAATTTAGAAAGTCGTCATAGAAGCCGAGTCCTGAGCCTTCAGCCTGTAGGTAACTTTTTAGTTTTCTTAACCTTAGGGTCCAGCTTATTTGATAAAGCAGCATCTATTTTTGTCTCTCTGATCATACAATGCATGTTAAGTAAAACTTCAATCATCTTAAGCTGTCACTGTTATTATGGTTCTTGGGGGAGCACTTTTGAAAAGTAGAAAAGTTTATCAACTTTGGAAAGCGATTAATCTGCATAAGAAACTCAGCTCTGATCTTTCCTAGTTATATGACCTTGGGCAAATATGTAATCTCTTAGAATTTCACTGTATCTGTATTTTAAAAATATATAAAAATTATTGCTCTTAAGACTACTGACTTAGATAACATATACAAAGTGCATAATAGTGTTATCTACATTGTATATTCTCAATAATGTAAGCTTTTCCTTGATCTTCCCTAGGTACACAGTGAATTATATCTCTGATTTTAAATAAAATCAAAATGATAGACCCTTCTATTAAAAAGATGACTCATACTACTTAGTCCAAATTTTTGAGCTTTTGAGAAACTCCAGTTTAATATTGATGTTTCACTTACAACCAAAGTACTATTTTGTGTATTGTAAAAGACAGTTGTTTTACATCTGTTCAAAAAATACTTATTTAACACCTATCAGATGTCGAACAATGAATTAGGCTTTTATTATTAATACAACACTATGTCTGTAATTAAGCAAAAGTAAAAATTTTAGTTTAATGTTCTAAGTGCTATGATAGTAAGATAAAAATATGAGTGACCATAATCATAAAAAGGATTAAGTAGCTGGTATGCAAGTAGAGAGAAATATGGGATAATGCCAGGGATAGAACCTGGATGGAACCTGGAAAAATGAATGAATAAAAATGCTGTTAATTGAAAGGGGGTTAGCCTGAGAATGGGATAATGGATGGGATGTGGAACATCCTGACTACTGCAGGAAACTATAAGATGGATATAAATAGTCATTGGAGCATGAGCTAAGGGGAAATAAAAGAGTTTTAGGGACATAGACCAGAGGCTTGGGTCTCATGCTAAGAAGCTCTGACAGTAGCTTTAAGGTTCCTTAAAGGAACCAAAGAGGAGGGAGACGAGTCAGTGCTTTTGTGTCTTCCTCAGTTTTCATTCAAAACAACCTTTTAAAATATGTCTTATAATTTGAAGCTTTGTGGAATTAATTCATTGATAAATATTTATTGAGTGTCATGTGTAAGGGGCAGTTCTAAGCACTAGATGTTCAACCATGACCAAAACAAAAATCTCTGTCCATGTAGAGCTTCTCATCTAGGGAGAGAAAGACAGTCACTAATTGAGAGAAATAAGTAAATTGTAAAATACCTTATATGGTCATTAGAACTAAGGTAAATAATTAAATGAGAAGATAACGTGTGTGGGGTGTGGAAATTTAGAAAAGGTAGCCAAGAAATGTATAATTAAGAAACTGGTATTTGGGTATAAATATTTAAAAATTTTAGCATAAACTATTCTGCTCTTTGAACTAGTAATCTTTTTTAAAAAATAACACAGACTGAAGACATCATTTCAGTAAACAAATATAATCAAATTTTCAGTTAAAATGGATCTGCCTGGCTGCAGCATGTAAAATAGATTTAAGCTGGGCAAGATTCTAGGTAACAGAATCCATTCAGAGGTTGCTGAGAAAGTCCAGAATTCATGGCAAATTCCAGCAAAAATCACAGGGATGGGGAGGGAACAGTGGCAAGGAAGATAGGGCAGACACAAGAAATTCTTAGGAAATAAAATTGGCACAGCTTTGTAATGAAACACATGTAGAGGATGACAAAGCATAAAAGCTAGAATAATTCCTAGATTTCTGAATGAAGCTGTAGGGACAGATTTTAGCAAAAGAAAGCTTAAAAGTAGTATGGCAAGACTGTCAGCTTCGTGAAAATTCAGCTCACCAGCTATCTAGTATATAGTTCAGTAATATATTCCTGAATATAATGCCTGCCATATATAAATCCAGTAACTGTTTTTTTCACTCAATGAATGAGTAGATTGTATTTAATTTGAAGTGATTGGGACTCTGAGGAGTTAGATAAATGGGACGCTAAAGAACAAATCTAGAATGAATATATGAAGTTGGGAGTCATTAAAATCAAAGCAGTAGTTAAAACCAAGAAAATGAACAGAGATGCAAAAGCAATTATGTTTGCAGATATTGATAGACGTGGATGGATGACATATGTGAACATAAGCCCTAAAGTAGTGGGGCAAGAATAGAAAAGACCGATTATATCTTTCCTTTAGATTTCACTGTTGTGAGCATTTCACATTTATTTATTCTCTCCTCTTTTTCCTTCCTTGCTTTCACTCTGAGAGTGAACTGCAGGCATTATGTTTCATCATCCCCAAAAACTTTAGTATGCATGTAAAAGGACACAGCTACATGAACACAGTACTATCATCAAAATTAGGATATTAACACTGATAAAGTACAATAATCGAATTCACAGATTCCAATCAGAAATCACTAGTTGTTCTAATATCATTTATAGTAAAAGGTTCTTATTCAGGAGGATACACTACATTTATTGTGCCTCTTTCAATTTGGAAGAATTCTTTTGATTTCCTTTGTCTATCAGGATCTTGGCATAACTGAAGATTATAGGCTAATCATCTTGTAGTAAGTTCCTCAATTTGCGGTTGTCTGTGTTTTCCCAAAGTGAAATTCCATGGTCAGGTAGCTTGAAAAATAGCAGCTGTAGCCATCTTCCTCTTCCTCTTTTTTTTTTTTCTTCTTTCCTCCGTGAAACTACGGTAACACTCATTTAACATAAAATTAAACATTTTAAAGTGAACAATGGCTACACCAGGAATGTTGACCACAATCCCACTGTCATCACTATCATGCTCGGGAATGAGAAATAGTAAGCAAGTGAGTAAAAAAGGCACAACGCCCTCTTACTAAAAAGCAACTGCCCCACTCTTCATTAAGTTGTCTTCCATTTGTAATTCCAAAAAACTGTATTCTATCAATTATTGCCATTTTAATGGTTTCAATGGAGGGATAGTTTCTTTGAGTGCCTTCCTCTGCCATTTCCATGATGTTACTACTAGAAAAATATTGTCTTCCCGGGAGGCGGAGCTTGCAGTGAGCTGAGATCCAGCCACTGCACTCCAGCCTGGGCGACAGAGCGAGACTCCCTCCCCCCCACCCCCCAAAAAATAAAACGTTGTCTTGTACATTTATTTATGGTCTGTGATGTTTCATCTTTACCAACATATTGAATTCTGAATCTTAAATAGAAATTCAGTTCTACTTCTTTATATAAGTATTTGTGTTTTTATGGAATATCATTTGCCTTTTGAATATCAAATGCGTTCATATTCTTCAGGCTTTCTATAATCAATTACTTGTTTTATTTCTTTCTATTGAAATTTGCGTTTAATATCTTGGTGTAGAGCCCTGAGGTAAGATTCACTTCCACAATGACTCACACTGTTGGAAATGGATAAGTACCAATTTTAGTCACCTATAAACATTCAAGCACTACAGAGGGCGGCATTGATACAATATCGTGATCATTTATATAACACAAAAAAAATTATCTTAGAACACAGCTGATTCTCTTCATCTGTGGGTTTTGCATCTATGGATTCAACCTAACGTAGATTGGAAGTATTTGAAAAAAAGTAGATGGTGGCATCTGTACTGAACAAGTAGAGTTTTCTTCTTGTCATTGTTTCTTAAACAATATAGTATGACAAATATTTACATAGAATTTACATTGTATTATGCATTATAAGTAATTTAGAGATGATTTAAAGCATACAGATGTATATAGATTATATATGCAAATACTATACAATTGTATTTATTTTTTGAGATGCAGTCTTGTTCTGTCACCCAGGCTAGAGTGCAGTGGCACAATTTCGGCTCACTGCAACCTCCGCCTCCCGGGATGAAGCGATGCTCCTGCCTCAGCCTCCCAAGTAGCTGGGACTACAGGCTTGCACCACCATGCCCGCCTAATTTTTGTATTTTTAGTAGAGATGGAGTTTCACCATGTTGGCCAAGGATGGTCTCCATCTCCTGACCTCGTGATCTGTCCGCCTCGGCCTCCCAAAGGGCTGGGATTACAGGCATCAGCTACCGTGCCCGGCCTACAATTTTATAAAGTGACTTGAACATCTAGAGAATTTGCTCTCTGTGGAGGGTCCCAATCTCCCATGGATACCGAGAAAATTCTGTATTTACTATTTAAATTTTAGAAAGAGTTTGCTTTGGTACATGTATAAATCGGACCATGCATCTCTACATAACTGATTCCGAGAATAGGATGCATAAACATCCCTTAAGATAATACACATACATTTGGGGCTTTCTGGTTAGCATTTCTTTTTTTATTTAACAAAAATTAACATTTATCTGTATTTTTCTGATAAACCTGATTAATATAAAGAAAGGTTTAGTTTTTTTAACTTTAGTTCTGAATGAAATTGTTCAAATTAGAAAAGAATTGTGTTTAGTTAATACAATGGACCACAACCAACCGTAAACACTACCTCAACCACATAGTCACCAATAAAATTAGTTCAAGTGATGATACTTATTACTCTCTAATGCTATTGCTCACTCCAGCATACACCTGGCTTGAGTAATCATATAACGTAAGGATTCAATTTAGAAACTTAAATTATAAATTATATGTTGAGTGAATCAGGCCAGACTCCTTTTTTAATGGAAATAATAAATGATGGAAGCTATAATTTCATTACAAAAGAAACATTTTTGGGTTAATTGGATTGAGATAACTGAGTTTTCACTAAGTTTTTGAATTCCATTTTTTTCTTTTCAAGCTTATATAGATTTTATTTTATCTCTACAACCATATTTAACTCTTTTGTTTTCTTAAAATCCTCAGAAAAATATAACAGATTTTTTTCAATCTGTTTAGCCATGTTTTATAATTTTATTCTTTGCTATTTTTTCTTGACAGCTGCCAGACAACAGATAGCTAGTCCATTTGCTTACACACCAAGACCTGCTTCTCCTGTATTTTGCTCCACTGCATTGAGATCTTTTATTAATGTCTAACTACAGCAGCCTCATGTCTCTGGACTGTAAATGAGAATTACTCAGGGAGTGGTCTGGAATTTGTTTCATTACAAACTGGAACAGGGCCAAAGGCTGACTACTTGGTTTTGAGTCTAGTGACAGATTTAGTATCTGATTTCTCAAGAAGCCAAAGATTTGAGACACATTAAAAACCTGCCGTGTTCCTCAAGATCTGCGATATTATAATCTGAAAAGTCAGCTATTATCTTCTGAATTTGACAATTGGTGGTATCAAATAAAAAGATTATATGGAAATTCAAGTGCACCTAAAAGAGAGGCAAAATAAAAAAGAATTTATTTTTTTTTATCTGCATTTGGTTATATTAGGATAAAACTCTTTAACTCCAAGGAGATGGGTTGCTGAAATTGTAATTTAATATTATCTAAGCACAAAATGTTTAAATATGTTAAAATGAGGTAATACAGGAGATAAGAACCTAGAGTAAAAGGGACAGCCCTATTTTAGTCTCCTGGTCAAAATATATTGATACAATCAAATACTTTCACTATGTGTCAGATATTATACTAGAAACTTTGCATGTATTATTTTAATTAGTCTATGCTAACCTTATGAAATAGCTGTTTTCTTCCACAGTTTGTACAAGTCAAAATGGAGGATTATAGACCTTATGTAACTTGGTTAAGTAACATTCTCATGAATAATATACTAGTAAGGAGAGAGTATAAATTCATTATCCTTTTGAGGTAGATATCCTATACCATAACACATTCCATACGAATAAAAGGTGATCTACATCTTCCTTTAGATGTCATACAGAGCAAAACGATCTGATAATTCATGTAATTTCATCATCATCTCCTTAGAGATAAAAGTATTAAAGCCAGAAAATTGAGACAGTATGTCTATAGGCATATAGATTATATCTGATAGAAATTGATACAACTTTGTACATGACTTCATAACTTTTAGTTTTATGTTTTCATTTATCATGTGAAAATGTTCAACATTTAAAAAAGAAAGCTCTGAATTGTACTGAAGAATTACTAAATGGTTCGGAACAACTGGACAAACAAAATTCTGGGGAATTGGAGATGGTGATATGGTTAGTAAAGAGAAGGCACTATTAGTAGAGGTAGCAACCCAAGAGGAAGAAAGTCATCCACAGTTGTGCCCACAGTTTGCCATCATACTTTTCTCTAAAACAACAAATCAGTCTCAGATGAGTATTTTATAGCACATAAGCATGTTGTGATGGTTAATTTTTTTGTGTCATGTTGACTGATCCACTGGTTCAAACATTCTTTGGGATGTTTCTGTGAGGGTGTTTTTGGATGAGATCAACATTTAAGTTGGTAGGCCAAGTAAAGCCAAATATCTTCCCTCATGTTGTTGGGTGTGTTTCATCCAATCAGTTGAAAGCATGAATGGAACGCAAAAACTGATCCTCCCCTGAATAAGATAGGATTCCTTCCACCTGACTGCCTTGAAATTGCCATTGGCTTTTGCCTGCCTTTGGACTCAAACTGGAACATCAGCTCATGTGTTTTGAGCTTACTGACCTTAGGAAGAAAAATAAACTGTCAGATCTTCAAGTTTTTAGGTTTATGACTCAGGTTCGAACTACCATTGACCCTCCTGGGTCTCCAGCTTTCTGACTCACCCTGCAGATCATGGAACATGGCAGCCTCCATAACTACATGAAATAATTCCTTGTAGTAAATCTTTTTATTATACATACATCCTATTGGTTCTGTTTCTGTAAAGAACCTTGACTTATATATATATATATTCTTTATATATATATTCTATAAAGAACATTGACTAACATATATATATATATTCATAAAATTACCTATTTCTACTTTTAGTATGTGGAGTTTCATTTTTATTATTATTCTGATTAGGAAGAATAGTCTATATTTTTAAATAAAAAACTTAATTCCATTAAGAAGATGTTATAATTATGCCTACTCCATAAAATCTGTTTATTCTAGCTGGGCATGCTGGCTCATGCCTGTAATCCCAGCACTTTGGGAGGCCAAGGTCAAGAGTTTGACACCAGCCTGGCCAACATGGTGGAACCCCGTCTCTGCTGAGGATGCGAAATTTAGCTGGGCATGGTGGCGGGCAACTGTAATCCCAAGTACTAGGGAGGCTGAGGTAGAATAATTGCTTGAACCCAGGAGGCAGAGGTTGCAGTGAGCCCAGATTGCACTATTGTGCTGCAGACTAGGCAAGAAGAGCAAAACTCCATCTCAAAAAAAAAAGTGTATTCTGAAATTAAGTCATACTATAAAATATGAAGTAAAATGTGATATATTTTGATTTTTATTTTGACTTTGGTGATCTATATTAATGCTGCCCTACAAACTATCAATTATGGTCCTTAGCTGTTATTACTTGGGTTATAAAATTTGTTTACAAAATTTCTTGAGAAGTAGAAAGGATTCAAGACCTTTTTCTGTAATATACTACCCCTCTAAAAAATACCTATAGAAAAACTTTTGTAAATTTCTTCTTTAACCATTAGCCCTACATATATTTTACCTTTAACAAATATTTGATGGTATAGTCTTAATGAGTTATTTATGTATTCATTTTTCAGTCAGTATAGTTTGATTTCAAAATCAACCATGATATAAGCAAGCAAGCACATATGTACAAAACGAAATCATACAGTGAACAAAGAATATAAATTTAACTAGTTCATTAAAATTTCCTTCTGACTTAGCTGGGAAATATGACATCGAGAAATTATAAATGTGTTATAAACATCATAATTTAATAGCAGAAGGTTCATAAACTTAAGATAAATTTTCTGTGGAACTACTAATAACTACTACCATTTATTGCAGGCATATTATATGCCAGACATTACACTAACAAAGTTGTTATAGGAAATTAGAGGTGGATCCCCTTCCTAGACCAGATGATATTTTGATCCTTTTATTGATGACAGTGGCTGTAAATTTCAGGACACCAGCAAAGACTAGCCAAAGGGTTTCACCAAATATTTTACTCACTAATAAGCAAATATTAACTTATTAGTTGATATTTTCTGTACTTCTTTGGCTCTCAGGCTGAAGGTGAGTGGCTGCATTTAAAAGAGTTTAGTCCAGGACTGATGACAAGGTTTTTTATATTTTAGATGAGTGTTTCTCAGTTTTGGTTGACCTCTACAATCACCTAGGCAACTTTTTAAAAACACATAGTCTCAGACTTCCTTCTCAGAATTTCTAATTTAAATAATCTGATGTTTGCCATGAAAATTTTTTTTGAAGACTTCCCACTATATTCTAATGTACAGGCAAACTTCAGAACTACTGGCACAAATGGAGGGGCAATGGGACCTCTTTTTAACTCTCTTCTTGGCTAAAAAGGGAGATAGTTGCTGGAATTCAAGTCTCTCCTCAAGCTCTCAAAGCTTATTCTCAGTAGATATTATTTGAGAAAAGACACATTATTTCTCATCTTGTTGATGCTATTTGACCTTAAATGCAAGAGAAATCCTCTTCCTAAATAGAGGAGACAAAAGGACAAGTCCAAAAAAATACTTAAACCAAGGAACTTTAAGTACAAAATTTGCATCTGTTATTCATTCAAGTACAAATATAGCTCTTGTTCGAAAAAAGGAATGACAAAAAACACAGGATGCATTGACATTTGGCATACTTTGTATAGGATCAAGTGTAATACTCTTTATGTCTCTCACAAGGAGGAGAGATTATTACAGGAGCAAGCTATGGGGGAGGTTGGCTTAGGACTGTGTAAAATTTTCCTAAGGATTAACAGATTACACAAAGCAAGAGCCACTAGACAAGGCTCTGAAATCCCACCCAAGCTCCATTTGACAGATTCTGTACCCTGGCATGGATCAGTCAGAAGAAAGGATGTGGTGCCATTTTGTAAATTGTTCTACCTGTGAATAACATAGCTCTTAACAACTTACTAGCCTCACTGCCTTAAACTACGTAGTTAACCTTTGTGTGCCCCAGTTTCCTCTTCACTAAAATGAGAATAATAATACCTTATTAGGTGACTAAGGAGATCAAATACGTTGTTATTTGTAAAGTGCTCAGAACTTCCCCTAAAAGTTAATAAAATATAACGCCTTGTTAAATAGATGAAAAATTAGACCCTTTTTCAAAAGCAAACTGTTTTGGTTCTACAAGAGAAAGTTCTGTATGTTCAATTACAGGTCTCCAAACATTCCTATCATCTCTATTTGATTTGGGTATTACAATAATTCTACATAGTAAATTTTGTTCTGCCTTCAAAGATAAAGAAAGTGACCTTGAGGAATTAAGTACTTATACAAATTATATACTTAATAATTTGCAAGCTGGAAACTAGTTATCACTTACAGCTGATATAAGGACTATGCTGTTACTCAAAAATTAACTTATTTTATGATTTCATGTATAATAAAGTAGAATGTAGGGTAAATGGCATAAAATCACTAGTAAAAGGGCCATTTCCTTATCAACCTGGATGTTTTACTGAAATTGCAATACCCTTTCCTCTAATACTTTCTATATCCTTTTCCTCCATTTTTTCCTCTTGGCATATAATACTGTTTAACTTATTTATTTCTCTTATTTATTTTCTGAATTTGTATTAGTTTGTAAAATCTACAAGGTAGGCATTTGGGGTCCATTTGTTTTCAGTGCGCAAGGATAGGCAAGCAATAAATATTACCTGAAAGAACAAATGTATGAGCCCTCCTTTTCCTCAGCAAAGATAGACATTTTTTTTTGAAATGCTATGAAGATATTTACTGTTAATTTATTGTTCAATAGAGCTTGACGACCCTAGATGGTTGAATAATTAAATTGGCAGTACCATGACCCTTTCAGTTGTCTCATAAATTAACTAAACCATTAGAAGATAGTGAAGTACAATCAGTTACTATAGTGAAACCTTGAGCAATGCAGGTGCTAGGGGGCGCTGATCCCCCATGCAGTCAAAAATTGCATATAACTTTTGCCTCCCCACATATTTAACTACTGATAGCCTACTGCCAGTAGTTGACTGGAGGCCTTACTGATAAACAGTTGATTCACATATATTGTGTATGTAATATGTATTTTATATTGTATTCTTAAAGCAAGCTAGAGAAATAAAATGTTGATTTAAAAAGTAGGAAGAGAAAATACATTGAAAGTATGGTACTATATTTGTCATTACCGTAAGTATATGTAGTCTGTTTACTAGATGGCTCATCTGTCAGTAATGGGCAGTTGCAGCTGAAGACCTCAATCTTTGGTACATATCAAACGTTAACATTTTCTTGTAATGTCATGATTTTCTCTGCTTCTCGGGAGAACTTCCAGCATCACTAGTTGCACTTCATATGGGTCTCAAGGTGTTATTAAAGTTTTACCATATGGCACTAAGTGAAAAATATGTAAGAACATCCAGAGATCACTCTTTACTGTGATACACAATTTACTGGAAAGACAACTGCTCATTTGGAGTTGACGAGTGTCACAGAGCATTTTAAGTGGATACTCAAAACTCTTGAGCTCACTGCAATAGCAACAGGAGGTGGCTACAAAATCATTATAGTAATATGGTATGTACTACAGTTAATTTTATAAAGTTATGACTTAATCATATATCTTTACCTTTGTTTACATTTCTACCAACTGCAAATGATTCCAAGTAGTCTGTGTTTGTGTGTGCATAAATTTTGATAAATTTTAACTTTTTATAAAAAAAAAAATCTGTGGATATTTTATGATAGTAAATGATGAACTAGACAAGTAGCTCCATATATTTTATGCATTCATAACACACTTAACTATTTCTTAATTTTTTTGAGAGTTGTATGCTACTTTTTTTCTAAAAGTTTGTTCACATTGTCTAACACCCTCCCACACACAAATTTTTCCAATATACTGCAAAATATCCATGTATAAGTCGACCTGAACAGTTGAAATCTATGTTGTTCAAGGGACAACTGTACTTGAAATCTTTTACAAAAGTTATAATGTTAATAGTTGTATAATACTTAAAATATCTACCAGTGATTATTCTAAATGTTTTATATCTATTAACGCATTTAATCCTCAGATCAACCTTATGAAATAGATTATATTGTACACACCACTTTAAAGATAGGAAATTGAGACACTGAGAGGTTATTTGCCCAATCTCAGACTACCAGGAAGTAGGGGAGCCAAACTTCAACCCCATGGAGTTTAACTTCAGAATGTATATTCTCAGTCAGTCCACCGTGCTGCATATATTACTGTAAATTCATATATTTGGACTATTGGATGACTATGTGCCTATTATATTACTGTAAATCTATATATTTGGGCTATTAGACATGAAACACTAAGAGGTTGTTTTAAATTCTCAGAAGCCTGACTTGTAATTTTACCTAGGAAGAAGCCCAATCCACTTCAGCCTGAATGCCTTCAAGTGGAGTTATTATTCTCTATCAAATATGAGCTTTGAATCTTATCAGATAATTCAAAAGTACCTGTATAACATTCAATAGTTCTTTAGCAAATCATAAAGAAAGATTGACCGGGGTGACATTTGCATTTTTAGGGCAAGAGTTAACTTATCGTATTGTCCGTAATACAATTACACAATTACTGTGTTGTCTTATTTATGAAGACCTGAGTTACACACATAGACCTCTTTAGGATAACATAGGAGCAAACAATACTGCCAAATATCTAATAAGTTAATATTTTGGATGGGTGGCTTGTGACCATCAGTAAATATATTGGTACATACCTTGCACTTACATGAGTTGTAGATTTTTGTGACTAATATTGTATTGCAGTTCTAGAAAACTGAGCTTGTTTCACTCTGTTTAAGAGACTAAAATTTTATACCTACATTAATGTCATGACTACAGCTCAAAACTGTACCTTTGATAACTTGTCGTCTTGTTTATCTGTATACTAAGGTCCTATGCAATATATGTATAATAAGAATATCATCTTGCATTCCCTAAGCTATAAGGTTAGGTAAAATTTCATGGAATCCTCCATTTCTAAAGTTTATGCAAGCCCAAATTATTTTCATTTATTTATGCAAAAACCCATGGGGCTTGTGTCTAATATTTCCCTGGGTTTAATTTTCTACCACTTTAATTCAAGCACATAGTTCACCAAATTTCAAAGCAAACAAAATTATTATTTACATATGTGAAAATAGACTATATTAAACAACTTGGGGTTGAAGATATTTCATATTCTTTATCCTACAGTTAATTCTTATCCTACAGTTAAGAATTTATTATTGTTCTTGAAGATTTTTTACCACTCTACCCATTCCCTTACTTTCCTCCATTACTACATGAACATCATGTAAAGTGATCCAATCCAAACAGAAAAGTAAAATTTAAAAAAATCTGATTAAATGTCCAGTTATAGTAATGACAGAGGTACTTTTATTGAACTAACTATGCTGAAGGCAATAGCTACAAACACTGGGCAAAGTACAAAAAAAGAAAAACCTTACAACTGTATGAAGGCACTGCTGAGTAAACAAAATCAAGCAGAAACCAGAGTAGATGAAACTCTTGAAAGAAGGGATGCAACACTAGGTGATATGTAACTTTAATTAGCCTTTCCTAGAGGATATTTTCCCATCTACTGGAAGGGTGGGGTTATAATAGAACATAAAGAAATCAATACTTTTGTTAGATCAAAGTATTGAAGGATTGAGTTCAGAAATGCCAAAGTAGACACATATTAAGGAGAAAAGGTGAATTCCAAAGAGAGATACATAGTTTGAGGAGTCCCAGTAACTAATATAAAGCTATGCCCAAATACTCTGTGGAAGACTGAACTTCACATGAGAAAAAGAGATTCATAATTACCCTGTAAAACTAGTAGCTAAAATGTCCAAAAGCAAAAAGAAATTATTCCTGTTTTCCATCACAATGAACACAGAGTTTGGTATTTGAGTCATGCCACATGAGAGGGAGTAATCACCACTGGGCTTTCTACAGAACCATCTTATAAAAACAGAATATGAAAACCCTAAAGTTGAACATAGAGCAGTTTGTAAATGTCTGATATTAGATAAATCAATACACATCAGAGTCAAGGTTCTCTACAATGTATAATCCCTGATGTCCAATGTCCAATTGAAAAAGAGTTATTAGACATATGAAGCAGAAAAATGTAACCCATTGTCAAGAGAAAAAAAACAGTGAAGATAATCAGAACATGAGATGCCACAAATGTTAGAATGAGCAAATAAACAGCATTTCTGAGCAGACAAGTAATGCATTGCTTAAGGATTTGAAGAAAAAACGTATTTTTAAGCAGATGAGTAACTAAATTGAGAAATACAAACTATAAAGTAGAAGTAAATGGTCATTTTTTAACATACTGTAATATAGAAAGTAATAAATTTATGGCATAGGCTTAATCTCAGATTGCTGAAAACAGAAGAAAGGGTTAATTCACTTGAAGCAGAATAGAAGAGATCCAAAATAAAAAAGAGAAGGCAAAAAAATGGACAAAAATAAAAAGGCTTTGTAACCAGCTGGATAATAACAGTGTAATATTTATCTATATATAAAATATATATTACATATATATGCCTGTATGTTATATATAAAACAATTATATATAATTTGAATGCAAAAAGAAGAGAAATAAATTTTTGAAAATTTAACAAAATTTATACTATTTTAAAAAATGAGTTAAAATTTTTCCAAATTTGGTGAAAAACACCAGTTTCTAAATCCTCAAATCTGAAGAAACTAATAGTAGGATAAGTAAAAAGTCAAATAACTGAAGATAAACGTAAAGGGAAAAATCTTGAAAGTAGTAGGAAAAAAATGATGCATTGCCTATGCAGGAATAATGAAATAAATGACAGTGGGCTTCTCATAAGAAATATCAAGTCCAGAAGATTCTGTTCCACTGAAAACTAGTTTTAACATGTTGAAAGACAAAAACATAAAACAAAATTCAAAAACAAAATCGAGCAATCTCAAGTTCCACATCAAAGAAAAATATTCATCAAAAGTGAAGATAAAATTAAACCATCTTTTAAAAGAATGAAAGTGGAGATAACTCATCACCAGCAGACCTGTACTACATAAAACACTTAAGGAAGTTATTCACATTAAAGAAAAATGAAATCAGAAGAAATTTGAATTTACAGAAAGGAATAAAATGCCCTGGAAATTAAAAATAAGTGGATAGGGGCATACCCAAGATGGACGAATAGGAACAGCTACAGCCTCCAGCTCCCTGCGTGAGCAACATAGAAGACGGGTGATTTCTGCATTTTCAATTGAGGTACTGGGTTCATCTCAATGGGGTGTGTCGGACAGTTGGCGCTGTTCCTTGGGTGCAGCCTGACCAGCAAGAGCTGAAGCAGGGCAACGCATCGCCTCACCTGGGAAGCGCAAGGGGGAAGGGAATTCCTTTTCCTAGCCAAAGAAAATTGAGATACACAATACCTGGAAAATCTGGTAACTCCCACCCTAATATTCAGCTTTATAAAGGGTCTTAGCAAACCACACACCAGGAGATTATATCCCACACCTGGCCCAGAGGGTCCCATGCCCACAGAACCTTCCTCACTGCTAGCACAGCAGTCTGAGATCTAAGTGCAAGGCTGCAGTGAGGCTGGGGAAGGGAAACCCCATTGCTGAGGCTTAAGTAGGTAAACAAAGCCGCTGGGAAGCTCGAATTGGGTGGAGCCCACCACAGCTCAATGAGGCCCACCTGCCTCTGTAGATGCCTCCTCTGGGGACAGGGCATAGCTAAACAAAAAGCAGCAGAAACCTCGGCAGAGGTAAATGCCCCTGTCTGACAGCTTTGAAGAGAGCAGTGGATCTCGCAGCACGGAGGTTGAGATCTGAGAACGGACAGACTGTCTGCTCAAGTGGGTCCCTGAACCCTGAGTAGCCTAACTGGGAGACATCCCCCATGAGGAGGAGACTGACACCTCTCACCTCACACGGCGGGGTACACCCCCAAGACGAAGCTTCCAGAGTAAGAATCAGACAGCACCACTCGCTGTTCAGCAATATTCTATCTTCTGCAACCTCCGCTGCTGATATCTAGGCAAACAGGGTCTGGAGTGGAACTCAAGCAAACTCAAACAGACCTACAGCTGAGGGTCCTGACTGTTAGAAGGAAAATTAACAAACAGAAAGGACACCCACACCAAAACCCCATCATTACGTCACCATCATCAAAGACCAAAGGCAGATAAAACAACAAAGATGGGGAAAAAGCAGGGCAGAAAAGCTGAAAATTCAAAAAATCAGAGCGCATCTCCCCCTCCAAAGGAAGGCAGCTCATCACCAGCAACAGAACAAAGCTGGATGGAGAATGACTTTGATGAGTTGAGAGAAGAAGGCTTCAGTTGATCAAATTTCTCAGAGCTAAAGGAGGAACTATGTAACCAGCACAAAGAAACTAAAAACCTTGAAAAAAGAATGGATGAATGGATAACTAGAATAATCAATGCAGAGAAAACCTTAAAAGAACTCATAGAGATGAAAACCATAACACGAGAACTACGTGACAAATGCACAAGTTTCAGTAACCGACTCGATCAACTGGAAGAAAGAGTATCAGCAATTGAAGATCAAATGAATAAAATGAAGTGAGAAGAGAAGTGTAGAGTGAAAAGAGTAAAATGAAATGAACAAAGCCTCCAAGAAGTATGGGATTATGTGAAAAGACCAAAACTATGTCTGATTGGTGTGCCTGAAAGTGATGGGGAAAATGGAACCAAGTTGGAAAACACTCTGCAGGATATCATCCAGGAGAACTTCTCCAACCTAGTAAGGCAGGCCAACATTCAAATTCAGGAAATACAGAGAACGCCGTAAAGATACTCCTCGAGAAGAACAACTCCAAGACACATAATTGTCATATTCACCAAAGTTAAAATGAAGGAAAAAAAGTTAAGGGCAGCCAGAGAGAAAGGTTGGGTTAAACACAAAGGGAAGCCCATCAGACTAACAGCAGATCTCTCGGCAGAAACTCTACAAGCCAGAAGAGAGTGGGGGCCAATATTCAACATTCTTAAAGAAAAGAATTTTCAACCCAGAATTTCATATCCAGTCAAACTAAGTTTCATAAGTGAAGGAGAAATAAAATCCTTTACAGACAAGAAAATGCTTAGAGATTTTGTCACCACCAGGCCTGCCCTACAAGAGATCCGGAAGGAAGCACTAAACATGGAAAGGAACAACAGGTACCAGCCATTGCAAAAACATGTCAAAATGTAAAGTCCACAGAGGCTAGGAAGAAACTGCATCAACTAACAAGCAAAATAACGAGCTAATATCATAATGACAGGATCAAGTTCACACATAACAATACTAACCTAAATGTAAATGGACTAAATGGTCCAATTAAAAGACACAGACTGGCAAATTGGATAGAGTCAAGACCAATCAGTTGACTCCAAGAGCAGGTTTTTTGAAAAGATCAACAAAATCGAAAGACTGCAAGCAAGACTAATAAAGAAGAAAAGAGAGAATAATTAAATAGATGCAATAAAAAATGATAAAGGGGATATCACCACCCACCCCACAGAAATACAAACTACCATCAAAGAATACCATAAACACCTCTATGCAAATAAACTAGAAAACCTAAAGGAAATGGATAATTTCCTGGACACTTATACTCTCCCAAGACTAAACCAGGAAGAAGTTAAATCCCTGAATAGACCAATAGCAGGCTCTGAAATTGAGGCAATAATTAATAGCCTACCAACCAAAAAAAGTCCAGGACCAGACGGATTCACAGCTGAATTCTACCAGAGGTACAAGGAGGAGCTGGTACCATTCCTTCTGAAACTATTCCAATCAATAGAAAAAGAGGGAATCCTCCCTAACTCATTTTATGAGGCCAACATCATCCTGATACCAAAGCCTGACAGAGATACAACAAAAAAAGAGAATTTTAGACCAATCTCCCTGATGAAAATCGATGCAAAAATCCTCAATAAAATACTGGCAAACCGAATCCAGCAGCACATCAAAAAGCATCCACCATGATCAAGTGGGCTTCATCCCTGGGATGCAAGGCTGGTTCAACATACGCAAATCAATAAACATAACCCAGCACATAAACAGAACCAAAGACAAAAACCACATGATTATCTCAATAGATGCAGAAAAGGCCTTTGACAAAATTCAACAGCCCTTCATGCTAAAAACTCTCAATAAATTTGGTATCAATGGAATGTATCTCAAAATAATAAGAGCTATTTATGACAAACCCACAGCCAATATCATACTGAATGGGCAAAAACTGGAAGCGTTTCCTTTGAAAACTGGCACAAGACAGGGATGCCCTCTCTCACCACTCCTATTGAACATAGTGTTGGAAGTTCTGGCTAGGGCAATCAGGCAAGAGAAAGAAATCAAGGGTATTTAGTTGGGAAAAGAAGAAGTCAAATTGTCCCTGTTTGCAGATGACATGATTGTCTATTTAGAAAACCCCATTGTCTTAGCCCAAAGTCTCCTTAAGCTGATAAGCAACTTCAGCAAAGTCTCAGGATACAAAATCAATGTGCAAAAATCACAAGCATTCTTATACACCAGTAACAGAGAGCCAAGTCATGAATGAACTCCCATTCACAATAGCTTCAAAGAGAGTAAAATACCTAGGAATCCAACTTACAAAGGATGTAAAGGACCTCTTCAAGGAGAACTACAAACCACTGTTCAGTGAAATAAAAGAGGACACAAACAAATGGAAGAACGTACCATGCTCATGGATAGGAAGAATCAATATTGTGAAAATGGCCATACTACCCAAGGTGATTTACAGATTCAGTGCTATCCCCATTAAGCTACCAACGACTTTCTTCCACAAAAGAAAGTGGAAAAAACTGCTTTAAAGTTCATATGGAACCAAAAAAGAGCCTGCATTGCCAAGATAATCCTAAGCCAAAAAAACAAAGCTGGAGGCATCATGCTACCTGACTTCAAACTATACTACAAGGCTACAGTAACCAAAACAGCATGATACTGGCACCAAAACAGAGATATAGACCAATAGAACAGAACAGAGTGCTCAGAAATAATACCACACATCTACAGCCATCTGATCTTTGACAAACCTGACAGAAAGAAGAAATGGTGAAAGGATTCCCTATTTAATAAATGGTGCTGGGAAAATTGGCTAGCCATAAGTAGAAAGCTGAAACTGGAGCCTTTCCTTACTCCTTATACGAAAATTAATTCAAGATGGATTAGAGACTTAAATGTTAGACCTAAAACCATGAAAACCCTAGAAGAAAATCTAGGTAATACCATTCAGGACATAGGCATGGCCAAAGACTTCATGTCTAAAACACCAAAAGCAACAGCAACAAAAGCCAAAATTGACAAATGGGATCTCATTAAACTAAGGAGTTTCCGTATATCAAAAGAAACTACCATCAGAGTGAATAGGCAACCTACGGAATGGGAGAAAATTTTTGCAATCTACTCATCTGACAAAGGGCTAATATCCAGAACCTACAAATAACTCAATCAAATTTACAAGAAAAAAACAAACAACTCCATCAAAAAGTGGGCAAAGGATATGAACAGACACTTCTCAAAAGAAGACATTCATACAGCCAACAGACACATGAAAAAATGCTCATCATCACTGGCCATCAGAGAAATGCAAATCAAAACCACAATGAGATACCATCTCACACCAGTTAGAATGGCAATCATTAAAAAATCAGGAAACAACAGGTGCTGGAGAGGATGTAGAGAAATAGGAACACTTTTACACTGTTGGTGGGACTGTAAACTAGTTCAACCATTGTGGAAAACAGTGTGGCGATTCCTCAAGGATCTAGAACTAGAAATACCATTTGACCCAGTCATCCCATTACTGGGGATATACCCAAAGGATTATAAATCATGCTGCTACAAAGACACATGTACACATATGTTTATTGCAGCACTATTCACAATAGCAAAGACTTGGAATCAACCCAAATGTCCATCAGTGACAGACTGGATTAAGAAAATGTGGCACATATACACCATGGAATAGTCTACAACCATAAAAAAGGATGAGTTTGCGTCCTTTGTAGGGACATGGATGCAGTTGGAAACCATCATTCTCAGCAAACTATCACAATAACAGAAAACCAAACACCACATGTTCTCACTCATAGGTGGGAACTGAACAATGAGATCACTTGGACACAGGAAGGGGAATATCACATACCAGGTCCTATTGTGGGGAAGGGGGTAGAGGGGAAGAATAGCATTAGGAGATATACCTAATGTAAATGATGAGTTAATGGGTGCAGCACACCAACATGGCACATGTATACATATGTAACAAACCTGCACGTTGTGCACATGTACCCTAGAACTTAAAGTATAAATTTAAAAAGTGGATAAATATAAATTATTGTATTTTTATTTTCTTAATTCTTTAAAAGACAACTATTTAAAAGAAAAACAAAAATAAATTTTAATAACACACATGTATATGAAAACAAATCACACAAAAATGGGAGTATAAATAAAATTGTCTTAAACTGTTATAAATTTTCCCATAAAATGTAATGTCTTGCTTGCCACAGTGGTTCATGCCTCTAATCCCAGCAATTTGGAAAGCTGAGGTGGGAGACTGTTTGGCCCAAGTGTTCCAAACCAGCCTGGGCAACATAGCAAGACCCTGTCTCAAAAAAAAAAAAAAAATCAAAAAATTATCCATGTGTAGTGGTGTATGCCACTACTCAGGAAGTGGTGTAACCTAGCTACTCAGGAAGCTGAGGCAGGAGAATAGTTTGAACCCAAGAAGCCAAAGCTGCAGTGAGCTGTGTTCATGTCACTGTATTACAGCCTGAGCTACAGATTGAGACCCTATTTCAGAAAATGAAATGTAATTTTTTTACATATTATGTGAGGAGGTATAACAATAATGCTAAGATGAATGTAGTAATTTATGAGTAGGTATTACAATGCTTTAAGCAAACAATTAAGAATACAAAAAGATATCATTAAAAAGTGAATAGAGAAAATTAAATGTATTGTTACAATATATTAATACCAGTCATGTTCCTAAATTAATTAAATTAAATGAACTAAAAACTCCAGTTTGAAGGTTCTTTGTTAGATGGGATAGAAAAACACCACCAAACTACATGCTATTTACAACAACTCTACATTAAATATAGGGGTAGAGATAAGTTGAAAGTAAGAGAATGTAAAAGATGTACCATACAAATCATTAGCATGAGAAAGCTCAGGGCTATCTTAATATCAAATGAAGTAGTCTTCAAGACAAGGAGTTCTAACAGACATAAAAAAGGACATTTATAATGATAAAGAGGCCATTCATCATGAAGATGTAATAATTATAAAGCTGTATACAGTTAATAGATATTTTTAATTAATAAAAACTGATAGAAGAAAAGGAAGTAGTTCAGAAATCTAAAATTGTAGAACATTTTAAAAACACTCTCTTAGCAATTATAAATTAATGAGACAAGGAAGTTAGAAGAGGACAAATTTGGACAACACTGTTAAGAAACTTTAATATTTATAGGATGCTCCATCCAACAATTGTGGATTATATTTTATCAAATAGATTTTTTCCATAATCTACAGATTAAAAATCACAATGGAAATTATAAAATATTTTATACGGAGTTTCATTTTAAAAAATCAAAATTTGTAGGAAGCAGTTAATGCAGTGCTTAGAGGAAAATGTATAGCTTTAAATATTTATACCAGAAAAGAACCATTTTACTTTTAGTGATACAGGTTTCTGCAAAAAAAAAAAAAAAAAAAAAAAAAAGGAAAAAAAAAAAAAAAAAACTCAGAAAAGGTTAATAAGTTAAACTAAAAGTAGGATATGATATAGATAATAGCTGAAATTATAGAGATCACGAACACTAGAGAAAAGTTTTAAAGCCCAAACTTAATTATCTAAAAATATAAATAAAATTTGACAAACACTGATTGCGATTAATTCAAAAAGTAAAAGACAACATTATTATAGATACTTCAAACATTACAGTATAATAAGATACTATGAAAAAATTTATGCCAATATATGTGACAGTTTTAATAAAAGATAGAAATGTATTGCAACTTATTCAAAAGTTAAAGGGAAAATAGAGAATCTGAAAATTTCTGCCTATGTTTAATAAAGCTTTTAAATTTGTCATAAGTTACTTCCTACAAAGATAACTCCAGAACCAAACAAATTCACTGGTGAATATCATAAAATGCTTAAGTGAGATATAAGGCCAGATGTATAAAAACTCTTTCAAAAACTATAAGAGGGCAGCATAAGCTTTATACTAAACCTTGACAAAGTTAATCCAAGAAAAGAAACTTTGAGATCAATCTGTTATGAACCTCGATGCAAAAATCCTTCAAAATATATTAGCATATTCAATTCAGCAATATATAAATTGTATATTTGTACCATTCAGAGTTTAACCAGAGAATTACCAGTAGGAGATAAGATATGTCAGTAAAGAATGGTGAGGTTCATAAATTTAGAAAGGAGACCTCAATTTGTCATAAAAGGTTGCAGCTTACAGGGTGGCCTTCTGAAGGCTGGGAATCATAGAGTCTAGTCAGAAGCCAGAAACACACTTCAAGAGAGGGCCAAAGGGAACAGAAATTTATGCTGTCTGGGGTAACTGTATGTACCTATTTAATAAACTGTAGAAAGAATCATGAATATTTAAGGAGAATCATGCTCATTTGCAGTTAAGTTTCATGATTCTCTAGGGATCCATGTTAAAAAAAAAAAAAAAGCACCATTTGCATGATGGAAGGATAGAGTTTCCAGCCTTCTGACATCAAAAGGTGAAGCAGAGGATATAAAAATCCTGTTCATTCTCCATTGCCTAACCAGTACCACTCCTTGGTTCTTTTGTTTCTTATCAGGAAAGAATGCTTGTCAGCTGTTTTGTCAAAACCAAGAAAGGGAGGGTCAGCGGCAGGCGGTTAGTTGATATCAGAGGTGGAGTGAATCTCTCCAAAGAGGTGATTTCTGTTCAGCCCTTGGGAAAGAAAGCCTAAGGGCAGTTAGTGAGAGGGGATATAATGAGGCATGTTAAACCTCCCATTCTTTTACAGTCAGGAACTCAGTTTCAAGGTTTCTCTGGGGTGCCTTCTGCCAAGAGGGGATTCATTCAGTCAGTTGAGGGGCTTAGAATTTTATTTTTAATTTCTTAGAGAGATGATAATAGATGTTAGATAAATAGTTACCTTTATTACAAGGAACTGGTTTACATGATTTATGAGAGCTGGCCAAATAAGTGTTAAGTTCATACAACATAGTCAGGGAGGAAGATCTTGAGATGAATCAAACTCCATGGTTCATGTACAGAATTTTCTTTTTTTCTCTTCAGAGTAAACTTCAGCTTTGTTTTTTCTTTCTTTTTGAGACAAAATCTCGCTCAGTCCCCGAGGCTGGAGTGCAATGGTGCGATCTCGCATCACTGCAACCTCCACCTCCCCGCTTCAAGTGATTCTCCTGCCTTAGCCTTCTGTGTAGGGTTTACAGGCACCTGCCTGGGATTACTGGCACCTGCCACCACACCAAGCTAATTTTTGTATTTTTAGTAGAGACAGTGTTTCACCAGGTTGGCCAGGCTGGTCTCGAACTCCTGACAGGTGATCCACCCGCTCCGGCCTCCCAAAGTGCTGGTATTACAGGTGTGAGCCACTGTACCTGGCCCAGCTTTGGTTTTCAGAGCTTCTAACATATTCAATCCAGACCACAAAAGGAATTTATCCAGCATAATCTCCCTTACTTCTAATTTCAACTGATTAGAAGCTTAAAATATATTTGTAAGATACTGTCTCACAACACCTACATTTTTCTTTTTGATAGAAAAATTGGAGACTGTGGTTTAAATTGACACATCCATAAAGTCATTATAATATTACATATTAATCAAGTGAGATTTATCTCAGAAATGCATGGTTTATGTAACATTTAAAAACAATTTAAATAAATTTACCATGTTACAGAATAAAGAATAAAAATGTGTTAAAATTCAATATCCATCTATGCTAAACATCTTTTGATTTTTGAAAGATACTTAAGAAAACAAAAACTATACAGCTATTCCAAGTATATGTATCTGACAAAGTTGTATCCTAAACATATAATTAACTCTTACATATAAATAATAGGCAAAATAATTCAAACACTTCACAAGAGAAGACATTCAAGTGACCCTCAAACCTGTAAAAAGATGCTCAATACCATTAGTCATTAAGGAAATGCAAATTTAAACCACAATAAGAAAGCTTTGCACATTTATTAGAATGCCTACAATTAAAATATTGGCAACACCAAGTATTGGTAAAGACGTGCAATAACTGTAGTTCTCATATACTGCTACGGGGAGGTAAGTTTGTACAGCCTCTTTGAAATAATTTGGTAGCTTCCTACAAACTTGAGGGATATAAAAGATCAACTTTTAAAATAGAAAATAGAAAAGTTGAATCTCTTTGATGGCAAAGAGTTCAGAATTCTCTTTCATGTGGAAATTCAAAAAATGCATTGTAGAGACCAATGATTTGAGTCCAAACACTTCACAAACAAAATAAAGCAAACAGAAAAACATATCTGACTATATTTTATTCTGAAAATAAGTGCGGTTTCCATATTAAGTTTTGCAGAACATTTCATCATTCTCATCTTATTCTAAAACATCATATCCATTAAGATCCACAATGAGCAAAATAAAATTTTATGATACAGAGCTCTTTCCTTAAAAGATTGAAAGCTTGAGATGCAAAGTTAATCACATGGAGTAACATAGAACTCCTGCAGAAGATTTACGACGCTCTGTGGATGGTAGCTAGAAATATAGAAAACAGAAATCTGGGAGAAGGCTAGCAAGATGGCTGAATAGGAACAGTTCCAGTCTGCAGCTCCCAGCGAGATCAACACAGAAGGTGGGTGATTTCTGCATTTCCTACTGAGGTATCTGGCTCATCTCAATGGGACCAGTTAGACAGTGGGTGCAGTCCACAGAGGGTGAGCCAAAGCAGGGTGGGGTGTCACCCCACTGGGGAAGCACAAGGGGTCGAGGAACTCCCTCCCCTAGCCAAGGGAAGCCTTAGGAAACTGTGCTGTGAGAAATAGTGCACTCCAGGTGCCTATGCCACCAGGGCCCTGGGTTTCAAGTACAAAACTGGGAGGCTATTTAGGCAGACACCAAGCTAGCTTCAGGAGTTTTTTTCATACCCCAGGGGTGCCTGGAATGCCAGCGAGACAGAACCATTCACTTCCCTGGAAAGAGGGCTGAAGCCAGGGAGCCAAGTGGTCTAATGCAGTGGATCCCACCCCCATGGAGCCCAGCAAGCTCAGATCCACTGACTTGAAATTCTCGCTGCCAGCACAATATTCTGAAGTCAACCTGGGATGCTCGACCTTCGTGGAGTGAGGGGCGTTCACCATTACTGAGGATTGAGTAGGCAGTTTTCCCCTCATGGTATAAACAAAGCCTCGGGAAAGTTCCAACTGGGCAGAGTCCTCCACAGCTCAGTAAACCGCTGTAGCCAGACTACCTCTCTAGATTCCTCCTTTCTGGGCAGGACATCTCTGAAAAAAAAGGCAGAAGCCCCAGTCAGGGGCTTATAGATAAAACCCCCATGTCCCTGGAACAGAGCACCGGGGTATAGGGGGTGGCTGTGGGTGCAGTTTCAGCAGACTTAAACGAGCCTGCCTGCCATCTCTGAAGAGAGCAACAGGTCTCCCAGCACAGCATTCAAGCTCTTTTAAGGGACAGACTGCCTCCCTAAGTGGGTCCCTGAACCCCGTGTCTCTTGACTAGGAGACACCTCCCAGCGGGGGCCAACAGATACCTCATAGTGGAGAGCTCCAGCTGGCATCAGGCTGGTGCCCCTCTGAAACTAAGCTTCCAGAGGAAGGAACAGGGAACAATCTTTGCTGTTCTGCAGCCTGCACTGGTGATAACCAGTCAAACAGGGTCTGGAGTGGACCTCCAGCAAACTCCAGCATGCCTGCAGCAGAGAAGCCTGACTAATAGAAGGAAAACTAACAAATAGAAAGGAATAACATCAAGATCAACAAAAAGGACGTCCCCCCAGAAACCTCATTCGAAGGTCACCAACATCAAGGACCAAAGGTAGATAAATCCATGAAGATGAGGAGAAATCACTGCAAAAAGGCTGAAAATTCCAAAAACCAGAACACCTCTTCTCCTCCAAAGGATCACAACTCCTCACCAGGAAGGGAAAGAAAACTGGATGGAGAATGAGTTTGACAAATTGACAGAAGTAGGCTTCAGAACTCCAAGCTAAAAGAGCGTGTTCTAACCCAATGCAAGGAAGTTAAGAACCTTGAAAAAAGGTTAAATTGCCAGCTAGAATAACCATATTATAGAAGAACATAAACGACCTAATGGAGCTGAAAAACATAGCATGAGAACTTTGTGAAGCATACCCAAGTATCAATAGCCAAATTGATCAAGCAGAAGAAAGGATATCAGGTTGAAGACCAACTTAATGAAATAAAGCGTGAAGACAAGATTAGAGAAAAAAGAATAAAAATCAACAAACAAAGCCTCCAAGAAATATGGGACTATGTGAAAAGTTCAAACCTACATTTGAATGGTGTACCTGAAAATGACTGGAGAATGGAACCAAGTTGGAAAACACTCTTCAGGATATTATCCAGGAGAACGTCCTCAACCTAGCAAGATAGGCCAACATTCAAATTCAGGAAATACAGAGAACACCACAAAGGTACTCTTTGAGACAAGCAACCCCAAGACACATAATCATCAGATTCACCAAGGTTGGAATAAAGGGAAAAATGTTAAGGGCAGCCAGAGGGAAAGGTCTAGTTACCCACAAAGAGAAGCCCATTAGACTAACAGCAGATGTCTCTGCAGAAACCTTACAAGCCAGAAGAGAGTGGGGACCAATGTTTAACATTCTTAAAGAAAATAATTTTTAACCTAGATTTTCATATCCAGCCAAACTAAGCTTAATAAGCAAAGGAGAAATAAAATCCTTCACAGACAAGCAAATGCTGAGAGATTTTGTCATCACCAGACCTGCCTTACAAGAGCTGCTGAAGGAAGCACTAAACATGGAAAGGAACAACTGTACCAGTCACTGCAAAAAGATACCAAATTGTAAAGGTCATTGACACTATGAAGAAACTGCATCAAATAGCAGGCAAAATAACCAGCTAATATCATAATGACAGGATCAAATTCACACATACCAATATTAACCTTAAATGTAAACAGGCTAAATGCCCCAATTGAAAGACACAGACTCGCAAATTGGATAAAGAGTCAAGACCCATTGGTGTGCTATATCAGGACACCCATCTCATGTGCAAAGACACACATAGGCTCAAAATAAAGGGATGGAGGAATATTTACCAAGCAAATGGAAAGTGAAAAGAAAAAAAAAAAAAAAAAAAAAGCAGAGGTTGCAATCCTAGTCTCTGATAAAACAGACTGTAAGCCAAAAAAATCAAGAGAGACAAAGAAGGGCATTACATAATGGTAAACAGATGAATGCAACAAGAGCTAACTATCATATTCATATATATATATATATCTCCAATACAGGAGCACCCAGATTCATAAAACAAGTTCTTAGAGACCTACAAAGAGACTTAGACTCCCACACAATAATAGTGGGAGACTTTAACACCCCACTGTCAACATTAGACTGATCAACAAGTCAGAAAATTAACAAGGATATTCAGGACTTGAACTCAGCTCTGGACCAAGTGGACCTAATAGACAGCTACAGAACTCTCCATCCAAAATAAGCAGAATATACATTCTTCTCAGCACCACATCACACTTATTCTAAAATTGATCACATAATTGGAAATAAAACATTCCTCAGCAAATGCAAAAGAACGGAAATCATAAACAGTCTCTCAGATGACAGTGCAATCAAATTAGAATTCGGGATTAAGAAACTCACTCAGAACTGCACAACTATGTGGAAACAGAACAACCTGCTCTTGAATGACTACTGGGTAAATAACACAATTAAGGCAAAAATAAATAAGTTCTTTGAAACCAATGAGAACAAAGACACAATATACCAGAATCTCTGGGACATAGTTAAAGCAGTGTCTAGAGGGAAATTTATAGCACTGAATGTCCACAAGAAAAAGCAGAAAAGATCTAAAATTGACACCCTAACATTACAATTAAAAGAACTAGAGAAGCAAGAGCAAAGAAATTCAAAAGCTAGCAGAAAGCAAGAAATTACTAAAATTAGAGCAGAATTGAAGAGGATAGTGACACGATAAACCCTTCAAAAACTTAATGAATTGAGGAGCTGGTTTTTCGAAAAGATCAACAAAATAGATAGACTGCTAGCCAGACTAATAAAGAAAAGAGAGAAGAATAAAATAGACACAATAAAAAATGATAAATGGGATATCACCACTGATCCCACAGAAATGCAAACAACCATCAGAGAATACTATAAATACCTATATGCAAATAAACTAGAAAACCTAGAAGAAATGGATAAATTCCTCGACAAATACACCCTCCCAAGTCTAAACAAGGAAGAAGTCAAATTTCTGAATAGACCAATAATGAGTTCTGAAATTGAAGCGGTAATCAACGGCCTATCAACCAGAAAAAAAAAAAAAAAGCCCAGGACCAAATGGATTCACAGCCAAATTCTACCAGAGGTACAAAGAGAACCTGGTATCATTCCTTCTGAAAATATTCCAAACAATAGAAAGAGGAGGAATCCTCCCTAAACTCACTTTATGAGGACAGCATCATCCTGATACCAAAATCTGGCAGAGACTCAAGAAAAAAAAGAAAATTTCAGGCCAATATCCCTGATGAACACTAATGCGAAAATCCTGAATAAACTAATGGCAAACCAAATCCAGAAGCACATCAAAAAGCTTATCCACCACAATTGAGTTGGTTTCATCCCTGGGATGCAAGGCTGGTTCAACATATACAAATCAATAAATGTAATCCATCACATATATAGAACCAATGACAAAAACCACATGATGATCTCAATAGAGGCAGAAAAGGCCTCCAACAAAGTTCAACACCCCTTTATGCCAAAAACTCCCAATAAATTAGGTATTGATACAATGTATCTCAAAATAATAAGAACCATTTATGACAAACCCACAGCCAATATCATACTGAATGGGCAAAAACTGGAAGCATTCCCTTTGAAAAACCAACACAGGACAAGAACTTCCTCTCTCACCACTCCTATTCAACACAGTATTTGAAGTTGTGGCCGGGGCAATCAGGCAAGAGAAAGAAAGAAAGGGTATTCAAATAGGAAGAGAGGAACTTAAATTGTCTCTGTTTGCAGACGACATGATTATATATTTAGAAAACCCCATCATTTCAGCACCAAATCTCCTTAAGCTGATAAGCAACTTCAGCAAAGTTTCAGGATACATTATCAATATGCCAAAATCACAAGCATTTCTATACACCATAATAGACAAACAGAGAACCAAATCATGAGTGAACTCCCATTCACAATTGCTACAAAGAGAATAAAATAGCTAGGAATACAACTTACAAGGGATATGAAGAACCTCTTCAAGGAGAACTACAAACTACTGCTCAAGGAAATAAGAGAAGACACAAACAAATGGAAAAACATTCCATGCTCATGGATAGGAGAATCAAGATCGTGAAAATGGCCATACTGCCCCAATTTATAGATTCAATGCTTTGCCCGTCAAGCTACAATTGACTTTCTTCACAGAATTAGAAAAAAACTACTTTAGGTTTCATATGGAACAAAAAAAGAGCCCACATAGCCAATTCTAAGCAGAAAGAACAAAACTGGAGGCATCATGCTACCTGACTTGAAACTATTCTACAAGTTTACAGTAACCAAAACAGCATGGTACTGGTACCAAAATAGAGATACAGACCAATGGAACAGAGCAGAGGCCTCAGAAATAACACCATACCTCTACAGTCATCTGATCTTTGACAAACCTGACAAAAACAAGCAATGGGGAAAGGATTCCCTATTTAATAAATGGTGTTGATGGCTAGTCATATGCAGAAAACTGAAACTAAACCCTTTCCTTACACCTTATACAAAAATTAAGTCAAGGTGAATTAAAGACTTAAATGTAAGACCTAAAATCATAAAAACCCTAGAAGAAAACCCAGGCAATACCATTCAGGACATAGACACGGGCAAAGACTTCATGACTAAAGCACCAAAAGCAATAGCAACAAAAGCCAAAATTGACAAATGGGATATAATTAAACTAAAGAGTTTCTGCACAGCAAAAGAAATTATCTTCAGAGTGAACAGACAACCTACAGAATGGGAGAAAAATTTTGCAATCTATCCATCCAACAAAGGGCTATCCAGAATCTACAAAGAACTTAAATTTACAAGAAAAAAAAAAACATCGAAAAGTGGGCAAAGTATATGAACAGACACTTCTTAAAATAAGACATTTATGCAGCCAACAAACATGAAATAAAAAGCTCATCACTGGTCATTAGATACAGCAAATCCAAACCACAATGAGATACCATCTCACACCAGTAAGAATGGAGATCATTAAAAAGTCATGAAACAACAGATCCTGGGGAGGATATGGAGAAATAGGAATGCTTTTACATTGTTGGTGGGAGCGTAAATTAATTCAACCATTGTGGAACACAGTGTGGTGATTCCTCAAGGATTTAGTACCAGAAATACCATTTGACCCAGCAATCTCATTACTGGTTATAAGGATTACAAATTATTCTACTGTAAAGACACATGCCCATGTATGTTTATTGCAGCACTGTTCACAATAGCAAAGATTTGGAATCAACCCAAATGCCCATCAATGTTAGACTGGATAAAGAAAATGTTGCACGTATACACCATGGAATACTATGCAGCCTTAATCCCAGCACTTTGGGAGGCTGAGGTGGACCAATCACGAGGTCAGGAGATTGAGACCATCCTTGATAACACGGTGAAACCCAGTCTCTACTAAAAATACAAAAAATCAGCTGGGCATGCTGGCGCACGCCTGTAGTTCAGCTACTTGGGAGACTGAGGCAGGAGAATGGCTTCAACCCGGGAGATGGAGGTTGCAGTGAGCCTAGATCACGCCACTACACTCCAGCCTGGGTGACAGAGCAAGACTCCATCTCAACAACAACAACAAAAATAAAATAAAATAAAATAATAAAATAAAATAAAATAAAATAGAATAAAAAAATAAAATAAAATAGTTCATGTTATAAAATAAGATAAGAGTTCATGTTCTTTGCAGGGACAATGGATGAAGCTGGAAACCATCATTCTCAGCAAACTAATACAAGAACAGAAAACCAAACACCACATGTTCTCACTCATAAGTGGGAGTTGAACAATGAGAACACATGGACCCAGGTAGGGAAACATCACACACTGGGGCCTGTTGGGGGGTTGGGGGCTGGCAGAAGGATAGCATTAGGAAAAATACCTAATGTAGATGATGGGTTGATGGGTGCAGTGAACCACCGTGGCACGTGTATACCTATGTAACAAACCTCCACATTCTGCACTTGTATCCTGGAACTTAAAGTATAATAAAAAAAGATTAAAAATTCAGTTTTACAAATATCAAGATAGTAAGTCAGATCTCTTGTCTAGAGTAAATATTCCATATAAAGAGTTTATACGATTTATTTTATTTACTTTTTGAGACAGAGTCTTGCTCAGGCTCCCAGACTGGAGTCCAGTGGCGCTATCTCGGCTCACTGCAAGCAGTCTCCAGGGTTCAAGCGATTCTCCCGTCTCAGCCTCCCAAGTAATTGGGATTACAGGCACCCTCCCATCATGCTCGACTAATTTTTGTATTTCAGTAGAGATGGGGCTTCACCATGTTGGCCAGGCTGGTCTCGAACTTCTGACCTCAGGTGATCCGCCCGCCTTGGCCTCTCAAAGCACTAGGATTACACGCGTGAAGCTTTAAGTTTGCTTTTGCATCCTCCCACATCTCCATTAAGCTGTATAGTCCTTGGAAACCCAGTATAAGAACACTTTTAAGTCACAGACAATACAAACATTAAAGCAGATTTTTATAGATGTGGTTACTCACTCAAGTCCTGAGACATGGTGGCCTGAGACATGGGCTGAGACACGGTAGATTGATTGAGTGGTTTTAAAATACTGTGTAAATTTTTCTTAAATATTAAAAAAAAAAATTGAAGAGTAAAATGATAGTTCTGAATATAAAAAGGTAGTTATTTTCCTTTTGCACTCTTCTTATTTCCTTTTGCACTCTTGAGTTTCTTTAGAAGTGGGGATATTTTATTTACAGGAAATAATTTTAAACTGAATTTAAGCAGAAAACCGAGAGCTTTGTGTTTTGGTGTAGCGCTTTCAGTCTTCTTTGAAGGGTTTTGAAGAGTTAAACGAGGGGAGGCGGTGACTGCCTTACATGCATTATGAATGTGGGCACATTCTGGTTTTCCTCCGTTTCTGCCTGAAGTTAATTAAAAATAACCTAAACCAAGCAAAAAAGACAGATAGAAAAGAAATGCAATAAAATAAAAGTAAAAAAAAAAAAAAGTAGAAGATGCAAGAATAAATAACTTATGAAGTGCCAAGCAAAGCCGAATGTCTAAATTAAAACATATTAAAAACTCTGAGGGATATAAATAATCAACCGATACAACAGAAAATCCTAACTACTTAACGTTGAATTTCTTGGTGCCCACAGAGTGCAGAATTAGTTCTCATGTGAAACTTCAAAAACGTGTTGTACAGAACTATTAGCACAGAGTTATTACGACTCTCCACTTGTCATAGTTATTGAAGAAGCTTGTTATAGAAGAAGCTTGAAAGTCAATGCTACCAAATTTATTACTGATTTGCAGAAGTGCCCTGTGTGAACAAAGCTCTTGTCAGAAATACTGAAGGTAACAATCAGCAAATAATATGGAATTCAAATTTCTTAGAATTATGAGAATTATGTATTTCATTTTATATAATTTTATGATTTATGTATATATAAGGTATAACATACAATAGAAGTACAAATTACTTTATCAGCCAGTGTCTCACATAGCATCATAACATGATAAGAAGGATTTAACCTGGGGTTATTTATTTCATGTGCCAATTGCAATGCTATAAACTCATTAATCTGTTTGGTTTATTGCCATTTATGCTATTAAATTATACAGTATGTATTATACTTAGGTCTTTATATCCTTTAAACATTCTAATCAAACAGTTGAAGTAATGCTTTAGAAATAATTATTTTAAGTTTCATTAGGGGTCTACAAAAAACTAAGTGTAATTTGTGTCTAACTTCATTTCAGTGACAAGACTATCTGATTTTTTTTCTATAACATCATGTACCATAACACAATATAATTGTCTTTAATCTTCTGAAATATAGATATTTAATATTTCTATATTACCTACATAGAGAAATAACCTGGTAATTTTGAATATAAAAATGTGTACATTCTTTCTTTTAACCATGTACTTGGTCTATGCTGAAGGTATGTGTGTGTTTTAATTTGTAAATGTTAACTATTTACATTTAAAATAAATGATTGACCAATATAAGGGGTTTTACTGAAAACTAGAGGTAGAAGTTGAAAATAGAAAAACTCAAAAGAGCTAAAAATAAATACACTCTTGTCATTTTCTATATAAATGATGAAGTCAGTATATGTATCTTCCTTTTACAACTCTACTGAAAGTAATGTTCAAAAGTGGAATTATTTGTAAAAAGCTCTGAAGTACCATAAGAGTTTAAGTAAAGCTTTTGTTTTTTATTAATGACCAAGTCTCAGACAATTATTTTCACATGGCACATATTTATGGTTATTGGTCAAAATATTTGGCAATATTGTAAAATATTACATAAATTGATAAAATAGCAAATTCAGTAAAATTGATAAAATAGTACATTGAGTCTCGAAAATATAATGACCTTTTTAGGCATCTAAGTTCTATAAAGTCAAATTGTGTGCACATACTCATTTGAGCTGTTTTCCCCACTACGATTCGAGAGTTCCTAGAGGAAGGTCATATACCAGTTAAATGCCACCATTTTGCCTCTTAGTGCCCATGCATACGGCCACTCGCTCAACTCCTGAGATCTTAATGGGAAGCCACTGATAACCAGTTTCAGGATTTTTCCATCTATTGGAAGATTGACGTTCCCTGGTGCCAGCTGCAACCAATTGTTAATTTAGAGAGACAGTTTAACAACCTCCTGAGCATCACCTGATGGTCACCTGACATTTCTGGTGGCTGGGGAAGGAGGCCCTCTCCAGCCCTGCTGCTGTCTACCTACTGTAACATTACCTCTTCTGCTGATTTAAGTGCATAGAAAAAAAAAAAAAAAAAACTGTAAATGTCACTATTAGGGCAAGACTTCATATATACCAAATTGTGTACATGGGTTATCTGCTATAAAAATGCATCTACATCTTGGCTGTAAAAAAAAAAAAAAAAAAAAAAGTTTGGTGACAAACTTTTATGTCTCTCTGCTTTGAATTCGATTCTTAATGAAATAATCAGAAATGATAAATGCTTTATTAAATGGTGATCAGATGCTTGAATTCTGGGAGGGCAAATTTAGAAGTGCAAAAGCCTATTCTATTCTGATACTACAATGTAAAATCCATTTGGTTCTGATTCCTGAAAACATGAAAATGATAAGAGAAAGGAGGAATATGGATTATTCATTCAACAATGATAAGGCAAGTATATTATTCAGCCTACAAAAATACTTTGAAAATATGCAGCTTTGAAAACGTTGTGATCACCAGAGCAGCATTCAAATTTACTTTTTTCTTTTATTATCCGAATTGTTTTGGGTGATCTATTTTACTATTCTGTTGCACTTCATTTTTTACACATGGTTCTGTTACTAAACTTATTAAACTCTTGCAGATAAGCGTGAACATAAAAATATAATTATACTCGAGTTTTAAGTATAAAATGTATTTCTCAGAACTATACCTTTGCCAACACTTGTGATTAGAACAGCTCCTTTGATTTGGTATATCTTTAAGTTTTTCAATTTTATTATTTACATATTGTTTCCATGTAACATAATATAAAGCCATGCTAATTAAAATTATTTCAATTTTTTCTAGCATATTAAATTCTTTGATGCTGTTATAATAAATTACATGTAGCAAATTAAAATTTACTGTACTTCTCTGAAGGAATCTAATTTTTTAATCTAGGTTGTATAATTCAATACTGTATTTTGAGAAATTTCAATGAAAACTTTGAGACCATTCACAAATTGCTGAAGACAGAAGATATAAAATTATTTGAATATACTCTTTGTGAATTATGCTGATGATCACATTTGGCTGTCCACAAACAGTTGTTCCTGCTTATCAGCCTGGATTTAGCAACCTACAGGTTAGAGGCTGGCCTCTGTAGCTGTTTTTTCTTTTATCAGATAATGATTAAGATTGAGACCACATTTCCTTTGCCTTCTCACAAATTTGGCTTCACTACTCTTTCCAATAGTAGAGGTAACAAGATGTAATATCATCACATTGATTGTTCTTACTCCTTTGGTGTTACTAGAATTGCCTAATTTAACAGGAAAGGAAATATATGGAGAGACTTGTACCTGCCTTAAGTCTCCTGTGCTAGACTCTGATTCCAACTCAAAGCCTGATGACTCATTGGCAATAGATATAGACAAACTAAGTTAAAACTTTTTTCAATAAATATGCTTAGGGTTTGCAAATATTTTATCATACTTCATGTTCTAGGGTACATGTACACAACGTGTAGGTTACATATGTATACACATGCCATGTTGTTGTGCTGCACCCATTAACTCGTCATTTACATTAGGTATATCTCCTAATGCCATCCCTCCCCGTCTCCCCCACCCCCTCCACCCTACAACAGGCCCCAGTGTGTGATGTTCCCTTTCCTGTGTCCAAGTGGTCTCGTTGCTCCATTCCCACCTATGAGTGAGAACATGTGGTGTCTGATTTTCTGTTCTTGCAATAGTTTGCTGAGAATGATGGTTTCCAGCTGCATCCATGTCCCTACAAAGGACATGAACTCATCCTTTTTTTATGGCTGCATAGTATTTCATGGTGTATATGTGCCACATTTTCTTAATCCAGTCTGCCATTGATGGACATTTGGGTTGGTTCCAAGTCTTTGCTACTGTGAATAGTGCTGCAGTAAACATGTGTGTGCATGTGTCTTTACAGCAGCATGATTTATAATCCTTAAATTTTTAAAAATATTTTATGATGATTCTATTTTACATGACAAGAGTTCTATTTCACTTTTCAGTAGGATAAAATAGTTCTTCAAGGTTACAAAATTATACTGCAGGTTCTTATTTCCAAGAGATTCTCTCTACATTCCTTTACAGGGTTAATGGGGGTGGTGGGTTGTGATATCATTTTATGCATTATGAATAGACACTTCATGCCAAATGTTGGCTATAATCCTGATTTTTAACACTGATTCATCTTCGTGACCTTGAATAAATAAGCTGTATATGATTAATTTTTTGTCATTAAATATTTCTGCTTCTTGAAATAGGTATGAAAAATACTAATACGTTTTGAATTCCCCTGAAGCACTGTATAAAGACTTAAAGTATTATTTATTATAGTAATACATGAGAAGGAGAAAATATTCCAAAAGGGCCTCTAGAAATATAAAAAGTCTTCAAAGTCACGGTCCAACCATTCACTGAAACTTTTTTAAAGGTAAAAATACCTTTTTCATACTAGTCATCCACAGAGAAATAAATTTGTTAGAAATATGTGTAAGTGTTAAGCAAAAATTATTTTGATTCAAAAATAATGACTTCCAAATCTGGATAAAGCTCCTTGTTTTGTTAATTCTTATCTAAGGTGAGAATACTACTTATTGGTGGGGTTTTATTATAATAAACTTAACTCTAAAATCTTTAACAGCTGGAACTTGAACTTACTGGCCAAAGGACTGCTAAAAGGCTATATTTTATTACATTACCTTATTCTTACACATTTTGCATAAAGGCCTAAGATCTAATTTTTTTTTTATCTTAGCATAATAGTATTATACCTCCAGAATTATAATAAAAAATTAAACTACTTCTACTCTGACAACGATTTTTCTTAATGATTCTATGATCAAAATACCCTTGCACTTTGACATGCATGTTAAGACAGGTTATAAGTTACATTCAAAGGTGAAAAGGCTTTATGAAATTATATATCTATAAAGAAAAATACAAGCCAATTTTTTCTAAAGTAGAACTCAATCTCATCACACAAACAAAATTTGCTTTCTTGTTCATTTTGAAAGGAGAGTAGTTTCTACTCTTTTGAAAAAAAAAGTTGTTTACATAAGTAAACAAGCCAGGGCTGCTGTGAAAGTTATTATGGAAGATACAATTTATATATTTTCTGGAAAATATATCACCTCATAGAACAGTCTTCATCTGCACTCATGTACAAAGCCTTTGCTTTAACATGTTTGTGTAACCAATTACTTACTTTCCAATGAGTACAAGTCTCCACTAGGTGTTTTAAATTAAATTAGGTGTGCTGTTAATGCATGTTCTAAAATACATTTCTGAGATGTTTTGTTTTCCTGATCCATTTTTGAATCTCACACTAATCCTCCCACATGGGTACTTCGAATGGTCTCTCCAGCATTAAAATCAAAAAGTCTGTGTATTATAAATTGTAAATCACCTGATAACCAGCATTAACTGCTTACATAATGTTATTTCCTGATAAATCTTTCTATTCTTGATAAATAGGTCTATTCATATTAAATGTCAGTTTATAAATTTTATCATTTATATGAAAAGTTAAAAAAGAAATCTAAAATGAAAGTTGTTCACATAGCTACAGATGCTCTCTTCTCAGAGTAGCCTACCTAAGCATATTTGATTCTGTAGGCTGTGTGTTTTAATAGGATGTATGTAACACTTTGTGATGAAGTAATAGACCTGCTATTTTTAATTGCTTTCTAGAGTTTCTGTAGCTCAATAAAGTAATTTCAGTGAATTCCCAGGATGCTAAGACAATAGGCAGGATTTTGAAAGATTTTAAATTGCTTCTTGTTTTCTTCTTTCTGAAAAATGCAAAACAGTGAAGTTCCCCTACAAGCCACCAGGGATTTGCCATGATATCATATGTATATTGCAATTTTATTTGGTCATTTTTTTTTAATTTAATTTTTTTTATTATACTTTAAGTTCTAGGGTACATGTGCATAACGTGCAGGTTACATATGTATACATGTGCCATGTTGGTGTGCTGCACCCATCAACTCGTCAGCACCCATCAATTCATCATTTATATCAGGTATAACTCCCCAATGCAATCCCTCCCCCCTCCCCCCTCCCCATGATAGGCC